>NW_027508734.1:7095000-7587500 GCF_051911475.1 Siphateles boraxobius
TAAATACAAACTCAAGTTATATCAACTAACTATACAAACTAATCAAGTGGGCTCCCCAAAGGACACGGTATAGTTTGAACGGTAAAGTGTGTGTGTGCGTGTTGCATGCATGTGTGTGTGTGTTGCATGGGTGTGTGTTGCGTGTGTGTGTGATACAAACTAATCAAGTGGGCTCCCCCAAAGGACACGGTATAGTTCGAACAGTGTGTGTGTGTGTGTGACATGCGTGTGTGTGTGTGTTGCATGTGTGTGTGTGTGTGTGTGTGTGTTGCATGCGTGTGTTGCATGCGTGTTGCATGTGTGTGTTGCATGCATGCGTGTGTGTGTGTGTGTGTGTGTTGCGTGTGTGCGCAAGAGTATCATGCCTGCACGTGTGTGTTTCATGCATGTGCACGCGCGTGTGTGTTTCATGCATGTGCACGCGCGTGTGTGTCATGCATGCGTGTGTGTGTGTGATGCATGCGTGTGTGTGTGTCATGCATGCTTAAGATGTCTGAAAGGCAATGGGACCTACTTTGCAAACTGTACATCCTGTACCAAGTACCTTCCATAGCCTGTGTGTCTAAGCACCAAGCATGCCTTCATCCAATTTTTTTTGGAAGAAAACAAATGTGCTAGTCGTAGCACAAGGCCACTGCCACGGCCTGCCACCTTGTAGATTTTGCCAATGCTAATATGCACCAGATTACTTTCAATTTCAAGATCCTCAGCCACGCTATCATTAATGCTGATCATTGGATGAAAAGGCCTCGAAAGATCTCGAAACAATTTAGACACCCTATTAAATGATTCCAGCATGGTCATGTCCATTCTAAGGGTAATCCCAATGATCTTCTGCAAAATCTCTGGAGGGAGGTATGGCTGGTCCTGTTTCTGGTCCCTTTCCGTTGCAGCAGGTGTGACCACTGGTCCTTCAGTGTTGCTGAGAGATGGAGAGAGTTTAGCATATTGGCCTACATCCTCAAATGTAGGTCAATCACAAACTAAGGATACAATGTGATACCTTTCAACAGTAAATGTCTGCAACACTTGCGCACACCACCACCTTCTGATAGTTGTCATGTCCACCTGAAAAGAATTGTGGTCAGCAATACATATTGTGGTCAGCAACTTCCAAATAGGACGAGTAAATGACTGAACATATAATATTTAATATTATACATCGGATTAAGATTTTAAGATAAAAAACCCACCTCACTGAAGTCAAATGGTTTTTGGAGGGTAGCATACATAGCATACTGAAATTAAGATAAAAAAAAAAGTTACTAATTCAGAAGAAGTCAATAAAAGACGTTACAGAAAACATTAGGCTACAACTCACCATCAGCATGAACACCCCACAATTATTGCTGAGATGCTGATGAGATGCACCCTAGAAAAATCATAACAGAGCATGGTAAATGATGATGATCCGTACATATTTGCATTCACTCTCCAAATCAAATTGCATTTAAGCCCGTTTGTTTGTTTCTTTCTTTCTTTCTACCACAATATGCTTTAATAGGTTTTTTAATAGGTATTTTTTTAACAGCAACTACGGTCAGCAAGTAGCAACACATGATTGTCTATGCTGCTATACTAATTGTAATGGATTAGAGCTCCATCCACACATGCCAATGTTTTACCTCATAGTCTGACAAGAAAAGGATGTTCCACTCTTCACTGGACACCATATGTGCGAGGTTACTGAAAATAATTTTGAAGAAATATTAGTTGCAATTCACCTCTTTCAAATGGAACACTGAGCCCTAATAAGGAATTGCCAAAACTCTGCCTTGACTACACATACCCACCTTGAGAGCACAGCTTATAAGTGTAATGAATAAGGTCTACACTATACCCATACTAGTAACTGGCCTAGGAGTAACAGCATTTCCTAATAGAGACTTAGGAACATATGGAACGTGTGAACAGTGAAAACAATTTATCTGAAAAAAAAAAGGAAGTTAGTCTAAAACAGAACTACTATACTTCCATTAAAAAAACACTCTGTTCTTGAAGCAGTGTTTTGAAAGCCCACATAATATTTCTAAAAAGTAAAGACTCTGATGTTTCCAGGGAAAAAATGATCAACTGTCTTCATTTTAATCAAAAAAAAAAAACTACATAACTATTCTCTTAAAGGTTTAGACATAGGAAAGAACAATGCTTCAAGACCCTCCGAGTTTTCCATGAACATAAAGAACCAGCAATCAGATTTCTAGGAAAAACCTGAAGACATCTAGGTAGCAGCCATCTCCAAAGCCACTAGGATCCCTGGAGTCAAAAAAGTGCATAGTCCTCTGTCTTGGTTTGAGAACCTGTTAAAAGTTTAATTTCATGGAATAGCAAGACATGGGTTGGTTAAGGACCCAATTACAACCATAAAGCTCTTTACAGCTGATGTTTCTCACTCAGCCATAATCTACCTCCTGAGCTTATCACCCCCATATCATAGATGTTTTATGACTGAGCACTTGAGTTACCCTAGGCAAGGCAACTGATGAAAGAAATAGGCTTTTAAATATATTAAATTAGCATTTTCTGGATTTTGTGCCCATTTCATATTAGAATTAAACATTCCTGAAACAAATTGATGCAGTACATGGCAACAAAGTAAGGATGATGGTTGTATAAAAATAGTATGATTTCAAAGAACAATATGCCAAGGTGAGATTACTCACACACAAAGTCCAGTGTCCTGGCTGCCAGGCCGGGAGAAGCACAACATCCTTGGATGCAAAGTCACACTGGAGGAAACAAAAACTTTTCAGAGAGGAATTTGAAGGATATGAGGTAAATACAAATAGGTAGATAGGACAAGGTAGATACAAATTATTTTACATCACTACTCACAATCATGGAATCAGCAGGGCAAGCTGATAATGGAGGAAGCCACGTCACTACCACATAGGCATCCACAGCAATGGTTGCTATGCCCTTTAATAAAAAATTTTTTTTTTTAATCATAGAAACAGACTTTGCCTACACTACATAAAATTCAACGGTTAAAAACACAAAATCAGAGGGCAAGGTCGTTTCGTAAAATGAATAAACCACTTACTTACATGTGCATTTGCAATGTTTGTGATAATGTTGAAACAACAATTTGCTATCTAAAAAGAAAGAAATAAGATTATTCATACTGCAAGTCCACATACAGATCAAAGAATAGACACTAAGTTTTTACTTACCGTTGCTTCTATATCTCTTTCTAGGCCAAGTGTCCAAAAGTCTGACCTTTTGAGGATCGGGGAGTTGGCTAGGACAATTGGCTCATGTGGGTCGGCATTAATGTCCAACACATAGTCTAGCTATGGGGAAATGTGCATAAAATGATATACATGCATGCATGATTGAAGACGCTGATTGAGAAATACTACTATTACAACTTACTGCTTGAGAGAGTCTTGCATGTAGTGTTTGTTTCCAATTTGCAACTGTGGAGTCAAGATTAGTGGGGTGAACAGCTGAAGAGAGAGAAAAAATAGAATGTATTATTGGAAACATATATACTGTATTGTATACAATCACTAGTGAAAACAGCTTGAAAATGTCTCTTACGCTGACATTGTGGTGGGAAATTTGGGTCTAATTCTGTTGTCTGTAAAGTGTCCATGACAACATGCGTGTCTGGGAGAAGATCACATTCTCTTGTCTGAGAAGAGGGCAAGAGACAGAATTCTGCCTGTCCATACTCATTGAGAGTCAGTGGAATGTCAGGGCTCACAAGCTTCCTTAATTCCTCCATGACTGTCTTGTTTTTCCGTTGATTGTAGTGATGAATGATATTTCGCATCGTGAAGACATGTGCAGAAGGAGAGAGCATATTCATGAAGTAATTATTTTTCTTCATGATGGAGAAGAGCTGTTCAGCTACTTGGCTGTTTATTCTTCCGGCAAGCTCTGGTACCAGCCCTAACCTCCGAAGGATATCTCTTGGGTCTTTCGTGTTTCTCTCGTGGAAGGTGTCATAAAGACAATAGTGTTCTTCCGACCCAGTCAAAGGATGGCCATTCGGGTCCGGGAAAGTTTTCTTGGTTTTGAGCCAGGGTAAACTGACTGTGCCACCTTTGGATGCCCACTGCAGGTTTTCAGGGCTGGGGTCCAGCAGTCGACCCTCATGAGGGCTGAAAGGGACCACCTCAGGTTCTCTCAGGTTAGCATGTACTGCAAGCCCTCGGGCAAAATCGTAGATGCTTATATTTGGCATATGTTTCCACGAGAGCAACAAGTCTGTGAAGTCTCGCGGACTTTCTGCCCTAATGTTGCATTTTAAAGAAACAACTTGTCCACAGGGGCACATAACAACAGCCCAACCACCTGTGGTAGAAAGAAAGACCTCAATGATGTCCAACTACATTACCAGTAGACAGTCCAAAAGATTAACACTGTTGTGATAAACACTTGTGTTGAGCCAGTTATTTTAACTTACCAGATGCACCCCAAACCTTCTGAAAGACTTTATCGTACTTGCTTCTAGTTGCCATCTCTTCTCTTAGACGCAAGATTAATTCCATTTTTGAGCCCCTGGAATCAATGCCGCACTCCTTACAGAGTTTGCGGATGGCATGGACCTGTAATGTATTAAAAAAAATAAGGTGTAATTGCCAACTGCTGTATTGTTTGAACAGAATAAAAAAAAGAGACACAAAACGTTTATGTCACATGCATAGTTTGCTCTGTGTATGCTGGAGGGGGTTGAGGTTACTGGTGAATTGGTGACTGGAGAGGTGAAGCAGTGTGCTGGTGTGTGTGAGGGGGGAGGGTGTGAGAGGTCTTACTTATAATGCCAGGGGATATAGGATAGTGAGGGTAGAGGAATATTATGCATGGAGATATGTAAGACAGGTCCATGAAATAGGGAGGGAGATGTAAAATATATATATATATTTTTTTTTTTCAGGTGTGTGTGTGTGTGGTGCAATGTGTTTGGATGTGTTCATAAGTGCTAAAGAGTGAATGTGTGCAAAGTCAGTATAGTATGAGTTTAAGGTTCAGATCATGTTCAGGAAATGCAGATAAGCTCACCTTTAAATTGGATATTTCGTCCAGTAACCGGTCCTCTGTTATGTCCATCTCCCTGCATTCATTTGGCTGCATGGACATGTGGACCTTCTCATGCTCTGTATTGAGCACCATATTCGACTTGCGAGTATGAGAGCCAATCCAAGGGGCCCAGTGGTTGTATGTGGGTTGAACTTGGAAAGGATTTTGCCTGTCACCTGAAAGAAAACAGTCTGTACTTAGGGTTTGTAAGGGCAATAGATAGACAGGAAGTGAAGTGGAGAATTGTATTTCAGTGGGTAACATGGCAATTATTTAAGATTAAAGCCACTTACTTGGAACAAAAGCCCTTGCGATTCTCTCCAGACATACAGAGTCCCAGAAGTCACCAATGTCCACCTTTCCATCAAAACCATCAGGTGGATTCTCTAGTTCACTGACTACAAGTTATAAGAAATATTAATATAGTTGACAATAAATGGGGGTCGGCATTTTCTAGAATAAAACCTGGACAGTACCTGCCATGCTAAAAACACAGTTCTTGTGAAGATCCATGACAACAATAGGTGGGTGATGTCCACAGCGAACACAGGCAAAATCATAATTATGATCTGTTAACGCTTCAAAATGAAGGTACCCATGTATCAGAGTGTTTTTGTTGGGATATTTTTGTCCTGAGGTCAGCTCACATGTTTCAATAGCTCGACCTAGAGCTGTGTGTGTCTGGAATAAGAGATTTTCAATAACAAATTATATGAAATGCACATGTATGCAATATCCAATTTCACATCTTGAAAACTGTACAATTACCTGAAGGCAGTTTCGAAGGTAAATACAAAAATGGAGAGTAAGAATGACTCTGTCATCGAAATTGTGTACACCATCCTTCCATTCTTGATAGCGAATTATCATGCCACATGAATTGCATTTTTTGGAATAAGTTGTCACACCTGTATTACATGAAGAAATCATTACAGTAGTGTCACCTAAAACTTGGAACAATAAATAAATACAACTCAATGTTAATTTTACATGACACTTACCCTCAACGACTCCCTTCAGTGAGATTATTTTAGCTGATTTGGTTATGATGAAGGGTTTACTGAGAGGAACATTGGTACATTCTGGACAAAGTTGTTCCTTTGGGATCAGATGCATTGGAAGTTCAGCCTCACTCGCCAAACCACAAAACTCTGAGGGCAAGTCCGCAGGAAGCTTTTTTTTCCTGTGTATGTATTTAACTACTCTTTTTAAGTTTTCTTTTTGAGGAGGGTACCTGTATTCAAGAAAACAGGGTTCAGTTTCAGGCTCTTCTTCTTTTTCTTCTTCTTCTTCAGCCTCATCATTTGTATTTTCAAAATGCTCCTTCATTGTTTGGAATAGGTCCCACTTGGCAATGCACTTGTGAATACAAGCCTGTTTTCCTGTAGCACAATGACAGTGCCATGTGTTTTTGACTAAGTCAAACATTACCATCATTCTGCCAAACTGGTTGCAGTAGGAGAGGTGTGGCTCATAAACAGACACAAATTTCCTTGTGGAAGAGCTTCCAACTTGAACCTCAATACTGAAAGGGATGCCTTCCTCACGTGCTGCTGCTTGTTTCTGGAGACATATTTTTTTTTTCTCTTCACTGAACCACTTGCTGCTCACAATTTCTCTGAGGACATCTTCCTCAAGCTGGATCTTAGAAGTGAGGGGTGGTGGACAGTACTTCAATGACTGAATGTGGGCACAGTCATATGTAACGAAACCACTCCTGTGCATTACCTCTGTGTTTCTGATACAGTCGTCCAATGCGCACCTAATTTGGTGGTTCGTGCCAGAGGTTTTTTTCTGGACGTGAATGGGCCCACTGTTACTGTTAAATGACTTTAAAACAGCATATATTCCCATATCAGTGTCCAGACATTCGCACGCTAAATGGCGATCGACTCTTATATCTTCTTTGAAAATCGGGTGTCGTCTCCTCATGTGTTGTTTAAGATTTTTTTTGTTCAACACAACTGCACATTTTGTGCACTGCACCCGTCTCACTTGAGAAGATCTGCCAACTGTTGTCGTTGTTGATGTTGGTGTCACTTCATCCAGCACAGGGTGAGCCTGGGGCTGGTGCTCTGGCCTCTGGTTTGCCCCCTGTGAATTCTGTGATTGGCAGGTGCTGAGGTGTCTCAATAAATTATTCCTCCTCGGAAATGTGAGGCCACAACCACAGCAGTGGTAGTGACTGTCCTTTCTGCAGCCCAAATTGCATCTGTACATTATAAATTCTGGACAAAAAAAAAAATCAAATAGTTGGCCCACGTAACATGAAACAATGGCTTGGCAAATATGGCAAAGACAGCTGACCATCAGTAACTTCACTAATAACATTATTTTTGTAATTTTATAACAAATCAATAGAAGATTTCATAGAAGGCCATGATACAGGGCATAGTGCAATATATGCGACAGGCTGTGTACAATATCAGTGTGCAACATAGGTCAAACACTTTTTATAACTTTATGATCTTCTGATTAAGTGATGCAGATTTGTGTATTGTGCATAACACAGATGGGGAGAATCTTATGATGCGTAATTGGTGGAGGGGTATGTGGTCTGTGTGTGTGTTTATGAGTGTCTGCATTCATTTATTTATTTAATATACTGATGGGACAATACTTTAAGGAAGGCCATGATATAGGGTAGGATGCAATACATGTAGGCTGTGTGCAATACATGAGGTAATGAGGCAGTGTGCAATAGAAGATTGTGATTGTGATGCAGATTGTGAACTGTGCGTTAATTGAATACTTATCATGGGGCTATTTTATATGATATGTACTTGTAATGGGGAGGGGAATCTCTCCATGTATGCATGTCTATGTGTGGGTGTGTGTTTTTTTTTTTTTAAACATGATTTTAAGTGTACCTGTGCCAGCCTCTCACTTCCCAAAGATGAATTTCTCCACTCTGGAGACAACAAAGGCTTAACTATCTATCTAAAACATACCTCCATGATGCACCACCGTCTTTAGATGGCTCTGCATGTGGGTTTCCACCCTCGCATAGTCCCCTTTGTACTGAGGACAGAAAGGGCAGTGGAGCAGTGTGCAGCCTGGGTCTGGGCATCTTTGGTATTGCGGCTTCTGACCGCTGGACAGGACTGAAGAGTGTAACTACAGTGGAAGGAAGACATATGGAGAACATTAACCAAACTCAAATGTATTCTTATACCATCTTGCTGCTGCTTGAACTTGATGCGTTGTCTAACGTGTTCAACAAACAAGCAACACGGATGCATAATGTTTTTTACTTCTTTACTTTGAATGACATTTAGATGGAAAGAAACAATGTGCATTGCTGACATGTTTTTAACGTTGCCACAAAAACACGATGACTAAGTTAGATTTGTCAGTATTTAACTTACGTAAGGCTAAGCAATCATAGATTGTATATAAAACCAAACAATCTAACTCCGTTCTGGCTAGCTGCCATGACATCGTTAACTAACATGCTTGCTTTCGTTTCGACCACATTCTAACATGACGCTGGAATTGCTCAAACTGTACAAATAAATTATACTTACAGACATAACTTCTCAAGAAACAAATAGACCTACGCTAACTCTTTGCCATAGCTACTACCATAGACTCGTAAAGACTTTTATCTAGGACTAAAAAAGCGGAAGCCAAAAAGCGGAAATTACGCCTTTCCCAGAAGGCAGTGCAAAACTCTTTCTGATTGGTTTATTAAACGCTACAGGAATGCCCATTGGGGAGTTTCTGTGGCTCGTCTGGAACGCCCATGCCGCAGTCGGACCCTCCTCGAAATCTTGAGCGCGCAAGCAAGAGCGCGCATGCGAGACTGCTCCAAACCGTGTAGCGCGCGCGCTCGGCAGAGCGCCTGAGGGAGAGAGACCTTGCGTGTGTGTGCGTACCAGTAAACGCTTCCCGTGACGTAAGCAGACCAACTAATCGATAATGACATTCGTTGACAACGATTTTCATAATCGATTATAATCGATTTTATCGATTAGTTGTTGCAGCCCTAATCACAAGTGATACAACTAGCCTACCACCAGTTGCGTAAGTTGCGCTTTAGACGCAAGTGGAGTACCAGATCTGATCTTTTAGAATCTGTGCTTGATTTTAGAGTTCTGTTGCTTCTGTGATTGACTCTCTACCTTCAAATAAATTTTTTTTCAATTATTCTTTAAAAAGGTTGCTTAAAATAAACATAAAACATGTTGTGAGCTTATTGGGAACAGGGGTGTGCTTAAAGGGTACAAAATGTACCCATTAAGCACAGCCAGACTTTTTATATTTAATGATGTACATCTTAATTGAAATACTTTTGTCATTTAAAATAAAATGAAATATTATAGTGTGAGAGATTAATATTTTATTTTAAAATAACTTCTTGTACTAAAACCAATATCTTGTGCACTAAAAAATGTCTCAATGTAGATTTTGGTGAGCTTAATAGGTACGTTTACCCTACATAATTTTAATTTGACTAGGAATTCGGCTGAAAAGAAACAGTATGCTGTTGGGAGAGTGTTTTTATATTACCATAACAGTGTTCAGTGGATTAAATTAATTTACTAGATTAACAATCGATCAATCAACAAATTAAACTCACTCATACTGTCATAAATTACTAAAACGTCATTCGAATTTGACAAATAATCAATTTTCTTGTCCCTAATAGTCAACATAATGCAGGGGAAACTGTAAAATGAACTGAAGCAGTACTAAACTTGCATCATAAAATTACACCACTCGAACTGTAAGTATGAATTAAACTCACTGAGATGTCAACAGTTTCTTTTCCATGCATCATTTTATTATATCCATATATGTGGTTACAGTCAAATGATATAAAACAGTGAAATCGTCCTCGAACTCTTCTGTCTTGCCTGCACTCGAGACGGTGACGTGAGCTCCACTGAAAGGCTTCTTTCCTATTGGTTGTCGCTTGTGAAAATCGCTTCTCATTTGCATAAAGTTGAAATTTCTCAACTTTTGTCGCTTGTCTCTTGTCGCTTGACACGTCCACATTCTGTCGCCAACGGTCAATGTTGCCGGAAGTCGCCAGCGCTCCTTTGAAATGAATGGGATAATGTTGCTTTGTCGCTGTGTGTCGCTGGCGGTATGAATGGGCTTTAGAGGTGTGTGTGTGTCTAAAATGTAACCCTGGTCGTTTTACTTGCCTTTTGTTAAATAAGCACTCGTTATTCAAATTTTAGATATTTAGATAATACCTCAATTGTATGCTTAATTCGTGTAATTAATGTCATTGGGGTTCAGGGGGCGCGTAGATCTAGGCCAATGTTTCTCAACCCTGCTCCTGAAGGACCTCAACACTGCACGTTTTCTTAGTCTCCCTAATCAAACACACCTGATTCAACTCATCTCATTATCACATTAATTTTCAAATATATGCATTTATAGTTTGTATATAAACAATTATATATTTTATAATGACATGACATTATAATTATACATGTACATTAATATGTTTTAAATAGAATTACGATTACTGAAGGCTAATATATGTAGCAGGGCATTCAGTTACTTTGGAAAGGACAATAATAAAGTGTCAGTGTATTTCATTAGACTTTAACTTTTCCAGCTGTAAAAAAAAATCTAGCATTGCCTCATGGAAGCATATGGGTAGCAATATTCAATTTGAAATGTAATATGCAAAATGATAATGCAATATGTAAAATGGCAATGTATTTCTGTATTTAAATTTCCATTTTCCATTACATTCAATTATATAATTTACATTTGTCATTTCATACACTAGTTTTAATATGTAAATTAAATGCATATTTTAACGCTTTATAAGTTGCAAAATTAAAATGTATTAAAGAAATAAATAGATTTGTTTAAAATGTTCAATCAAAACTGTAGCAAAATGATCATTTAAATGTTATTTTTCTTAATTGCATTTTCATTAAATGTCCCGCAATGAATGTAGCCAAATTCAATGTGCAAATTGAAAATGCATTCCGAGCTGATAACTTCCCGTCCCGCTCTTGTCAATCACTGCGTGAAGTTGGTCCCGCCCCTGTCAATCACTGTGTGAAGTTGGCCCCGCTCCCGCCCAATGCAAAATGTCATCAAAATAGGCTCAATCGTTTTTACTTTGTTTGTGCTGTTACTTCGCTTTTTTGTTCGTGCTGCTTCGGTTTTTTAGATATTAAAATAATATTTATAGGTCATTCTGAGGTCCCCCAGCCCCCCACATGCTCCAAATAAAATAGTCTTGTTCGTTTGTGCCGTTTAAAGTTTTGTTTGTGCTGCTTCGGTTTTTAAGATATTAGACATCTAATTACAGGTGATGGCGTCACCAGCTCCTACCTCCAAAATAGGCTCAATCGTTTGTGCTTCAGTCAACGTTTATTTTTTTGCTGCTTCGGTTTCTTAGATATTAAAATTATATTTATTGGTCATTCTGAGGTCACTCAGCCCCCCACATGCTCCAAATCCACGCAAAATAGTCTCGTTTGTTTGTGCTTCTTTTGGCTATTTTGCTGCTTCAGTTTTTAAAATATTAAACACTGAATTATAGACGATGTCACCAGTCCCCGACCTGGTCCACAATTCACCCAAAAAAGGCAAGTCTTCAAATTTGACCCGTCAGATTCCGTGACCTTATATATTTATTAATATCTGATCAATATGCTTTACTGTGCGTTCACACCGCCGCCGGCAAGAGCGTCAATGTGGCCGGAAGTCATTCATTTTCAATGAGAGTCCGGCGGCAAGCTCCGGCGAGGGCGACGCGTCTTGGACGAAGAGAGCGGCGAGAAGAGTTGAAATCTGGTCAACTTTATGGTAATGAGCTTTGACTCGGTTCGGCGGCAACGAATCGGAATGTAGAAGTGCTCCGTTTTGAGAGGATTCCAGAGAACGCAGTCCTATAAACTTTGGTTCCGACCACGTTAGTTCCCAAGCAAAATAGAGGAGAGGTTGATCATTTGAATTTGATAAGGCGGCGTGCAACACTATTTATTCACGTTAATAAACTTTTTTTCTGCGGGAATGTAAATTAGAATATAACTTAACCATGAACACAAAAGTTACACCACACACGGCTTTTAGTTGGTTTATTTCGTTAGCAAACATGTCACTATAATTAAATTCTTTCCATCAATCAATTTTCTGCAAAAATAACAATTGACATCTTTGTTTGCTTTGCGGCCCCTTTAAATTAAGTTTTAAAGAAGACCAAGCATTCGATCCACGTCAGAGCATCAGAGCGTCCACGAATCTTTGCACGGCGTCGCTGGCAGGGCGGTGAGAGCGAATTTTGCCACTCGTTGGTGGTGTGAACGCACAGTTATAAAATAGAAAGGGGAGACGGTTAAACATCAAATGAGTCACTTTATTGAATATTACATTTAGATATGGTGAAATAAAGAGCGGTCACATTTTTCGGTATGAATTTGACCCGTCAGATTCTGTGACCCTATACTGTAGCTATATCAATATCTAATCAATATTCTTAATAAAATATAAATGGGAGATGGTCATATAGTAATGGGAGATAGATGGTCATATAGTAATGGGCGATAGAAACGATATAAGATATAAACGATAAAAAATTGGCCTACGATAGAGCTTTTAATTCTATTGCACTATCGCGATAATGCATGTTGACGCAATCTACCCGCAAAATTTAGAGCCACGAGCTGCAACTGACTGCAACGCATCATCGTATTCGTCATCTTGAGTAAACATGGCTGAAAGCAAAACGGAGGAGCTGGTGAAAAAGACCGGTGCAACATCCATTATTTGGACTTGGTTCGGATTTAAGCCGTCCGACGAGCAGTCTATTTCTGCTATGCTGCACGCGCTGAATTAAAGTGACAGCGCATGATTCATGGTCAAAAAATTAACGTGGATTGATATGAAAATATAGTAATCTCCTTAAATGCATTTAATTCAACTATACTAGGGCTGGGGCGGTATGGATTTTTTCTAACCGCGGCTGAAAAGCAAGATATTCCCACGGTATACACCCCCCATACACCCCCACACCCACCCGACAAACTTTCGCGCGCAAGCCAGAAGTCGTTTTTCTAAAGACACTTTGTTAAATATTGTCACCTACATCCGAAAAAAACCAGCACAATTTGAAAGTCAAATTTTCATCAAGCAGTAATTTGGCATGAACCAATTACTGAATATATTTCCTTATTTAAGAATATTCTCAGATACATTCGCATTGAATTAATCATTTTCAGGAGAATACATTATGATGTTCACATTGGAAATGAAAGATGAACACCTTTTCCAACATGTCTTAATTACAAAAATTATATTCCATATGTTTACATAATATAATGTTATTTTTCATTTAATCTATGGCGATTATATGAAAAGTGAACAGCATGAGTAAGATGGGTCAGACATGATTTTGACCACTTTATTAAGTTTTGTTTTGTAGAAAGCCTTTCTTTAAATTAAATTTCGTTTTGTATAAATTGTATCTTAATTTTAATCACTGTTTCATTAACTAATTGCCTGGAATTAATAAATAAGAAGCAAATATAGCAGACATATAATCAGGAGGACGTGGAGGCGCGGGCACGATCTCTTGCGCGTGAACTGGAACTCGTCTCAAATGAACTTGCCTCACAGACATGAGAAATACATGGAAAGCTTAATGTCTACTTTTAAACAAAAAAACGAAATGAAAACATTTTAGTCTACAGTAGCTTAGACTACTGTAGTTGCTAAAACTTTTAAATTATTTTATAAAAAACACTAATAATAAAAATTGTGATTTGAAATAAAAAAAATAGAGGATAAATGTGTTTATCGCACAGCCGTAGATCAGTTGCGCACTGCAAACCCAGGATATGTGAAAGCACAATAGCGCGTACTGCTCCAGTGCCGCATACCACCCCAACACGCACTTCATATGCACTGCACACAGAGTATGTGTGAAACAGGGGTGGACTAAAGGAAAGAAACCCAATACTTTAAGCTTTTTCTTTGTTAAAGTCTCTGCAGCTATAGTGTACTTGAATTTTATTAATCTGCAACATTGTTTTATAATTACAGTTTTGCATAATAAATGTTCTCAAAACTACGTACGTTTCTTTAAAAAAAAATAGAATTTAGAACTTTGGCTTTCCTTATGGTCCATCTAAACTGTTCTGAAATGGTTCTATTATAATTTATATATCGTGATGTATATCGTTATCGCAGGAGGCTGCAATGTATATTGCAATATGGATTTTAGGCCATATCACCCATGGTCATATCACATGAGTCACTTTAATGAACATTACGGTCTGTTATGAAGAAATAAAGAGCGGTCACATTTTTCGGTAGCTATGAATTTGACCCGTCATATTCTGTGATCTCAGAGTAATAGGCCTATGCATTTGTAAGGAAAAACTGTAGGATCTCCAACATTATTGGGTAATTATAGTTAATAGTTAATAAGAATAAAGACAAGCATATGTGTATCAGACAATGAGAATATTTAATACAAAACGAAACCATCATTAACACAGTCCAGCATCAGAAAACAACGGCGCAGCATAATGTTCACACCAAACGGGTGTTGACTCCTGATAAGGCAGAAAAATATCACAGACGTTCCAACAACGCACTGGTTCTATCACCTGCAGACGCGTAATAATCTTCGGAAACACAACAATTTCTCTGTTCACGTCAAGTCAAGTCATCCTCATTTATATAACGCTTTTAACAATGTAGATTGTTTCAAAGCAGCTTTACAGAGATAAAGATATAATTTAAGGTAACAGAGATTGGTTTGGTTTTATAGTGGCTCTTGAAAAATGTTTTTTCCAGCTAAAGTTAGTTTTGATTGATTCACGCTCCCCTTCATCTGCCAGTGAATGTAACGCTCGTATCAGCTCTGCCGCCGCCATGTTCCCTTCCAACACCTCAAAATATGTAATGTATATAGCCTATGCTTATGTACCTGTTGCATAGCCCCGCCTTGAAGCAGTGATTGACGGGGGCGGGAGGGGGAGGGGACGTGAAGGCTTGGAATGCATTTTCAATTTGCACATTGAATTTTGCTACATTCATTGCGGGACATTTAATGAAAATGAAATCGCAAGTGTCTTAACTGTGAGTGGAAATGCAATTAAGAAAAATAACATTGAAATGATCATTTTGCTACAGTTTTTGCTTGAACATGTTAAAATATCTAATTTCTGTAATGCATTTTAATTTTAATTTTGCAACTTATAAAGCATTAAAATATGGATTCAATTTACATATTAAAACTAGTGTATGATATGGCAAATGTAAATTATATAATTGATTTTTCATTTTGCACCAACGTTGCACAAATGTAATGGAAAATGTAAATTCAAATATAGAAATGCATCAAATTGAATATTGCTACTCGCATGCTTACATATTTCCTCACGTTTTACCACTGATTTTTAGTGACAGTCGATATGCATGGGCCACTGGCGATGACAGTTCTGACCCTCCCGTGCCATACCACAGCCACTCCCCTCCCTTCTCACAGCCATCCACGGCCATTTAAGTTGCATTTTTCAAAAAGATTGTGAGCTAGACTTTAGCTGAAAGAATTGGCGGATCTAGAGATTTTTTCCTGGGGTGGCAAAGGGGTGGCATGAGGTTTCAGGAGGGGGGCCATGGACATTATTCATAATTTAAAATGCTACGGTTTTCATTGAATGTGTTTTGTTCTCTACACTACATTACACTACATAACACGGAGTGGGAGTCAAAGAAGAGATGTAGCTGAGTTTTTGGATGGTGTGGGTCTTAATTTGTGAATTTTGGACCCTTTCTCTGTGCAATCACTACCAACAGTCTGTGTAGTCATATATTGTACTTTGTGAAAAAGCAATTCTTGGGGGGTTTGGGGGTATGCTCCACAGGAGATAAAAAAAAAACCCTCAAATGATGTCTTCTAGTGAGTTTTGAGGAAATATGGACAGATTTAGTCAGACACACACACACACAAACAAACACACACACACACACGCCTCTCTCTCTCTCACACACACACAGTTCGATCGCGCCCACGCCTCTCTCTCTCTCTCTTTCTCTCTCTCACTCACACACACACACACACACACACACACAGTTCGATCGCGCCCACGCCTCTCTCTCTCTCTCTCTCTCTCTCTCTCTCTCTCTCTCTCTCTCTCTCTCTCACACACACACACACAGTTCGATCGCGCCCGCGCCTCTCTCTCGCGCGTGCACACACACTCCGAACCAGACGCCCGTACCGTTTTGGTTGAATACGAATACATGTACCGTTCCCCTATTTGAAAGTAGTGGGCTACTTTTACTTGTTGTGATTGAGTAGAATTTCAGTCATGTAGGGCTAACTTAACTGCAATCAACCAGAGAGAAAACGGTCACGTTGTTGATAACAGGTGTTCATGTGAGTCAAACGCGTGATTTTTTTTCCCAAACCACTTCAGCGGAAATCCCGCCCTGCAGCCGATTCTAAAGTTTTCATTGGTCATGTCAATCACTGTACTGATTGCCTACACCAAACACTGATCCCTAAACCTACCCGTCACTGTAACCTAAACCAATGAAATCGGCTGCAGGGCCGAGGGTTTGGGGAAAAAAATCACGCGAGTCAAACGTGCAGTGCTTGTGCATCAACAGCTTATGACACCGCTAAGATATCTGTTTAATTTGGCATGTCGACCATTTTTCAAAATTGGATATTTATAGATTCTGGGAAAGTGGATGCATGCCAATTTTGTGACAGCAGTAGTTTAAACACACACAAAGAGCTAGACTAACGTTAGACCCTTATCTGACCTGACAATAATAGAAAAATTCAATGAGACAACAAATTATCGCGGATGTAAATAACGTAACAATGTGGTTGTTGCAGGGTTAACAGTCTGATGGACTTTTTCGACTTGGTGTCTGTCAAATTTACCTGTAAACTCACGGCTTATCATCCTCTCTTCTCCAAGGCACTGTCCAGGCTGCACTGCTGGCGTGACTGGTGAAATTTCGCGGGGGTTGCTGCCGTGCTGGTGATGGGTTAAACCATTGTCAGGGGGAGGGGATTCTAAATCGGCGATTTCTGTTTGAGAGGAGTTTGCTGCGGGCCTTCAACGTGTAGGCTATGAAAATAAATTATACTTATCTGATTATAATATATTTTAAATATATAATAAAATATTATCTGATTTATAAATGGGTCGCAACAGGGGTGGCAAGACTGTATCCCAGGGGTGGCAGCTGCCACCCTTTGCCACCCCGTAGATCCGCCCCTGGCTGAAAGAGGGGTGGTTTCATGACCCTTTAACGGCTCTGGGTGACTGTAGACTCCCAGCCAATCAGAAAGCCCAATTCACAAATTAGTGCGTGCTGCTTTCTTAAGCCTTTTTCAAATCTGAGGTGTGAACGACCGGTACAAAAGTAAGGGAGGGGGTTTATGACCCTTTAAGCCTTTTCTGAGTAATGTTAACAATTACTTTCTATACAAGAACTTTGAGTAAAAAAATAAAAATACTCACCATCCTCAGATTTGCTGTTTCAAAGAATGCAGTTGCTCCTGGTGACCATTTGTGGGTATCGCTTCTCGGCCTTTTGGCTAAGATCAAGTGTAGTATCTGTTCTTATCAGTTTAATATCTGATACGTGCCCTACCCGGGCACCATATATTAAATTGATTTTTGGATCAGGGAGATGGAATAGGGGCTTGCTCCGTCCACTCCACGCATCGACCCGGTATTGCAGTACTTCCGGGAACGGTGCACCCCCTTAAAGTGTGAAATAATAGAATGGTTTACATATTTGTTTGACAGTAGTTTTGCAGAAGAAGTGTATTTTGATGTCAATGGGTGCATTAAGGGTTTTACAAGCAGTATATATATATATATATATATTTTAGCAAAGGTTGAATAATGATTGTTTGAATGCTTGCTTAATAATTTATTTATAATAAATAATAAACTTTTGTGCATAAGCAGTGGTTCACAATTTGGCTTATTAGTCAGTCCCTCCAGAAAAACGCGATTATGCGATCGCATGATTTAGTGCATAATCAGCCAAAGTCCGCATATTTATGCGGGGGCCGCATTTTTCCAAATACGCCGCACTATCGCCGCATAAATTGCCGATTTCCAGGCAAAATATGCGGGGCTTGCATGATTTCATAATCCCTGCATTTTCGTTGCAAAAAAGTCACATATCTTAGCAGAAATTTGAAAAATGTTGCGTTTGCTTCACACGAGTAGCCATTTCCCCCTGTTGTCATGAGAACATTATGAAGTGATGTAATTACGCGACGTGAACATCATCAAAAAGCTGTAAAACAGGAGCACACTTTATTTTTTTATATTTTATTTGTTAATTTTTACAGAAGTTGTAGCATATTCCTTTTGTAAAGCTACAGAACTTGTTTGACTCATCAATATTTTGTAAATTTGATGTTTTTATTTAAGTCTAAAATAAAACGATGAGAACTGAAATATTCCACACTTCCACATGTTGTATGCTTGCTTATCATAAGAAGTAATAAGAAATGACTCTTTACATTAAGGTAGTTGCCTAGTGAGAACAGGGTGTTGGGGAATGACTTTTTTTTTTCTCTTTTTCATCAAACGGCAGTTTTTGCAAGTTCCCGCAGTTTTTGCAAGTTCCCGCAATTTCATCGCATAAAATTGCATAAATATCCCGCATATTCTATCGCATTTTTTAAGGAAACGGGCCGCTTAATCAAGGATTTTTGCCCGCAACAATCACAAAACAACTCCGCGTTTTTCTGAAAGGTCTGATTAGTCCCATTTGCCCCTGCTGGTAAATGCGGTAACTGCATGTTATTAAATATATTTATTATATTTATAGTAGATGCGGTAACTGCACCATTTCACATGCAAACCATGTCTCTTGCCTGATTGGTGGAGTCCATTCAAATCTTCTCTATGATTGGTAGAGAGACGGTCTGAATTTCATTGTGGAAAATGGGGGGGGGGGGGGTCAAAACAGTTATAAAATAGTTTTGAGCATGTGCTCCCGTGCACGCTAAAAGAACTAGCTTACTAGGTTACGTTGTGCGTAAGGTTGAAGGGTTACTCTTTTGGCGCAAGTCAATGAGCCAAATTTAAATTTTATTTAAATTATTTAAATATTTTTTTTTTTTAATTTTATAAATCTCACAGTCCCCCCCTACAGTACCGCAACGTACCCCCATTTGAGAATCACTGGCCTAGACTGTACAACTGGTAAAACGACATAACTGATGATTTAACAAGATTTAGAGCTTATAGTATAGATTGAGGGTTTAGAATAGATTGTGATGAACCATGTGTAGTGTAGTGGCATCTCACCGTGGTTGAGAATGATGTTGCCTTCAGTGGCTCCGCTACAGGGAACGTGTACAACTCATACTTACCTGGCAAGGGAGACACCATGATCATGAAGGTGGTTCACCCAGGGCGAGGCTCAGCCATTGCACTCCGGTTGTGCTGACCCCTGCGAATTCCCCAAATGTGGGAATCTCGATTGCATAATTTCTGGTAGTGGGGGACTGCGTTCGCGCTCTCCCCTGATATATTGGTCTAATTATAGAATTTAATTGTGTTCAGAGAGTTAGTGAATCTTCATATATTGAAGTAGACGATTGCCCTCAAAATGCACTTTTATTATAGTTTTTGTTATTGAGTCATGTTTAAGGTGCATTTATAAAGCAAATTTATGAATTCATATACTTAAATTTCATTCGTATGAAGAATCAAAAAGGGGGTGATGATGTCACAGTATTCCCAGCTACAAAAACATGTGGTGAATCACCAAACTGCTGTGATTGTGCCTGGTTATATGAAGAAATGTGTTGCTGTATGATTGTCATTGTTACATTTTGTCATTGTTCTAAGAGATACACAAAAATTAGGGATCCGATCCACATTTTTTCACTTCCGATACCTGAATTTGGATATCGGCCGATACGATACTATTCCGATACCAGAGCTGTGTTTGCTTTAATATTATTTTTATCATTGTTGATATCATTGTCTACAGGCAAGTATGATATGTACGTATAGGGCTGCAGCTATCGATTCTTTTTGTAATTGATTAATCTAGCACTTAATCGATCGAGTAATCGGATATTTTTTTTGAGTGTGTTTTATTAACAGAATAGTTATATTAAACTTTAAAGCTGTTATAAGTTATATACTATAAGTTATATAGTATGCTAGTTATAAAGCTATCTCATATTTGAATTTTCCTTTAAGATGTTATAATTAGGGGTGGGAATCTCTAGGCACCTCACGGATTCGTTCGATTACGATTCAGAGGCCTGCGATTCGATTCTAAAGCGATTATCTGAATATTTGTGTGTGTGTGTGAATATAAATACTTTGCTTTAAAAGTACAAAGTAATGACCCATAAAGAATTAACGTACAATATATTTTATTAACATTGCAAAGAACCAACAGGAAAATAAATGTGTGCCTGAACTAGCAGCATACCTGTATTAAATTAATAATATAACAACAACAGGTGTTCTGACGATTCATGCTACCCATCGAGATGTGCTACTTACTGGTTATGCGCATGTACAGACTAAATTTTCTTCTGCTTACCACGCCCATAAATCTATGCATCCTTGCTGTGGAGACTTGTAGGAAACTTTGACAGGTCAAAGATGAATATTTGATGATAATTTTTACTTTTCACACGTTTTAAAAATAAAAACAGTACATTATACTATACTCTTAACTTCGAATTTTATTATAATTTTATTTCATATATCATTTTTACTTGTTATATCAAATGTGATAATTGCTAGTTAATTTAAAATATCAAAATATGCTCCCCATACACTTACCCTGATTAAAATGAAATAACGATGTCATAATATTGTGAGATTTACACCATTATGGAAACAATAGAGAATAAATCAACATTATCTGTGATCGATTCGCGTTTGGGTGGCATTTTTCGACAAGGCAGCAGAAATCATCTGAACACCGATACAGCCCAGAGCCATAGAGAGAAACGGCTCTGGTACAGCCGAGTGTTTTTCCTCCTCTGGGTGGAAACGTGTCATATGGCTTCTCATATTTGTCGTGTTGCCGAGATATTTTAGTTTTATTCCACAAAGCTTACAACTAGTGTGGCTCTTGTCCAGCTCCTTTCCCCCTTCAACTTCATAGAAACCAAAATATTTCCACATGTCAGCTTTTAACGAGGAGGGTGTTTGGATTTCGCGCTCAGCCATCGCGTCTCTGTTATGTGCGCACGCCACAGACAGACGGTCCGGGCACTGCACTTCCGCGCTTCAGAGTTCCGTCTTTTGCGTTCCGTCAATATTCCGTCATTATAAATTTTTTTTTTGGAAAATCGATTTTTGACATTTGTGAATCGATTCAGAATCGTCCACGTCCGCATCGCGATGCATCTAAGAATCGATTTTTTCCCCCACCCCTAGTTATAATATAACCACTCTAAGCATCTAAGCATATTTGTGTATTGTGGTAGTTTAACGCTGAAGAAGAGCTGTAACGTGACTTGTTGTTGAACACGCAGTAAAAGCTGACGCACTTTTTGTTCCCTGCGTTTTAACTGAAAAATGAGTACTCCGAATCTTTATTAAAAACCAACAGGCTGGGGACTTAAATTTTTTGTTGTTGTCTGTTAACTATTTGGCAGACGTGAAATACAAACAAGGTCTCGCAAAGACTGCATTACAATATTTGTTCCTCCATCACGTCCCGGTGTGTACAGTGAATGCATGCTGAAATTATTGTTGCGTGGCTACATTGCTGCAATTGGTCTGACTGGCGTGTGTGTGTGTGTGTGAAGGGGTTCTTTTTTTAGGCTATACTCTCTTGCAATTGAACGTGATAGTTAAGTTTACTACTTAAAAATGTCATCAAAGCTAAAAATCATATCTAGTCAAACCGCATCACGACATCGCTAGAAATACAGTATGGGATTAAAATCAGCGAACATCAATAGGCTTAGACTACGTTACCTTGTTTCAGCGAGTTAAGTGTATTAAGTGAATTAAGTGTGTAATGATCCCACACTTAAGACAATTTCTGCCATTTATTTACATATTTATTCTCCGCCATTGCGCCAACTAAATTCAAAATATATGCTTCCTGAACAGGTCCGTGTGAATAAACGGTCAGTGTGAAACAATCAAATCCCTGCGCCGCGCATATAGTGCGCGTCATAGGAATTTAACGAGGCTTCGAGGCAGAGTTTTTGCCTCGAGGAATTTTTGTAATCGAGTAACTCGAGGAATCGTTTCAGCCCTAGTGTGTGTGTATATAATATATTGGCATGTATGTCACAAAATATATATATATTAAACAATAGATGAACAAAAGATAGACAATTAAACAAAGATACACATTATACAGGCCTACACAGTGCTTTAATTTCAGGAAAGTCTACTAACATTACTATTCATGTATGGTATAAAAATAATTATAATAAAATAATCAAAAGTAAAATAGCACTGCAAAGTTTATCATGGATAGATTTATGCTTATTAAAGCTAAAGTTATTCATTCAAGAGCTGTGAGTGATTTTCTCTTTGCCTTTTGTTGTTTGATTCGCAGTAATGGCGCAATCGTCAGCATGTTTATTAGACTGCTTCCCCTTTAAGAACGAGTCTACTGATGCACCATATTTTCTCCCAACTATTTCCATAACTACGTCCATTTTAGACATAAACTGTTTAAGTGACTCTCCAAGCCGGTCATTTTTACATATTTTTGTGTACATTTGATCGTTTAGCACATGAAGCCCAAAGTATAATATGCTTGTCTCGTTGCGGTCTGTTTCGGAGCGCACGCCGCATAGGGAACAGCATCTCTTGCGCAGATTTTTATGCTTTTAATAGCTCTTTTTATTATTAAAACTGTCCCGCAATTTAGCAACAGTAGAGACTGCATTTTACAACAATCACCGATCGTGCTAATTCTGTCTTAAAGTTTGAGTTTTAAGGAGAAATGACAGCGTAGGCTACTGCTGCGATGGGTAGGAAGTTGCGCTAGACAGAATGCGACTTTAGTTTTTTAATGGTTTTACCTCAATATATTCTATAATCTTTGGAAGCCGAAATCTAAAATAAAATCAGACTAATATCACAGATCTAAAGTGTAACCATATAGGCTACGTTTGAATGTTTAGTTCTGTCCTCCATCGTCACTCTTTAAAGTGTAAATTGCAGGTTAACCACCACAATCAATTAATGTGTTAAAGTGCTAAATAAATATATATATATATTTAAAAATTTCGGTCTTAAAATGTGTTAAAATAACATTTATTGGGGTTTCTTCAAAGGTAGCATGTTTTTTACCGTAACTGGGTGATGACGTCATAACAGGGAGTAGCAACCCGTACTCTGCTACATTCCTACTGTTTGCGGTTTGACTATGGAGAATGACTGGGAGACTGAAGAGGTGGGAAACCATCAAATTCTTGCAATATTATCTGTCTGCAGTCCCGGAGGCTGCATTTTCAGGACCCCACTTCTAGGACCGCATTTCTAGGACCCTAATTTTTTGTGACAGCGCCACCTACCGAGTCGGAGAACCGCAGTCCCAGGAACGCATTTCCAGGACCCTAGTTTTGGAGGACCGAAAAACGTGCCACCAATGCAGTATTTCCACCCAGTTTTAACTACATTCGAGTTTTTTTTCTCCAAGTTTTATTACACCCAAATACTACTTTCTTTATTGCAATTAAACCAGGTTCCTAGGAATGTTGAGAAATTATTGGGTCTAAGTAGCATATAATAACTCAAGTAAAATAAACAAGGAATCATGTTATAGTCTTTTCAGTCACTAGATGGACCACATTTTCAAGTACACAGGGAAGACAAGGATGACTCTGGGGGAAGATTTAAGATTGTGTATTTTACAAAATAATATATAACACCTGAACTTGAACACACAACATATTTTACAAAATAATATATAACAACTGAAATTGAACACACAAAATATTTTACAAAATAATATATAACAACTGAACTTGAGAACACACACAAAAACAAATTTGATCATGACGTGAACCACATAGACAAACTACAATGGATGGACAAACACATGGACAACATCATCACTGACTCCTAAGAGAGAGAAAGAGAAGTGAATTAAATAAGGAACATTTAGTTGAACATGTTCTACTCTCTAATTTTAAATTTCATATTTAAAAGATCTTAGTTACCACAGAGTAATGATAATGATAAAAATAATGATATCAATCTTCATACCAATCAATGTTCATAATACAATTATTGCATACTGTTCAAAGAATTGGGAAAAAAAATGATTTTGATGTTGTGGGAACAAAGGTTCTAGAAACACTCATGTCAATAAAGCCCCTCTGAACTGAGAAAAAAAAATAATAGAGAGAGAGAAAATGGAAAAACAATGAGTAATTAACAAGCTTTCAGAACGAACATGCTACAGTTTATTGTGCTGTAAATAAGTCAACACAGGCTTATCATGCAACAGTTCCGTTAAATGAACGTGCTAACAATTCATTTTCCAGCATTAGAGGCTAATATATGATGGCTATGCATTCAAGACTGTTTAGCAAATCACCAGCACATTAGCAACGTTAACTTTCCAATGAAATGCATCACAATTGTTTTTAAAGTTAAACAAATAAAAATTGATTCGCATTTGATACTCACACTCTGAATGTCATCCATCTTCGCTGGTCCTCTAATTCGATAGGTGGCGTTGTCACTAAAAACCTAGGGTCCTAGAAATGCGGTCCTAGAAGTGGGGTCCTGAAAATGCAGCCTCCGTTTTTGCAGGCAGATGCTACTCAATTCTTGATGGACCACAGCCCTACTATTTTGAACCAGTCAGGCCTGAGAGAGGGGAGGAAATTGTCAGAAATCATGGCCCTCAAAGAGTTATTAATGCTTGGTGTGAGGAAAATTAGTGGAGGGTTGGCCAGGTTTCATGGTGAGTAGCTAGAGCTAGCCTAGGTTAGCCTGGTGCTAGCCCGGATAACATTAGGAAACAAGCTAAAGTCTTTTCAAAATTTTGCCGTCATGTAGAATAGCAAGAAGGGACATCAACTGAAGACATTATTTACTTACATGGTGTTAGTGGTCCTAATCAGAGCTGTAGAGATGCACACACTGCACAGGCACAATGGCGCTTTTGCTGGCATCTGTTGACAGAACGCGATATTGCCTGTGCTAAAACGCAACTAATTAACAATGCTCATTGTCAGAAAGAAAAAAATAGATCGATGTCCCTATCGCTGTGTTTGACAGGTGTTTGTGTGGGCTATGCAGTGGGTAGTGTGGGTTTTGACGCATGCAGTCTGAACCCGTTTGTTTTGCGCATAGCTTACTCTCATTTTTTTTTAGAGAAGTCCCTGTTATGACGTCACGCCCAGCCTAGTGGAAGGGAGGGGGCGTGCTTAAAACCACTGTAAAACGTACCAACTTTTCATATTATATTCGGCATTTTGGTATAAAAAACAATGGTGGGCGGTTATTATCTTTATGTTTAATAAGCACATTGCATTATCTTCGTGAAAAATTTAACCTGCAATTTACACTTTAAGCAGGGCTGTGTGTTGTGCGCGCTGTGGCACCGCGTGAGATCTCTCTCTCTCTCTTCTGGACTGCGAATAGCAAAAATGCATCACAGACCAATGGTTTAATTAATACGGCTTTGCAAACATTGCATTTTGCTGTCTTGCTCTGCTGCGGTGTTTCCAGTGTGAAGTATTTCACAGGTGGACTTGTAAGGGTTAGTTCAGCCAAAAAGGAAATTTCTGTCATTAATTACTTACCCTCATGTTGTGATTGGCCAGCTCCGCACTCATGTGTCGTGGTGCTCACTTGAACAGTGTCGGCCAATAATGAGCCGGCGTTCTGATGTTGAACCCGGAAGCGCTGCAGTTTACACTAAGTCAACAGTGTAGGATGTTCTTTCACATTTTAATGTTCATTCATGTCTGTAGTGAGTGTGACATAGGTCTATTGAGTTGTTATTGTCTAACCCCCTCCTCCCCCCTCATACCTACCGTCCCCCCTCCCCTGACCCCCCCCCCCCCCCCCCCTGCACCTCCTCACCACAGCTTTCTACACACATTTCTTCAGCCTTTTTCAAATCGGAGGACTGAAGGATTGGTGCTAAAGTAAGGGGGGTTTATGACAATTTACGCCTTATCTGAGTCATGTTAACAATTACATTCTATACAAGAGTAAAATAATATGATAAATACTCACCATCCTCAGATTTGCTGTTTCAAAGAATGCAGTTGCTCCTGGTGACCATTTGTGGGTATCGCTTCTCGGCCTTTTGGCTAAGATCAAGTGTAGTATCTGTTCTTATCAGTTTAATATCTGATACGTGCCCTACCCGGGCACCATATATTAAATTGATTTTTGGATCAGGGAGATGGAATAGGGGCTTGCTCCGTCCACTCCACGCATCGACCCGGTATTGCAGTACTTCCGGGAACGGTGCACCCCCCTTATGTGTGAAATGAAAGAAATGAGTTTAGTCTTGTGACAGTAGAGGTTAATAGTAGTTTGTTGTTGTTTATGGGTGTTTTAAAATTGCTGTGACTGTGAGTGATCATAGTATTTTGTAAATATTAAGCAAGCATACCATTCAAGCATAATCATTCTACCTTTACTTGTATATATAGTATGTACTGTGTAGTGATGCAACCGACTATCTGCTTTTTTAATGTGAAACTGTAGGTTTTATTAAATAAGTAACTTTTGTGTGCAAAAGCAGTGAGTGGTTCACAATTTGATTAGTCCTGTATGCCCCTGCTGGCAGATGCTGTAACTGCACCATTTCACATGCAAAATGTGTGTCTCTTGCCTGATTGGTGGAGTCGAGTCAAGTCTTCTCTATGATTGGTAGAGAGATCTACAGTCGAGTGTTCAGGAAATGTAGACTCTCGGCCAGTCGGAAGGTCTAATTGTCAACAGTCAGCGTAGACCGTACAACTGGTAAAACGACATGACTGATGATTTAACAAGATCCAGAGTTCAGAGTATAGATTGAGGGTTTAGAATAGATCGTGATGAACCATGTGTAGTGTTAGTGATGTCTCACCGTGGTTGAGAATGATGTTGCCTTCAGTCGTCCCCCTACAGGGAACGTGTACAACTCATACTTACCTGGCAGGGGAGACACCATGATCATGAAGGTGGTTCACCCAGGGCGAGGCTCAGCCATTGCACTCCGGTTGTGCTGACCCCTGCGAATTCCCCAAATGTGGGAATCTCGACTGCATAATTTCTGGTAGTGGGGGACTGCGTTCGCGCTCTCCCCTGATTTTACTGGTCTAATAATAGAAATGAATTATGAATAGATAGAGTGAGTGTCTTCATTTACTGGATCAGTGTAATGTTCTCTACACATCTGTGCTGTAGTTTTAGTTATTTAATCATGTTTAAATTGTATTCATCAAGAGTTTATGAAATGTTGGACACTGAATTGAATTAAATAAGGTTAGGCTCAAGCTGCTGAGCGACTCTAATCAATATAAGTAGAATCTGGGAAAAAGAAGGCTTCTATGGAATGCAAATGTTTAATAAATTAATGATTTGAAAAATATAAATGTAACTTGACAGTGATTCTAGGCAATCCCAGTTACAGCGCCATGTTCATCACAGCGCTGAAAAATATCCAATACGTCCATAGAAATGTTTTAATCCACTTAGGCCTACATTAAATGCAAAACAGTGGCCAGTAACACCTACTAGCTGGCACCAGTGGAGCAAAGAGGGGCGTATGAAGAATCGAAAGGGGGAAGATCAAGTAACACACAGTATAAGACGCATGCGGTAGGCTTGCTACGGTAGTCGGTGTTACCGGTGTTACACGATGTTCAGTCGCAACACCGGTTTCATCACTTGCCCACCGCAACACCACCGAAAAAAAAAGAAAAAAAGTTTAAAGCGTTAAAAATATTTAACGCAATTATGCAGTATCCGTTAAGTCCTGCTCGCACACACACGACCCACAGAAAAGACGCGCGTCAGTATCGAGTTCTCTTTCGGTCTTTAACAAACCATAACACACACACACATTAAGCCAAAATGTCTGTTTTGTTGAGTGTCCTCATAAGAATCTTAAATTATTTAAATAAAGTCTTAAATGAACGTAGAGATTTGTGATAAGCCATAGTGGACGTTATTGAGTGCACTTATTCAATAACGTTACCACATTGCACTGCATTAACGAGTGCAGGTACTGCTTATGTATGCTCAACGGCTGTCCGAATTCGCTCACTCGTTTTCGTTCACTCATTCAAGTGAACCGTATTAGTAGACTAACGTAGGGAATTGGCCTTACTTAGTGAATGAGGGTTTAGGGGGCGATTTCGGATTCAACCCATGTTTTCAAGCAGTGAAAAATAGAGGACACTGACAAAGCGCTGACAGACTGGACCGAGCAGGTAATATTATGGAACAAAGTCTCAACTTTCAAATTTGGTCAGTCAAAGAAAATTAGTGATTTAAAAGCCCCTACCGGTGATACCGGTGTTGTCACACGTCGATTAACCGGTGGGAAAATATCCTCACCGTCACATCCGTAATATGCGGTGATCATGTTTTGCTCCATTTTGTTATTGATGGCATCATGTACCTAGGGCTGGGTACCGAGGGATACTTTTTAAGTACCGACCGAATTGCCTTGATACTATCGAGTAGCGAAAAATGACATGTTCGGTTCCAAATTTCGATACCTAAGGAGTTAACTCGTCAACGTCAGTGCTCTAACAAATACATATGAAATGCACATACACGCAAACTCTACACACAAGATGCGTGGAACTCTCCGTGCACGTACAAACTCTCCATGTGCATACTAATATATATATATATATATTAAATATAAAAGAGGAAAAAAGGCCCAGCAGAGACTTTATACTCAGGAGGAGAGTACTCAGGAGGAACAACATCACACAGAGGTTGCTGGTGTCCTTCCATCAAGCCTCCATAAAGAGCTTGCTGACATACTGCATGTGCGTGTGGTACACCAGCTGCACAGTGGCTCACAGGAAAGCGCTCCAGAGGGTCATCAACACCGCACAGAAGATCGCTGGCTGCCCTCTCCTCACACTGGAAGAACTATACAGTTCCTGCTGCTTCAAAAAAATCCAGAACATTTTAAATGACACCTCTGACCCAGGCCACCCCCTGTTCAAACTGTTACCGTCAGGCAGACTGTACAGATCCATCAGGGCAAAAACTAATAGACTCAAAAACAGTTTTTACCCATCTGCAATAACTGTAATCAACGCTGCTAAAGTGAACTGAACCGATTGCAGGACTGGTGCAATAAGTGTGACTGTGTAGGTGTATAATGCCTGTTCAGGCTGCTTTTCTTTTAGATTCTATTATTTACTGTTTTTAAAAAATTATATCAGGAATATGCACTGGCTGGTCAGCACTTTAAAATCTTTTCGTTGTACATGTGACAAAGTTTTCTAATTCTATTTTTGCTTTCTATATGAGACTCGAGCACACGCACAAACTCACGCACATACTCAATGACACGCGAGCGCGCACACACACACACACACACACACACACACACACACACACTCTCCGCGCACATATTCATAAGTCGATCAAAAGTGTGGGTACATTTCTCCAGGCTCGATGCCAACAGCGCGCGATGCAGTATTTGCCGTAAAATAATTGCTGCAAAGACCGGTACCACGACAAATATGATGAAGACCTTGACCGTGCAGGGAGTAAACATAAAAGTTGCTCCGTCTTCGACTGGTAAATGGAGATACCTTGATGATCACTCTGACAGTGTTTATATTGCAATAAATAATAACCTACTGAATGTACACTGTTCAAAAATGTGTTGGTTAGTCAGAATTTTTTTAAGTAAGGAATAAGATGCATTGAAGTTATCAAAGGAGACATTAAAACGTGTAATGTTACAAAAAAAATTTTTTAATAAATGCTGTTCTTTTGAATTTTTTATTCATCAAAGAATCATGAAAAAATGTATCATAGTTTCCAAAATATTAAGCAGCAAACTGTTTTCATATTTCTGAAGGGTCATGTGACACTGAAGTAATGATTTTGAAAATTCAGCTTTGAATTCAATTAATTTCAATAAATTACATTTTGAAATGCATTCAAATAAGATTTTAAATTAAATACTATTTCACAATATTACAAGTTTTAATGTATTATTTTTTTTTTTTAAATCAGCTTTGGTGAGCATGAGCTCTTTATAAAACATTTTTTGTTCCTTTTTGCACTGGCTAGGAGCATGAGTCAAACTGAAAAAATAAAACCAAAGTTTTTCTGAGGTAATGCGTTATGTAATCTTGTTAAAATGGATTTCATAAAATTGGTATCGGAAAAAGTATCGTTAGGAACCGGTATCGAAACTGAGGTATTGAAATTGGCACCGGATAGAAAGATTTTGAACAATACCCAGCCCTACATGTACCATATATAATATTGATGATGTTCATTATTTAAGGTAATTTATTGATCTGTACCAGGGAGAAAAGATAGTGTTGTAGGAAAAGCCCTAATGTTATAGTATATAATTAATAAGAAGTTGCATATTCCACAACACAGTAGTTTAAACAATATGACAAATAATATAATCAATTGTGAATTTATATAAAATATGAGTTGCATGAAATTTAAAATATTAAAAAATAACAATATATGCAATATTCAGAGTAAAGTTTTGAAAGAATTACAATACAACAGTATTCCTAGTTGAAATTCACAATAGTTTATTTGTGTGCGTCCACAACTGTGGTAAAATGTTCATAACTTGCGTACACCGTATTGTCCAATCCTTTTGAGGTAGACATTTTGATCAGACAAAATCTCTACTTTTGTACTTTTTGTGTCCATGAGTTGTTTGGTTGCAGAGCGTCCAAGAGAAGCAAGATTAACTGTGTGTTTTCTTTTGTACATTTTGGCTCTGGACCAGGATCGCTCTGCTGTGTGAGAAGTCAGTTGCAGGCAAAACTCCCTGAATCTGCACAGAGTCTGTAGATCTGGCATCATTGTGTCCGGTCTTTCTTTCAAGACCTTGTTCCTGCTGTGCTTGTATACATATTCAATCTGTGTGCAGTCGGGTCGAGGGAGACGCTGCTGGAGGAAAATCTTTTGAGGAGATCGACGTGGTCTTCAATATAGTGGTAGATGGTATTTTAGTCGACTTAAGGTTAATGAGTCTTTACTGACAACTAATGAAATCCTGGAGAGTCTTGGTGATATTTGGCAGAGGAATACCCACTTTGCTCAGAACCGGATCCTTAATTATGCACTCCATCAGCCGGTTCTTTCTGGAGTCTGGCAAGCTGAGTAACACTTACTGAACTCAGAGCTTTTGCACCAAAGACGACTCAAATGGATCTCCGTTGTGTGACCGAACAGAGGATTAAAAACAAAGTGTGCTGAGAAAAGGCTGTCAGATGATGGTGTGGATGAGGACTTCTTTGATGTGGACTCAGATTTAATCACCTCTAGTAAGTGAGTGCCATCCAGCCATGAGGTGTCATTCATGGAAGTGCTTGATTTCTGTGTAACAAATATAAGGCATAACTCTTTTTTTTTTTTATCACGAAAGAAGTAGAGTGCTGAAATTGTAATTTATAAATTAATAATATGTAATGAACTTCCTAAATCTTTTCATTTGCACACTAGTGATACGAGTCACAGGTGTATTTAGCCACTGGCTGACAGAGCTGAAAGCCTTCTGGATCGAATCCCTCTCACTCAAAATAAAATCCTCTGGCCTGGCCTTCTGGACAGACACTGCTGTCGAGATGGTGCTGAGATCCCATCAGCATGAAGTGCCCTTTCAGCGTGGGCTAGTGCAGTGGACTCGTTCAGCAGTGGGCAGAGGAAAAGTCATCCTTCTCTCTCTGTAGGAATGGGCCTCATTGGTAGCCACAGCGTTTTGGAAAAGCCACAACGGTACAGAATAGCGTTCTGGCTGGAAAGTGCTGTGCAGTCAGACCTTTGACAGCAAAGACTGTAACGACACACTCTTAACTATCCAGAAAAAAACAGAGCTGTGAAAACTGGAGTCTGCTGAGGGGACTTTCCCTTCTACCACTCCAGGACATTCAGGAGGATGAAACCACAGCCTGTTATCCTTCAGGACTTTCCTCCACCTCGTGTTTCCATGCTTGTCTTGATAAGACATTGTCCTCTGAAAGAATCCCCTTTCACCTTTAATAAATGAGGATCGTCCAGCCATGAAGGAAAAGCTTCCAGCTCATTGATTGAAGAGCTTGACATCTGTGTAACAAATATGAAACATAAGCGGATCCGGATTGTTCCCAACACCTGCAGCCTTTTCCTATTTAAGAGCTCAGGAAAGCCTCAGGAAACCTGTTGTTGGTGGTTTTGGATTTTTTCTTTTGTACAGGATGGTGAGTTTGTGTTTGTTTAGTTATATTAGAATAGAGGGAAAGTCTAGGTAAGTAAGCTTATCCGGAAGATCCTTTTGTGTTTATTTTTCTCGGGGGTTAGGAAAGTTTTAACTCAGATGTAGTTTAAATCAGTTAGCTCACCAGTCCTTAACTTCTGTATGTTCATATTTTCCGTTTCATTGTTTTGTTAATTTTTGCTGCCAATTAATTTGCTCTTCTTTTTATTCTATTTTTTTTGCCCTGGCCAATGTAATTGCTTTTGCAATGTAATGCAATTTTTCTGAACGGCTTTTTATGTTTTACCCTAATCTGGTTCGTAACAGAAATGCTTCCTGATATGTTTTTTTATTTTTATTTTTTTATCACATTACAAATAATAAACATGACAATAGTCCAACATATTGTACAGCTCACGGGCCTGGGACTGAGACAATGTCCACTGCCTTTTTAAAGTCTTCAAAATCCTCAAAAGTCTGTCCAGCAAGGTTTGTGAATGTGGATGACCGAGAACTTTCGCAGTATGTCTTTCTTTTGTGGACTTGAGTGGGTTGGGCACACAGTGCACAGATGTGCACTTTAACTAGCCGGATGTCACGTGCCACTGTGCTCTGCCTTTTCCTCTTGTAGAAGGTCGATCTTGCTGGCGACGGTGGAGGCCTGTGGCAGGGAAATTGCATGAGGGTCCTGTTAGGGTTGTGACCATATTTCAACTGTATATTTAAAAATGGCGCTTCTAATGCCCTTGTAGCACGCGCAAGTGACGATACTCTGTCAACCAATCAACGTTCTGCAGTGAGTCTAGCTCCACCTTTTAGTACCGTACCACTGTGCTAGGTACCCCAACGGAAGGGTGCCCAAAAAGTGGTACGGTACGGCTTTTTGGTACCATTCACAACTTTTGACAGTGGAAACTGTACCGTACCATACCGCTCAGTGGAAACGAGCCATAAGTGTCTCTCTGGCCTGAGAGACTGAAAGGTCAGAAGCACTGAAAGGCTCTGATGACTGAGAGTGCGGTGTGCTGGAGGTGGCAGTTGCTGCAGGACGGGCTTTGTCCTGTTGAGGTTTCTGTCAAATACTGGGGAGTTTCAGCTTTGAAGTTTTTATTAACATAGCATGTGTAGTAACAATCACGGCTGTTTAAAGTCATCTTAACCTACCTCTATCGAGAACTTATTGCCTGAACCGCTTCTGGGACTTTGAGAAGACACTGTCTGACAGAGCAGTACGTTTCTTGAGCCATCTTTCTCACGTGGTCACTCCCAACTTGCGGGGCGGCCTGGAAGGGTTTTGTGCAGTGGCGATTCTAGGGGGTGGCCTGGGGTGGCCAGGGCCACCCCTGAAAGCTCATTGGCCACCCCTGTGGCCACCCCAGATCTGATAGGTAGTTGGTCAAGTTCGTCAACACAAGAAACAAGAGAAATGCTGTCAATCAATGATGACAGCTGATCAACTGATTTAGGGCCAGTTTTTACATGTTTAACTAACACCGTAATGGTCGTACTGAGGCTGTTAGAGCTGATTTCTGCTCAGCGGACGTTTGGCAATGCAGGTCAGGTGACCCATGAGATGAGCGCGCTGGCTGCTGCTGCTCCGTGAAACAGGAGGACGGTCGGTCACAGTTACAACAGCAACAATAATAAAAACGCTGGAATCGGTAGATTGAGAGGTATGGTAATTTAATGTTTAGTTATATCGTAGTTCCCTCTGAATGTGTAGGAAAACTGAAAAAAAAGAACTACACTGTACTAGCTAGCTTAGCAGCCTGCAAACCAAGTTAAGAGTGCAGACATTTGAAGAGGGCGCGCGCGCAGCTCTTAAAGGGGCCACACCTTATTTCCACTCATTACACCGCCATGGAATGCTATTTTCTGGACTGAAGACTTGAGGGTGTTTTTTGCAGATGTGTGTGTTCAATAGAGCTAATGTTATATTTTTGGCCAACCCGTGTGTGAAATATAGTGTGACAGTCTAGATTTAAGTTATATCACAAGAACAAGCTGTGACTTATTTATTTGCTCTGTTATTTAAGGGCTGTTTTTGTTTGTATCAGTTAGCTCATCTTCACTTAAATTAACTTATAAACTTGTATGCTGAATCAAAGCCAAAGTTTAAATTTATACCTTCATCGGGGCCTTTGATATGAATACTGTCTTAGTTGAAAACCACTTTTTGCACATTTTCATACATCACAAGGCATCCTAATGATATTATTCAGTCATCAGGCCATCCTCTGTTACCTGTTACCCGTGTTTGCTTTACTAGTTTAAGTCCCCTCTTGTGGTTAAATAAAAACACACCTGGCAAAGAATAAATTAAGAAATTAAAATTCCAGTATCTCCAACAAATTATATCTAAGCTAAATAATAACATATACTAAGCATGTAAAGAACAACAAATATTTGTTTTTTTTCTTACAAGCTTAGTTTTTATTTTGCTTTTACAGGTAAGGTCCTTTAAGCATTTTGGTTTGTCCTGTTGGATTTCTGTGTTTTTATGTAACCACAAGATGGTGCCTCGATTAGTAAAGCAAACTCAGGTAACAATACAGGTGACACAGATGATGAGTTGATGACTGATGCATGTTATTCTATATAGCATTGGTTCCCAACAGGGGGGTCGCGGCCCACAAGGGGGCCTCAGCGAGCTCTGTGGGGGGTCGCGTCATATTTTGAAAAGTTTGGAGCAATGAGCATTAAACAAAAGTCCTTAACTTTTTCCTGTTCAAAATTTATATATTGAGCGAGTTCATCATGAATCCATCAATCCGTGTTTTTGTCTTATCCTGAACCACTATGGTACACCTATAATAAGTGTTTACATTGGGACTATTTTACACTGGTTCGGATCGCTGCCGCTGCGGAGTAGCCCAGTATCTGCGTGACTCGTCATAGACGTACACAGAGAGAAGTAGTTCCGGCTACAATGTTCTTCCGAAAGACGCATTATTCCGTTAATAAACGCAAGTTTACTATCGCTCGCTAAAGCGCCAAAAACGTAAAAAATAAAGCCTCACATTGATAAAGCCTCACAAATAACGTGCAAGTATTGAGGCCCCAGACAGCAGTCATTTAGTAATAGCCTATATTCTTTCTTTTTTTACCTACACACCAGTGGGAATATTTTTGGTTTTGCATTTCAAATAGGGCCAATATATAGGCTTCTCCTAGGCTTACGTTTTTAAATTACAAAGGGCCTACTGATGTTTTTGTTATTGTATTTTCAATATTATAGGCTATTATTTGTGCATAAACCTATCTGGTTATAGTAAACATACCATTTGTTTGAAAACAACATATTTTGTCATCCTTGCTGCAAGCTTACAAGAGCGATAATATCATTAAATGTGAAGGGGGCCCTAAAATATTTTATTGGGAAAAAGGGGGTCTCAGACAAAAAAAGGTTGGGAACCACTGCTATATAGGATGAGTTAAGAGCAGTTTATTTTGCTACTCTAATCTAACTTATGAAGAGACAAGTTAATCCACTACAAGAAAATAGCTCTTAGAAAATGTTTACCCTATCCTGACCATAATTACCGATTAAAAATAGACATGTTAAAATAACCAGAGATACTTGGGGACTGTGATAGGTGGTTAGGACAGTTTTTAACAGGATAGTCACCTTTATTTGACAGTTATGAGACAGGAAATCATGGGGGAGAGAGAGGATGTGACATGCAGCAAAGGACCGGGATGCGAACCATGGTCGGCTGAGTACATATACACATTAACTTTGCTATGCCATGGCCACCCCATACTAGCTTTGTGTCCCATCTTGGCCACCCCCCAAAAAATGTCCTGGATACGCCACTGGTTTTGTGCAGACTGTACCACTGCCACATCTCCAGGCCCGTGAACGACCTGAAGCGGCCCTGCCCGTAAATGGCCCTGTCCACGTTGATCTCGAGGTGGCAGGAGACCTGTGGAAGCAGCCGCACATAATTTAGGAGGTAATCCTTCTAAGAGCCACCAATGACCCACTCGTCATTGATGGCTCTTCTATCTGGTTGGCGGCTCTCTTTGACGTGGTGATCAAGGACACTAAAATATGACAAAGGATAATTAATTTATCAAAAACATACTAAAGATAGTTTGATTATGTTAAGTGCAACATGCTTACTATTTAATGTATCCAAAATCATTTTCCACCAGCCATTTGAAACTTTTGCCCCGTATCGCTGCTTGGAGCTATATTTTCTGTAATTATCATAAGTTATTACTATTTATTAATGATTAAGATTTTCCACCATTGCCTACCTAGCCATGAGTACAGAATTATTGCTGTGCAGTGGGCAATAATCCCTGATAAATTCAGTGATTGAATGTTTACAATCAGACTTTTTTTTTTTACCTTCTTGGTGGAGTCGTACTTTAAGACTTTCCCGAACGTGGACGTGATCTGAGTCCGGTTGTCCTCAATGTTTCCAGCCTCAGCAAGGAGAAAGGCTTTCCTCAGCAGCTTTGGGCATGGCAGCTCTCTCCTTGCTGCTGGTACCTGAAATTGTTGGCACAAATTCCCTGAAAGAAGAGAAAAAAGACACGCAGACTTCATTATTGTGGTTAAAAAAAAAAGAAAACCTCAGAGTGGATGGAGGTTATTTATTCCTACTAAAGTAAGGCCTCCTACTGTGTTTGTGTCAGATGGTACTCGTATGCATGTTAGTTTTTGCCTAAACACTTGAAAACAATGAACTTTGGCTTACTTGTGATCTTCCCAGGTTTTCTGTTCTGGCAGAGGAGGGTGGTGTACAAGTCCTTCCTTTCGCAGGTACTCCTCGCAGTGGGTCCAGGACTTGTCTCCTCACCTTGGCCCATGGTGTTGCCCTCAGTGCGATCCCTCATCAGGCGGATCACCTGCTTGTCCACGCCTAAGATTAAAGCACAATCGTTGGATGCCTGTGAATCTTAGAAATTTTTTGCCAAGTGCAATCATTTAGAAATCAAATTACTGTAGAATGATGCAGAGACTCACCGTAATGTTAAGACTACAGGGAAGATGGCTCTGTGAGCTGGATTGAGCTGGTCAAGGATGCACCAATCCCATGCCACGAAACAACCAATGGGTTCCTCAGACTCCTTGGCAGCCTTTCTGCACGTATTGCATGCCAGGACCTCCGTCAGCATTGAGTACCAGCCTGACGTGTGGCAGATCTGTCTGACAGTTTTGAAGTACCCACAACGGTACAGAAAAGCAGACTGACTGGAGCGTGCTGGACAGTCGGTCCTTGGACATCGAAGACTGTAACGCCACACTCCAACTGGTCTCCAGAAAAAAACACTGCTTTGGTAAAAGGAGTCTGCTGAGGGGACTTTTCCTTCCACCACTCCAGGACATTCAGGAGGATGAAACCACATCCTGTCAGCCTTCAGGACTTTCCTCCACCTCGTGTTTCAATGCTTGTCTTGATAAGACATTGTCCTCTGAAAGAATCCCCTTTCACCTCTAATAAATGAGGATAGTCCAGCCATGAAGGAATAGCTTCCAGCTCATTGATGGAAGAGCTTGACATATGTGTAACAAATATAAAACATCACAAGTAATGCACTTAGAATTTCTTTTATAAAAATGTTACGAGGCCCTGCTCTTTCTCTTGTTTTCCCTTTTTACCCTGATCACAAGATGTCAGTTGGATGGAAGCGGAGCCAGATTATTCCCAACACCTGCTGCCTTTTCCTATTTAAGAGCTCAGGAAACCTGTTGTTGGTGGTTTTGGATTTTCTTCTCTTTTGTACAGGATGGTGAGTTTGTTTGTTTAGTTATATTAGAATAGAGGGAAAGTATACGTAAGTAAGCTGACCCGAAAGACCCTTTTGGGTTTGTTATTTTTCTCGGGAGTTAGGAAAGTTTAACTAGTAGTATAGATTAGTAAGCTCACCAGTCCTTAACTTCTGTATGTTTATATTTTCCTTGTTAGTTTTTCATTACTTTTTGCTGCCAATTAATTAGCTCTTTTTCTTGCTCTGGCCATTTGAGATTTGTTTAGCCATTTTTCTAAACGGCTTTTTATGTTTGTCCCTAATTAGTCCAAGCCATACAGACAGTGAACTCACAATTGTGCCTTTTGTCCTTTATCGGGCACTATAGCACAGCTTCCTACGCATCTGTGCGTCATGTCGGCAAAGCGATTTGAGCAAAGGAGTGAATCATGGAGAGGAAGAGACGATCTAAAGCTTGGATTTATTTTACTAAACGAGACGAAAAGGATCATTTGAAATAACTGCAAGGTTGTTATTTCATGTAAGGGTGCAAATACAAGCAACATGCTTAAACGTATATCTACCTATGGTACTAAATTGCAGGAATGCCGTGTTTTTGATCCGCTGTGTACAACTGCCAAAGCTAGCAGCACCGTAACCTCCGTTGAACAGGGTAATGTAATGTTAAATATCACTGGTGTCTTACAAATAACGGGCATATTCTACGAAAACACTGTATTATGTATAACTATTCCTTCCCTGTTTTTATAGAGAATAGTTTTAATTCTATTTTAGGAGGAAGAGTTTGTATGCTTGTGTTTACAGAAGAGTTTATTTATTTTGTAAATCTTATTTATTATTCAGTTTGCTTACTCAAGTGTAAGCTTTAAAACAAATAAAACCACTTTTTTTTTCCGAAAAAGCATGCCTGCTTTTTTCCATACAGTGCTATCAGGAATGGATAAGAGAATCGTTAAAGAATCGGATCGATAAGCAGAATCGTCAGTGGCATTGATATTGATCAAATCTTATCAATTCCCATCGCTAAGTCCAGAGAACCAAAGGTGCTGTGTTAAAGGGCACTTGTAAGACCAAAACACACAGAACTTAGAACAGTTAAACTTGTACACAAGAACTATATACACCATTTACAACGGGACAGCTGTTCACTCCTTCAATCTGTCCACAACCGAAACAAAATGTTCATAGTTTTAAAATTCTCTGTTATCCAGTCCCTTGAAGCCCGAGTGGTTGATCGCAGGGCAATATGTGTTTTTTTTTGTATTTTTGTGTCCCTGGATTGTTTACCTGCATGCCTTGCAGGTTGGGAGATGCTGCACCCTCGTCAGCCCTGTGGGGTGGTCTGCCAGCTTCCTCTTGTACTGTGTGGATCGAGACCACGACGATCCTACCACTGGGTTCTGTCCAGAGGCCGGCTGAACAGGCAGAGTGACCAGGATAGACGCCTGACTAGCAGGCAGCATGGGCTGCGTGGATGAGGGGCCCGCAGACTGGGAGACAAAGGGCAGCACAGGCCTGGTGATGGTGGAGGTGGTGGGGATTCTTCTCACCGGCAGAGGCTGAAGAGGAGGAGGAAGCTGGATGCTGACCCGGCACTGGATCCTGTCATAGGGCTTGAGGATGCTGGCCTTCGGAGAGCGCAGCCATGGCAGCTTGACAAGCACATACATTAGGCGGTTGTGCTGCGGGCTGATGTCCAGCTGTGCTGGCGTATACCTTTTGGCCATCTTCACTTTTTGGACCACAGCTGGCAAGGTCATCCCTCTTTGTACGGCAGTACAATGTGTTGCCCCAGTGTGTGTGGTACAGCTGTTGGTATTTCTGTGGCTGCTTGTCGTGCTCTTCCACCGCATTCCAGGCGTTGAGGACCTTGTTCCATTTGCGCAGTGTTGAGGAGCAGCTTCTGGTCATTCAAGGTGACCTCCACCAGTGCAGTACAGAATACCTACAGCTTCTGAAACCCGGGCAGAGGATTGTCACTGCAGACATCCTCCTGTAAAACATACACAGAGACACACACACACAAAGAGAGAGAGAGAAGTAGGTAAGTTAGAATGCATACAATGATTTGTTTTTAAGCGGTTACATTAATCACTGTATTTTCTTTTATCAGACAAGTAGGTACTCTACTCACAAAGGCAGGAGGGTTGACTGTAGCAGTCTCACTGCTGGTACGTGTAAAGTGGGGTTCGGCAGCAGGATGGTCCTCGTTGCTCTGGTACGCCTCGTCTGCTTCGCCGTCTGGGTTGGCCTGCCCAGGCTGAAGGACTCCCCCGTGCTCTGGCTGAAAAGATATTCGAGCCCAAGCAGCTCGTCTGACTGGACGTCGGCCGGGGCCCTGAAGTTCTCTTCCACCATCTCACCAAACAGCTGCTGGCAGCGGGAGTCGAGGCGGTAAATGAGCTTGGTTGTGCCGGCCTCTGCCCCCAAACACGGCGTCCGAGCTGCAGTCGGAGTTCCACCTGGCGATTCCACTGAGGTAGACCTGGTAAGGCCATGCCGCACAGTGGGGACCTGAAGATCACAACAACAGGTATTATCAGAATGATACAAAAGTGACGTGTTGTCTTTTTTGCTTATAAACAAGTATTTTCCCCCTTAGATTACCTGGAATCATATGGGACAGCGACTTGTGGAACGCCTCCAAGCTGCTGCTCCCACCCATGCCCTTGTAATACGGCAGGTCCACAACGTTGATGGTTGTGGTGCGGACAACCCGGTACATGGCAATGCCTGGTGGGTCATGGATGCATTCCAGGTGTCGCTGCAATGGCTGCTGTAAATACAAAAACACACAAACATGCATGGTGAGCTGTTGTCATTTTGCACATTTTGACATTGTGTGTGTTTTGTGTTTTGTATGTGCGTGTGTGAGAGGGTTTTTTTCTTACCAGGGGACTTGAGGCTTACACTGCTGGACCCTTGAGTTCTTCAACGACCAGGTGGACCAGACGAAATGTCTCCTGGGCACCGAGGGTGAGACGCTGGACATGATGTTTGAGCTGGTCCCGGGAGATGTAACGCCGGACCACATCCTCGTTCGTCACCACCTCCATTGTGGCCGGTTCTCTGGCCCTGACAGCCGTGATGAGGAACTGGAGGTCTTGGCGGTTATAGGCCAGCACTGCCCTGACCAGCGCAGACTTGAAGGCGGCGTACTTCGATTGGGACCCTGTGCCTTGCAGCATCCACGATCGATGAATAGGATCTCGGGTACGGGTTGATTGGCGGGTCGGGACTGCTCCACCACGCCACGGCACATGGGCCCCAGCTTTTCCACAGACTCCTCGCAGGTGAGGACAAAGGACACGATCTGGGAGAACTCTAACTCATGTTAAACACTCCTGTAGGAAACAGTCTGTTATAATCTATTATAATAAACATTATATATAATATGGCTATAATTTTCTAGTAGTTTCAGAGTTCAACATGTTTCATAAAATATATATTTTATATAAAATACTGTTCATAAATCATTTTCATAAACTTAAACCTCTATAACTTTTTGTTTCACTTTTTAAACTTTTGTTTTGTTTTGTTTCAACAATAATCTGCCACGGGTCTTTAAATGAGACCAAACTTAAGTCTGTGCTTCAAACTTAAGGCTGTGCTTCAAACTTTAATGACAGTTTTTTGACAGACATTTTTTTCATCTATGGACCTCAGAGTAACATTTTTTATTTGACGCACAAGGGTTAAATACATTTCAGTTAATGTGAAATGCTTTATTACACACACAACTTCATTAGACTTTAATGTTTTGATTTCTTTATATGTGTACATTTCTTTAGTAAATACCAAAGTCAGCTGAAAATTTAAAATATAGGCTATTTATTGGGGAAATAAACATTGAGTATACTTATTTCCCTCCACTTAGCATTATTTTACATGAGGTGATCTATACACATTTGGTCATAGTGGCAATAAAAATAAAAGCTAAAGCTAAAATTGAAAAGAACTTGATCTGGGCATTACCACAGATCAGTTTTTTTCAATTTTAGTTTTTTTTTTTAGCCCACCCTCAATAAAATTATCCATGGTTTTATTATAGTAAAAGTGTAGTAAGTAACCATCTTTTTTTTTTGGAGAATTGATTACCATTTGTAGGACCATAGTTTTACTACAAATACCACAATTAAACTATGGTTGGTGTAGCCATACTAATACTGTGTTTGACCGTCTTTCGCCTTCAGAACTGCCTTAATTCTACGTGGCATTGATTCAACAAGGTGCTGAAAGCATTCTTTAGAAATGTTGGCCCATATTGATAGGATAGCATCTTGCAGTTGATGGAGATTTGTGGGATGCACATCCAGGGCACGAAGCTCCCGTTTTACCACATCCCAAAGATGCTCTATTGGGTTGAGATCTGGTGACTGTGGGGGCCATTTTAGTACAGTGCACTCATTGTCATGTTCAAGAAACCAATTTGAAATGATTCGAGCTTTGTGACATGGTGCGTTATCCTGCTGGAAGTAGCCATCAGAGGATGGGTACATGGTGGCCATAAAGGGATGGACATGGTCGGAAACAATGCTCAGGTGGGCCGTGGCATTTAAATGATGCCCAATTGGCACTAAGGGGCCTAAAGTGTGCCAAGAAAACATCCCCCACACCATTACACCATCACCACCAGCCTGCTAAGTGGTAACAAGGCATGATGGATCGATGTTCTCATTCTGTTTACGCCAAATTCTGACTCTACCATCTGAATGTCTCAACAGAAATCGAGACTCATCAGACCAGGCAACATTTTTCCAGTCTTCAACTGTCCAATTTTTGTGAGCTCTTGCAAATTGTAGCCTCTTTTTCCTTTTTGTAGTGGAGATGAGTGGTACCCGGTGGGGTCTTCTGCTGTTGTAGCCCATCCACCTCAAGGTTGTGCCTGTTGTGGCTTCACAAATGCTTTGCTGCATACCTCGGTTGTAACGAGTGGTTATTTCAGTCAAAGTTGCTCTTCTATCAGTTTGAATCAGTCAGCCCATTCTCCTCTGACCTCTAGCATCAACAAGGGATTTTCGCCCACAGGACTGCCGCACACTGGATGCTTTTCCCTTTTCACACCATTCTTTGTAAACCCTAGAAATGGTTGTGCGTGAAAATCCCAGTAACTGAGCAGATTGTGAATACTCAGACCGGCCCGTCTGGCACCAACAACCATGCCATATAATACATCAGTTTTCTAACTTTGTGTGAATATTATAATACATTATTCTTACTTACCACAGACGCTTGTTGACAGGTCGTCAATGATGAGCACCTTATTGGTAGTCTACAGTCCCGGAGACAGACGACACTGTAGACAGTTCGGCCTCCCGACTGGCTGAGAGTCTACACATTGCACTTTGCTGGGGCTGACATCTGCGAATGGGGATGTGCCATATGGAAGTGCAAATGATCCGCAACGTGATTGGATGGTCTATTGATGTTTTGGTTTCAGAAGCCCCCTGAAAATGTAAATATTAGAGATAGATGAAACATAAAATTTAAAAATCAGAGGTAGATGTTATCTAAAATATTACTTTCATTAAGTAAACAAACCTAAGATTGTAAACAAAACTAAATATTGACTTTGTTTACATGACACATTTTTTGACAGATTATAAAACTATATAAAAACTAAATAAAAACAAAAATTATACACAATATTCAATATAAACTGTAGTAAACTTTTTTTCACTGGAGTGCATCAACGACTGTGGTGAAATGTTCGTAACTACTGTACACTACTGTGTCCAATCCAGTCTTCTTTTTGTATTGTGGGTGCCCCTGAGTTGGTTGCTTGCACAGTCTACAGGTTGGCAAGTTGTGTACACGTGAATGACGTGATACCTTGGCTCCGACTGGAGTAAGATTTTCTGTGTATTTTCTTTTGTACATCGTAGCTCGGGAGCAGGCTGCATTGTTAGCTTGGGACCAGAATGGGGTGTTAGCTCTCTGTGATGTGTCGCCATGGCTGGAAGCTGCTTCCGCAGGTGTTGGGCTGGCGGAAGTGTCGTCATGGCTGGAAGCTGCTTCCGCAGGTGTTGCGCTGGCGGAAGTGTCGTCATGGCTGGAAGATGCTTCCGCGGGTGTTGTGATGGCAGATGTGTCCAGAATCTTAGTAGTGGTGGTGGTGGCGGAAAAGAGTGTTAGTGGTGGTGGTGGCGGAAAAGAGTGTTGGTGGTGGTGGTGGTGGAAATGATTGTGCAGTAGTGGTAGATCCAAATATTGTAGGTAGAGGACTGAAGATCTTAGCAAAAGGTGAAGGTTTCTGCTGGGGTATTCAAGATGTTAGTGGAGATTTATAGACGGAGACCTAGGACGGAGTCTTTAGAGCTGTTGTTGCGATGTCTGATCTTCCTTTTAACACTTTGGTACCTGCCTTGCTGGGAATGTGCTCATACACTATCTGTTCGTAGTCGGGTGGAGGGGGAACCGACGGTAGACACGGTGCCGGAGGTAAGTTTTTTGAAGAGATTGACGTAGTCTTTGAAACGGTGGCAGATTGCATTCTTGTCGACTGCAGATTGATAAGCATCTCCTGACGACGGATGAAATCACGCACGTCTTGATGTTGATTTTTGGTAGAGGAATACCCACTTTACTGAGAACTGGATCCTCCACCAATATGCAGTGCTGAATTCGTTCGTAAGCGATTAACTGTTTTGTCTTGGCTTTGGGTTTTGGAACTTGTAGGTAAACCCAACCAGAGTAGTCTCACCAGCATGTACATGAGTCTGTTGTGCTGAGCACTGATGTCTTGTTGAGCTGGGGCATAGCGTTTGGCCATTTTGACTTTCTGAATCACAGCAGCATCGACGAGATCATCTCTCTTTGTACGACAGTACAGCGCGTTACCCCAGTGTGTTCTGTACAGCTGATGAAACTTCTGCGGTAGTTTATCATGTTCCTCTACGGCTTGCCACGTTTCTATCAGCTCATTCCTCTCTTTCGTCGTCAGGCTCAGCCTATTTACAGTGAGGCCAAAGTCTACCAGCAGTGCACAGAACTTTTCCAGCTTCTGGAGTCCAGGAAGTGGGCTAGGTCTACAGGTGTCCTCCTGTTGAAAAGAACAACGATCACATGTTAAGTTAAAATGTTTATGTAACTGAAGTTTAAAGTGAGTCAACACTCAGACTATAAAAAAATAAACATAAACAATACATGCTAGTAATGCGTACAGGTGAGCAGAAAATTACTCACAACGGCCGGAGGGTGAGCAGTGGTGGTTTCATCAGTGCAGTGGTAAGGGTTATGTGAGCTGGGTCAACAGCCATCCTATTGTAATCTGGGTCACTCTGGTACACCTCATCCTCCTCATCGAGGTCAGTTTGGCCTGGCTGAACCACCTCCTCCTCTGGGCTGGGTCCATCCTTTGAGAGGTCACCAATTGAGAAGGCACCAGATTCACTGGTGCTTTGGTTCAATAGGTATTCCAAACCAAGCAGCTCATTGGACGTCACAGCAGCAGGGGTGCGAAAATTGTCCTCCAAAGCCTCTCCAAACAACTTCCGGCATCGGGTGTTGAGGTATACGATTAGAGGTGCAGAGTAGGTTCTTTGAATGCGCCCTTTGTCACCAAACACCGCGTCGGAACTGCGATCTGAGTTCCACCGAGCGATTCCACTAATCAAGTAAACCTGATAGTTACGTGCAGCACAGTGGGGACCTTGAAATGACAGAGAAGGACATTAAAATCCCTACACAGACAGACAAACAAAGCAAAGAGACAATTTTTTTATAACCCAAAGCAGTGTTTTATCGGCAGCATATCAAGGAAGTACACTACAAAAAGCATGATGGATGGCACAGCAGGGTGACTATGTCAGGTGAGTATGATAGAATTCGTCAGGAACGGACCAAGAACTGCTGATGATCTGACCGTCAGCAGGTACTGATTAGTCGAGCTGCAATGGCTATCCGAGGGTGGTAAGTACAGAAAGGTAAAGCTCAAATAACTGGCAAGTTCCCAAACTGACTAGAAGAATCCTTTTTTACAGGAACAAGGAGCTGTCTGAGAATGCGTTTGTTCTACCGGACAATACTGGTGACCAGGGGCCTCATTTATAAAACTGTGCGTAGGATCCTTACTAAAAGTGTACGTGCGCCAGAAAGCCAAAAATGGCTTGCGCAAAAAAATATTCAGACTTGCGTACGCCAGAACCTGCGCAGAATTCACTTTATAAATCCCAGTTAGCGGAAGATTGTGCGCACATGCGTCTCCTCCCCGAAACAACCATATATGGAGCTTACAACGCCTAGTTTTGCTATGCATATCTTCATATGCATATCATTTGCAAATGATTATTCATCCACGTGATAACATGTTTAACGGCACAAGACATTAGGAAAATATGAAATGCGGATGTGCTGTCACATTAGTTACAAAAATAAAAAAATCATTTAGTAGCCTATCCTTGCCTTGTTTTTGAATAAATAAATCAAATTGAGAAAAACTCTCTGAAATGTATTTTACACTATCTTTTCCACTGGCCAAAGAGTACTTTTAATTGATTTGAAAAAAATATATATGACAACAATATAAGACTAGAAGAACAATCGCTCATCACTTTGTGTCAGAAATTAGCGGAGGATAAACTCGCCCTTACGCATCTGTCCCAGGGAAAAAAGTTCAGGATCAGGATTTTTTTCTACTATCACCCCTGCTATACAAAAAGGTTTAACTTAACTTTTTTTAGTTTTTTATACAAGCGGCTAAATCTATTCTCTTCATTATTAGTGTTCTTTATTACATGTTGTCTGCACTATGTTTGTACTTCTGTACTGGAAGCACCTAACACCAAGACAAATTCCTTGTGTGTGCAAACACACTTGGCAATAAAGCTCTCTCTGATTCTAAATGTCACCTTTTGTGTGTTTACAGAAGAAAGAAGGTGGTCATACAGGTTTGGCTAGTGGAGTAAATGATGAATGATGTAAATGATGATGTTCTAAAATATGTTGTATAAACAGTGTATTGTCTTCTATATGTGGCTAATATATGGCTGCCGTCCAGCCATGAAGGATCATTGCTAGGAGATTTTGACTGTGTAACAAATGCATTTAAAAGACTTTTAAATCAAAGATGTCTTTCATAAAGATAAAAGTCACATGTCTTCAATAAAGAAAAAAGTCACATCTACTTTTTTTTTTCTTCTGATATGCATTCATAAATATTTTTTTTTAAAATTAATAAAATGTTTGCATTGCAGGCCACTTACTTGGTCATCCTTGTCATAAATGTACATCCTAAACCTTTTCATCTGAACACTGGTGATGTGTGTTACAGGTGTATGCAGCCGCTGTGCGCCGCCTTGATCAGATCCCTCTAACTGCTGCTGAAGTCGTGTGGCCTGTCCTTCTGGGCAGAATGCTGGCTGTAGAGCTCCCACATCTCCTTAAAGGTATGATTTTCAAACCCTTTCTGCCCATATATACAGCAGTCGATGTTGGCCTCCAGGACGATGGATATTTGAGGGAGGCTCTCAGCGTACTCTGCACACTGAAAACAACATTAAACATAAAAACAATGCTTACTACTTCATGTAGCCCACATCATTTTCCACAAGCCAGTGGAACGGAGCATTAAGGTACTGGTCAAATGGCACCACCAGCTTCCCCAGGCACTGCTGCCGTGATGGTGCTACTGGGATCCCTCCTGCACGAAGGAGCTTTTTTGCTTGGGCCAAGGCAGTGGACTCGTCTAGCAGCTGTAAACAACATTAAAAGCTTGATTTTCACCACACTCATGTGTCGTGGTGCTCAATTGAGCCGACCAACAATGAGCCGGCATTCTGACTTAGAACCTGGAAGCGCCCTTTACTTTGTGATCAGCGTAGGAGAATGACATGGAAGAGAAGAGATGCTTAAAGTAATTGTTTTTTTTTGCGCACAAAACCTATTCTTGTCCCTCCATAACATTAAGGTTGAACCACTGTCAAGTGAAGTCACCTTTATTTATATAAATCTTTTTACAATACAGATTGTTTCAAAGTAGCTTTACAGAGATAACAGGAAGATGATGCAACAAAGTTTGTTTCTAGAAGAAAATAGCGTCACAGTCCAGCTTAAGTTCAGTGATGGTTCATTTTTGTTGTAAAAAAGTTAGTAATTTAGTTAATTTATATATACAGCTGCTTTGGAGAAAACACTGATGTCATCCAGCTCAGTTCAGTTCTCATATAATGGTGTCAATGCAGGCAGATCAATAATATTGTTGAATATTAAATGTCCCCAACTAAGCAAGCCAAATGCCAAATGTGAAAAAGGCAACAGTGGCAAGAAAACAAATCTCCATCATGTGACCAGAAACCAGGCTCAGTCAGGGGGCCAGTTCTCCTCTGGCCAACGAACGAACAGTGTATGATTATGATTCAGGCAGCATTACAGGTCAGAAGTCAGATTGGGTAAGAACATTCGGAATATTATCCAGTTCCATCTGGTTGTAGATCGGAGTCATCACGTGGGTATGAAGACGAGATCGAAGATAGAATAGATAGAAAACTTTATTGTCATTGCATTTAAAATACAACTAAATTGCGAATGCCCTTCCAACTATGTAACGTACCATACACAAATACACACAACAGATAAATAGAATTGCACTGATACTCTGGGCAAGGCAAGTTTATTTATATAGCACATTTCATAGACTATGGCAATTCAAAGTGCTTTACAGAAAATAATTAAAATAATCACAAAATAAAAAATCAATTTTTTGCAAGGAAAATTAAAACGGTTATAAAAAAAATTAAAAGAGATATATCATAGTTATAAAATGAATTAAAAGAGTAAAAAGATGATGCATAGATAAACTTCTCATCTGGCAAAACACCGGTGTATCATATTTTTAACAACTCCCAGTTTAACTCCCATGGCGATTACACTGTGTCTGATTACACCCACTGTATATTGCCCAAGTACATAATATAATGACGGATGAGCAATATGGGCCGCAGAGATATTATGTGTGTTGATTAAGAGTGTGTACGGTAGGGGTGCAGCTAACGATTATTTTGATAATTGATTAATCGGATGATTATTTTTTGGGTCAATCGATTAATCGGATAGAAGTTTTTAGGGAAATTTATTTGATTGTTTATTATAACTAAATATAACCCTAAATCAGGGTATTTATGTGTAAAAGTGTACTTTAAAAAGTTGACTAATGTAATCTTTATTTTTCACATTTTAAACCTTAATAAATTGATAAATTAAATATAGAAAGACTGAAAACAAGCATGTAAACGTAGTAGAGCCGCAGTAGATTGCGTTTGAAAAACAATTAAAACTTAATAGTAGACAAATGCTATAAAAAGAGAACGGAATGGAGGTATGCAGCAAGCTAACAGGCTTGATTAAAAGGACAGGAATAATTATGCATTAGTGCACAAGCATTCGCTGAAACCCACTGACTACAGTGACTAAAAAACAATCTTTACTGCTGCTGTTATTAACTGCCTTTATATTTAGTGCTTCACTTTGTAAACACCGTTTTAATTTCTTTGGTAGCGCTATTTTAATCCATAACTTATGTTGCCAGCGAACTGATGCTCGAGACAAAATAGATCTAGTGTGACTGTCCCGAAGTTAGTAAACATAGCTGTTTACACAGTAGCATTGTTTTCTCAGATCGGATGGCTATCTGATCGTGAAAAGACCAGGTGTAAATCCCCTCCTAAACGCATTCGAGATGGATTTGAATCTGATCGCTCAAACCGCTTCAGGAGGAGATCTGAGACTCATTCCAGACCAAACTGGACAAGTGTAAATGCATCTGGTTGTTGAAACCACATGTAAATTTTACTCGTGTTATATAGGCTATTATGTAATGTTATAGCCAGATATGACGCCGCTACTGCAACACGCATCACCGCAGATGAGAAGCTGAACATCTATTTATTCATTTATTTATTTATTTATATATTTGTTGATTAATTCGTTCGATTAGTTTTATCTTCTGCTTTTTTCTTTCTCTTTCTCGAGCTTACTCCACTGCCGCCTGCCTCCGCCATCTCGCTGAATGCTGCAGAGCCGCTGTGCGGGAAGCACATGACATAAAACGAGGCCAGCTATTGGCTATCCGCTACTTCTCCTGCTGTACTGGCTGAGTAAAACCTCCAGTGGCTCATTGGGCAGCGGGCAGCCAGTGATTTCCCATTTGGGAAATGGGCAGCCAGTGATTTTCTGTGCTGTGTCAACAACCCTCTGTAGTGCTTTTTTGTCAGCTGCCGAGCAGCCAGCGTACCACACTGTAAGACAGTATGTTAGGGTGCCCTCTATTGCTGAGCGGTAGAAAGTCACCAGCAGTTTCCTACATAGATTGTTCTTCTTTAGGACACGGAGAAAGTGCAAACGCTGCTGAGCCTTTTTAACAGTAGCTGTGGTATTGGCTGACCAGGAGAGGTTGTTCCCAGGAATTTAAAACTGTGTTCCCAGGAATTTAAAAGTGAAGTCTTTCAACACCATCTCCATTTATGTAGATGGGAAGGGGGTCAGCTCTGCACTTCCTGAAATCTAGAATGAGTTCCTTTGTCTTTTTTATATTCAGTACCAGATTGTTTGTAGAGCACCATGTTGTCAGTCGCTGCACCTCGTCTTGATAAGCAGACTCGTTGCCTCCTGAAATTAGTCCTACTATTGTGGTATAAATTTGATTTTATAGAATTGGAGACATGCACTGGAATGCAGTCGTACGTGTACAATGAGTACAGTTGTCGGCTCAGCACGCAGCTTTTGTGGGGAGCTAGTGCGTAGTGTGAGAGTGGAGGAGAGGTTGGAGCCGAGCTTGACGGATTGTGGACGATTTGTGAGAAAGTCCAGAATCCAGGTACAGATGTTAATGGAAGGGCCCAGGTGAAGTAGCTTCCTGATCAGTATTTCTGGTAATATGGCGTTAAGAGCTGTAATTAATGAAGAGCATGCCAACATAAGTCCCTCTATGATCCAGATGATCCAGTGCTAAATGAAGAGCTGTCACAGTTGCATCCTCCGTGGACCTGTTTGACCTGTACGCAAATTGATTAGGGTCGAAGGTAGGAGGGAGGCTAGTTTTAATATGCCTCAGTACCAGTCTCTTGAAGCACTTCATAACAATTGGAGGGAAAGCTATGGGTCTCTAGTCAATGACTGATTACACCAGGCCTTTTTGGGACTGGGATGATAGTGGCTGATTTAAAGCATGATGGAACAAAGGCCTGTGCCAGAGACAAATTGAAGATATTGGTGAAGACAGGAGCGAGTTGGTACGCACAAGCCTTGAGCACCTTGCCAGGTACTCCGTCCGGGCTAGTGGCCTTCCTTGGGTTCACGGTTTTGAACATCCATCTCATTTCATGTACCTGAACAGTAGTGCTCCACGATTAATCATATCGCAATCGCGATGTCAAGCCTATGCGATTAGATGACGCAAAATGCTGCGATTTTAGCCTATGTGAAACACCCTAAACAAATTAGGGCTATTAATGCAATTAATGCAGCATCTGTTAATTTTTGTCATCATTTGGCTCGTGTTACATGATCCCGTTCTTATTCGTGCAAATGCTTTTAAACCATTCATGAGCACGTTCCCTGTGAATGTCCTGACTGTGACTCACAGAAAGACACAAGATTTTTATCCAGACATCAATGGCTTATTGATCATTATAGGTGTTATCAATCATTTAGTAGTTGTTGCTAGTTTGATTTGAGAAATACACATTTCAGCATCATCACTAATCTGTGTGTGCATTTTCCCTGAGAACCAAGCAAGTTGACTCATGAAATCATTTGTTTATTATATCGCAATATTGACCTCAATAATCGCAATATGACATTTTCCCCAAATCGTGCAGCCCTACTGAACAGTTAGTGCCTGTGTCAGGTGGAGATGAATGTGAGAGTGAATTTTTTACTTCGAACCGAGGAAAGAAACAGCTAAGCTCCTCTGCTAGCGAAGGTTTGAATTGATTTTTAGAGTTTGAATTGCTGCTACCCTTGTAGTTTGTAATATGTTGTACACCTTGCCACACCCGCCTTGTGTTATCTGTGAAGTTTGAATCTTTCTTTTGTAGGCCTTTTTTATGCATCTTCAATGCCCCTTTTAGGTCAGCTTTAGGTATGGCTGTGCTGTGTGTCTCTGTGACTTGAAGGCAGTATCCCGTGCTCTGAGGACTTTTTTGGCTTTTTTCGTCATCCATGGTTTCTGATTTGGATAAACTCGGATCTGTTTGTTCACTGTGACTGTCAATACAACTTTTAATATAAAACAGCAGTTTGCGTATACTACTCTGATTCCTGATGTTCAAATAACTCCCATTTGGTCTGAGCAAAGCAAACTTGTAGCTGGAAAAAAGCTCCCTTAGGCCTGTTTAGAGTATAGATTGAGGGTTTAGAATAGATCGTGATGATGAACCATGTGTAGTGAGTGATGTCTCACCGTGGTTGAGAATGATGTTCCCTTCAGTGGTCCCCTTACAGGGAACATGTACAACTCATACTTACCTGGCAGGGGAGACACCATGATCATGTAGGTGGTTCACCCAGGGCGAGGCTCAGCCATTGCACTCCGATTGTGCTGACCCCTGCGAATTCCCCAAATGTGGGAATCTCGACTGCATAATTTCTGGTAGTGGGGGACTGCGTTCGCGCTCTCCCCTGATTTACTAGTACAAATAACAGAACTGAAATGTGCTCTAGTACTACGTAGTTGATTTTATTTATCATTTATAAGGCTGTGATGCTCTCAAAATTCTTTCTTTTTCAATCATTAATTGGTACAGTAGTATATCTCTGACATTGACGTGATGACAGTAGATTATTCAGTTTAAGTCACCCTGTAGTCAATAATTTTATCTTAAACTCCTTTGATCATCAAAATAGCATATTGAAATTTCTTCATGTCTTAAAATAGCTTTTTATTTTAAATAGTGGCACATCAACACTACACATTTTCCAACTAATCGATCACACCTGAATCAACTCATAAGCTTGTTAGTAGAGACTCCAAGACCAGAAATGTATGGGTCAGAAAAGGCAGATATTCAAAATGTGCACTCTTGGTGTGCCTCAAAGAGCAGGGTTGGGAAGCACTGCTCTACACCGTTGCCTCATTTAGTATATAAGGTTCTATGAATATGCAAATTGGACCCGCCTCCAATCACTCACCCCAGCTCAGAGATCCACACGTTGACCTGATTGGTTTTAAGGTAGTTTGAGACTTCAGAAACACCAGTGATTTCAAACAGTTTTTGAGACTGTCTTTGGTTCATTGCAGTTTTATGAATTTGCATATGTTTTGTCTTAAAGCATATTAAAAACATTAAAAGCTTGATTTTCACCACAGGTTGACTTTAAAGGGTCAGTTCAGCCAAAAAGGAAATTTCTGTCATTAATTACTTAAGCCTGTTTTATGCTTCTGCGTCGAACCGACGGCGTACCCCCGCAGACCCCTCTGCGTCGCCGCGAACCCCTCCGCCGTAGCTCGACGTGCACCTCCAAAAAATTGTAACTACGCGTCGAGGTGACGCAGACCACAAGGGCTGTGATTGGTCAGATGCACCGCGATGCAACTCAACCTGACGCAGAACCATAAAACGGCCAAGACGCCGTAGGAGTGACGGCGTAGCTACGCCGTGGAGTTGACGCAGAAGCATAATGAGGCCTTTACCCTCATGTTGTGATTTGCCAGCTCCGCACTCATGTGTCGTGGTGCTCACTTGAACAGTGTCGGCCAATAATGAGCCGGCATTCTGATGTTGAACCCGGAAGCGCTGCAGTTTACACTAAGTCAACAGTGTAGGATGTTCTTTCACATTTTAATGTTCATTCATGTCTGTAGTGAGTGTGACATAGGTCTATTGAGTTGTTATTGTCTTGACCCCCTCATACCCAACCCCCACCCCTCCTCACCACAGCTTTCTACACACATTTCTTAAGCCTTTTTCAAATCGGAGGACTGAAGGATTGGTGCTAAAGTAAGGGGGGTTTATGACAATTTAAGCCTTATCTTAGTCATGTTAACAATTACATTCTATACAAGAGTAAAATAATATGATAAATACTCACCATCCTCAGATTTGCTGTTTCAAAGAGTGCAGTTGCTCCTGGTGACCATTTGTGGGTATCGCTTCTCGGCCTTTTGGCTAAGATCAAGTGTAGTATCTGTTCTTATCAGTTTAATATCTGATACGTGCCCTACCCGGGCACCATATATTAAATTGATTTTTGGATCAGGGAGATGGAATAGGGGCTTGCTCCGTCCACTCCACGCATCGACCCGGTATTGCAGTACCTCCGGGAACGGTGCACCCCCCTTATGTGTGAAATGAAAGAAATGAGTTTAGTCTTGTGACAGTGGTGTTTAATAGTAGTTTATGTTGTTGTTTATGGGTGTTTTAAAATTGCTGTGACTGTGAGTGATCATAGTATTTTGTAAATATTAAGCAAGCATTCCATTCCAAGCATAATCATCATTCTACCTTTACTAGTGTGTATATATAGATGTATTTGTATAGTGATGCAGCCAACTGTCTGCTTTTTTTGTTGTTGTGAAACTGTAGGTTTTATTAAATGAGTAACTTTTGTGTGTACTAAAGCAGTGAGTGGTTCACAATTTGTTTAGTCCTGTTTGCCCCTGCTGGTAGATGCTGTAACTGCACCCATTTCACATGCAAAACTTGTGTCTCTTGCCTGATTGGTGGAGTCGAGTCAAGTCTTCTCTATGATTGGTAGAGAGATCTACAGTCGAGTGTTCAGGAAATGTAGACTCTCGGCCAAGGTCTAATTATCAACAGTCAGCGTAGACAGTCCAACTGGTAAAACGGCATGACTGATGATTTAACAAGATCCAGCGTTTATAGTCTAGATTGAGGCTTTAGAATAGATGATGATGAACCATGTGTAGTGTAGTGATGTCTCACCGTGGTTGAGAATGATGTTGCCTTCAGTAAGTACCCTACAGGGAACGTGTACAACTCATACTTACCTGGCAGGGGAGACACCATGATCATGAAGGTGGTTCACCCAGGGCGAGGCTCAGCCATTGCACTCCGGTTGTGCTGACCCCTGCGAATTCCCCAAATGTGGGAATCTCGACTGCATAATTTCTGGTAGTGGGGGACTGCGTTCGCGCTCTCCCCTGATTCACTGGTATAATGATAGAACTGAATTAAGCACATGATTGCATAATTTAAATAATGCATATGAATACAACACAGTTTATGGGGTGTATCAATTATGCATATGATTGCAACACACTTTATAAAGTGTATCTTTCATTAATTAGATCAACGTAATGGTCTCAACACACTTGCACTGTAGTTTTTTGTTAATCATATGTTTAAATTGCATTTATAAAGAATTTATGAAATGTTGGACACTGAATTAAATGAGTTTAGGTTCAAGCTGCTGAGCAACTCTAATCACTATAAGTAGAATCAGGGAAAAAGAAGGCTTCTATGGAATGCAAACGTTTAATAAATTAATGATTTTAAGAATATAAATGTAACTTGAAAGTGATTTTAGGCAACCCTAGTTACAGCGATTATGTTCATCACAGCGCTGAAAATATCCAATACGTCCATAGAAATGTTTTAATCCACTTACATTAAAGCAGCACCAATGAACTTTTCTTCTGCAGTCACCCTGCAGGTTGGAAGCGGAATTGTCCATTACTGCTGTCGTAAATAATTTAGCCTACCACAGCTTACTGTCGCACGCACATGCTGTTTATCCAGCGCCGGCTTTGGAATCAACAATGGCCACATACAAGGTAGAGTATGATGCATGATTTTATGAAAGTATGATGTATTGCGACATCACAAACGAGCAATTGTAACGCTTGCCGTAAAGCAAGTCAACTTAGTAGTTTTCTTACGTCTCATTAGAACTACAGAAACACGACCCTATCTGGCAATCTTACATAGCGTGGATATATCAGTGTAGGGTATCTGGACTGTGTCGGGACGACTCATGCACTTATACATGTAAGAATTCTTTTAACCTCTCTGACTCTGGTTCATAACTCAGGTTGGGCACCACAGAGTCTGCCCCTAATGGCGTTCATTGACACTTTCATGGCGAACTGAGTTAAAACCAAGCCTCCCCCTTTCCAACGAGAAGGAACTTGTGTACGACACACAGCAGGGGGTCAGGCCTCAAAGAGATTATCTCCTCAGAGCCAGGCCAGAATGGAGACCGGAGCACATTCAAACACACACACAAACAAGAACCTTTCTCCAATATCCTCACTGAAAGACTTTTACTATGATGTATTTGATGTGTTTTTATGTGTGTCTGTTTGTCCATGTCACATTGGAATAACTATGATTTTATCGTAGCATAAAGTGAATTATAAATACCTTCATTATGCATTTTAAATATAACTGTATATTCCGTTAACTTTTACATAGCGTTCTTACTACCTGTAGAACACTCGTGGCGTGGACAACGCGAATATGCATAAAAATATAAAGTAAAGTGTATTTTTGATAGGTTTTACTATCATTGAAGATCGAAATGTCTTTCGACTGTAACCCCTCCCCACACACACACACACACCTAAGGAGCTTGCGCTCTTAGACAAAGAGTAATAAAAACTAAATTCCCGCCTGTGACTTCCAACTCTCCGATTGGCCAAGCTGACAGGAAGAGGCTGGATTTCTCCAAGGTGATAAATCTCTCTCTCTTACTTCTCCTCTCTTCGCATCATCATGTAACTGCTCCGCGTGACCCCCCTCTGGGGATATTTTCTTTTGTTTGTTTTATTTTTCCTTTCTACTTTGTTCATTTCCTCAGACGAGTAAGTCAACTTAGCTTGAATCGTTTCCTTGGTAATTTTACGTCCGAGACCTCTAAACCTTCGTTTGAAAGTGCGCACTCCAGACCATCTGCAGACCACGTGACGCTCCGACGACACACACACACACACGATACCAGGCCGCTCACGCACGCAGCCGTTTCCAGCAACAAAGAGAACAATGTGCAAGTATATTCGTTTTTCGAATGTTCAGAGCATTAAGATGTGTTTTCCCGTGGTGTCTCTCAAAGGTTTTAAGGTCTGTAATTTGCCACTGAATTGTTACGGATCTCTCTCTCTCATTCTCTCTCTCATTCTCTCTCTCTCTTTATTGATGCATTGTCTTTCATTATGTCATTGCCATTATTGTGTTTGTAAATACATTTATTGTTTGTTATAACCGGTATACGTAACTTTGCCTTTATTAAATGCATTATATTCATTTAATGATTCTGTCTTTCGCTCATATACAAGTCCCTTTAATGTATAAAGATCCAAAGCTACGTGCTTTACAACATTTATTGATACTTAAACATTATCGTTATAGACCAGGAAGGTTGTCCCTTGTGGCCACAGGGATAATTTCTCTTGAAAGTCTATAAGTAGGATAACTTTGGTGAGGTTTGATTAGATCGAATGATCAGGTTTGCTGGACAAACAGATGATTCGATTATAAATTAATCCCCTTAAAGATTATCCTGACGATAGATCTATGATAGACATAATTGATATATTAAATATTTAATTATTATCCATTGTGATTAAGTATTAATATACAATTGAGCTGATTTTAACCTGTCTGTAAAATATATTCTACATATGCAATTAATTATAATCCTTTGTGGTTAATTGCCTAGGTACATATATGAATGCAAATGCAGGGAAATATTATCCCTTTTTGGGAGATTTAACATGTATGATTATCTGGGTCCACCCGTATGAATAATTGTTAATTGAAAAATTACTAATTTTTGAATACACATCCCCAAAGCCTGACCCAGGTATTTCGTTACAGTAGATAAAGGACTGCAAAGCTGTGGCAAAAGTGCATTTCACCATGTCACAACTTGATGAACCACTGAAATGATTTTGGAAACATTATTTGAAGGTAAAAAATCTTACTTAGTGCTGCTTTAAATGCAAAACAGTGGCCAGTAACACCTACTAGCTGGCACCAGTGGTGCAAAGAGGGGCGTTTGAACAATCAACAGGGGGCGATGAAATAACACACAGTATAAAACATGTGTGGTGAACATGTGTTGCTCCATTTTGTCATTGTTATTGATGGCATCATGTACCATATATAATATTGATGATGTTCATTATTTAAGGTAATGTATTGATCTGTATCAGGGACAAAAGATAGTGTGTTGTAGGAAAAGCCCTAATGTTAGTATATAATTAAGAAGTTGCCTTTTCCACAACATAGTTGTTTAAACAATATGACAAATAATATAATCAATTGTGAATTTATATAAAAATGAGATGAAATATAAAATATTAAAAACAAAAAAATATAAGCAATATTCAAGGTAAAGTTTTGAAAGAAGAATTACACAACAGTATTACTAGTTGAAATTCACAATAGTTTATTTGTGTGCGTCCACAATGGTGTTGAAATGTTCATAACTTGCATACACTGTATTGTCCAATGCTTTTGAGATAGGCATTATTTTCATCAGACAAAAAGTCTACTTTTGTACTTTGTGTCCCTGAGTTGTTTGCTTGCAGAGCGTCCAAGAGAAGCAAGATTAACTGTGTGTTTTCTTTTGTACAGTGTGACTCTGGACCAGGATCGCTCTGCTGTGTGAGACATCAGTGCAGATTCAGGTAGTTTTGCTGAGACTGAGTCTGTGGATCTGGCATCATCGTGTCCGTTCTTTCAAGACCTTGATCCTGCTGTGCTTATAATATGTACATATTCAATCTGTGTGCAGTCGGGTGGAGGGAGACGCTGCTGGAGGAAGATCTTTTGAGGAGATCGACGTGGTCTTCAATATGGTGGCAGATGGTATTTTAGTCGACTAAAGGTTAACAAGTCTCTTCTGCCAAATATCCCCAAGACTCTCCAGGATTTCATCAATTGTCAAAGGAATACCCACTTTGCTCAGAACGGATCCTCTACCAATATGCAGTGCTGAATTCTCTCATAGGCTTTTGTGAGGTTTTTTTTCCATGCTTGACTGAACACTTGATTCCTGCCAGAGGAGTTTCACAAGTGTGAACATTAGTCTGTTGTACTGAGCGTTGATGTCTTGCCTTGTAGCGTCAGGACATCTGTGAGGTGTGGGGAACCGGTAAGAAATGAGAGTCTCGGTTTGAGTTTTCCGGTCCCTGCCGAAGACAGAGTGACCTCATTCTGCACTGTAGGTCTTTCATCTGGAAACTCAGTCGCTGGTGCCAGAAACGCTTTGATACCGACGGAGGACAGACAAACATTGATCCGTCACATTTGTGGCTGACAAGCCCTCCTGATGAACTCACTAACACACTTGGAGTTGATTTTCAGGATAAAAATCCCAAGTTTGCTGAGTTCAGCATCATCCACAGTCACTTTCTGCTGCACTCGCTCCTACATTGTAGTAATTTGATGCTCCAGTGGAGACGTTTGAGCTTTTCCTCCACAATCAGGATGAAGCCAGAGCTGTTTAGTTATGCAGTCCATCAGCTGGTTCTTTCTGGAGTCCAGCAAGAACTCAGAGCTTTTGCACCAAAGACGACTCGGATGGATCTACATTGTGTGGCCGAACAGTGGATTAAAAACAAAGTGTGCTGAGAAAAGGCTGTCAGATGATGGTGTGGATGAGGACTTCTTTGATGTGGACTCAGATTTGATCACCTCTAGTAAGGGAGAGTCATTCAAGGAAGAGCTTGATTTCTGTGTAACAAATATAAGGCATAACTCTTTTTTTTTTTATCACGAAAGAAGTAGAGTGCTGAAATTGTAATTTATAAATTAATAATATGTAATGAACTTCCTAAATCTTATCATTTGCACTAGTGATACGAGTCACAGGTGTATTTAGCCACTGGCTGACAGAGCTGAAAGCCTTCTGGATCGAATCCCTCTCACTCAAAGTAAAATCCTCTGGCCTGGCCTTCTGGACAGACACTGCTGTCGAGATGGTGCTGAGATCCCATCAGCATGAAGTGCCCTTTCAGCGTGGGCTAGTGCAGTGGACTCGTTCAGCAGTGGGCAGAGGAAAAGTCATCCTTCTCTCTCTGTAGGAATGGGCCTCATTGGTAGCCACAGCGTTTTGGAAAAGCCACAACGGTACAGAAAAGCGTTCTGGCTGGAAAGTGCTGTGCAGTCAGACCTTTGACAGCAAAGACTGTAACGACACACTCTTAACTATCCAGAAAAAAACAGAGCTGTTAAAACTGGAGTCTGCTGAGGGGACTTTCCCTTCTACCACTCCAGGACATTCAGGAGGATGAAACCACAGCCTGTCATCCTTCAGGACTTTCCTCCACCTCGTGTTTCCATGCTTGTCTTGATAAGACATTGTCCTCTGAAAGAATCCCCTTTCACCTTTAATAAATGAGGATTGTCCAGCCATGAAGGAAAAGCTTCCAGCTCATTGATGGAAGAGCTTGACATCTGTGTAACAAATATGAAACATCACAAGTAATGCTCTAAGATTTTCTTCGATGAAATTGTTACGAGGCCCTGCTCTTTCTCTTGTTTTCCTTTTTTTTCTGATCATAAGTTATAAATTGGATGGAAGCGGATCCGGATTATTCCCAACACCTGCAGCCTTTTCCGATTTAAGAGCTCAGGAAAGCCTCAGGAAACCTGTTGTTGGTGGTTTTGGATTTTTTCTTTTGTACAGGATGGTGAGTTTGTGTTTGTTTAGTTATATTAGAATAGAGGGAAAGTCTAGGTAAGTAAGCTTATCCGGAAGACCCTTTTGTGTTCGTTATTTTTCTCGGGAGTTAGGAAAGTTTTAACTCCGAGATGTAGTTTAGATCAGTTAGCTCACCATTCCTTAACTTCTGTATGTTTATATTTTCCGTTTGATTTGTTTTGTTACTTTTTTGTTACTGCCAATTAATTTGCTGCTCTTTTTATTTTTTATTTTTTTGCCCTGGCCAATGTAATTGGTTTTGAAATTTTTCTGAACGACCTTTTATGTTAGACCCTAATCTGGTTCGTAACAGAAAAGCTTCCATGATATGTTTTTTTTATTTAATTTTCATCACATTACAAATTATAAACAGGACAATAGTCCAACATATTGGATAGCTCACGGGCCTGGGACTGAGACAATGTCCACTGCCTTTTTAAAGTCTTCAAACTCCTCAAAAGTCTGTCCAGCAAGGTCTGTGAACGTGGATGACTTAGAATTTTTGCAGTATGTCTTTTTTTGTGGCCTTGAGTGGGTTGGGCACACAGTGCACAGATGTGCACTTTAACTAGCCGGATGTCCCGTGCCGCTGTGCTCTGCCTTATTCCTCTCGTAGAAGGTCGATCTTGCTGGCGATGGTGGAGATGCCTGTGGCAGGGAAACTGCTTTGGTGGAAAAGGCGTATGAAAGGTCAGGAGCACTGAAAGGCTCTGATGACAGAGTGTGGTGTGCTGGAGGTGGCAGTCGCTGCAGGACGGGCTGTGTCCTGTTGAGGTTTCTGTGAAATACAGGGGAGTTTCAGCTTTGAAGTTTGCATTAAAGGAGTGGTAAAATGCCTTTTTCACAAGATGTAAAATAAATCTCTGATGTCCCCAGAGTGTGTGTATGAAGTTTTAACACAAAATACCCCACAGATATTTTATATAGCATGTTAAAGTTGTCACCTTTTGAGGGTTAGCCAAAACGCACCGTTTTGTGCCTGGCCCTTTAAATGCAAATGAGCTGCCTCAGAGGGCGGGGTGTCAAGAGCTCTTGTTTGTTCGCAGCAGCGATTACCTCAGGCAGACACACTAAATTATGAACATTTTAGGGTTGCTGATGTCACTAACCCGGGAGGAATGTCGTGTAGTCCCTACCAGCCGTTTGTTGTAGTCCTTTTCTTTAAAAGCAAATTTCCCTTTGCTTTGATCATTGTAACTTTCCAGATGTTGTTTATGCTCAAACAGCAACATTTCACACTAGCTAAAGTTAGAAAAGTGAAATCGTGTTTTACCACCCCTTTAACATAACAATTCACGGCTGTTTAAAGTCACCTTAACCTACCTCTATCGAAAATGTATTGGCTGAAGCGCTTCGGGGACTTGATGGTGATGTCGTTCTCCTTCATGAGAAGCCACTGTCTGACAGAGCAGTAAGTCTCCTGAGCCATCTTTCTCACGTGGTCACTCCCAACTTGCGGGTCGGCCTGAAGAGTTTTGTGTACCACTGCCACATCGCCAGGAACGTGAACGACCTGAAGCGGCCCTGCCCGTAAATGGCCCTGTCCACGTTGATCTCGAGGTGGCAGGAGACCCGTGGAAGCAGCTGCACATAATTTAAGAGGTAATCTTTTACCCACTTGTCATTGGCGATGGCTCTTCTCTCTGGTTGGCGGCTCTCTTTGACGTGGCGATCAAGGACACTAAAATATGACAAAGCATAATTAATTTTTGAAAAACATACTAAACATAGTTTGATTCTGTTAAGTGCAACATGCTTACTATTTAATGTATCCAAAATCATTTTCCACCAGCCATTTGAAACTTTTGCCATTGTACTTCCCAAACGTGATGATCAGTTGACCCAGACACTGCACCTCCTTTGGAGTTGACGTGATCAACCGGCATCTCTTTTTAGCTGAAGACAGAAATTGTTATGCCTTTGATAACACGCAAGCACAGACGCTCTAGTGCACAACAGTAGGTTATCAAGACTACGGTGGAAATATAAGGTCGAAAAAACATCTATGACCCTAATGCCAAGGGTATTACGTTTGTTGTAAGACGCCTTCTCGTCCCTCAGCTCACTGTTGTCTGTGGTTTGGGATGGTTTATATGCCTTGGCCTCCTTTGTTGCCTTAAGAAGGCATTGTTGCCTATCCTGTGGCACACTTGTGTCCAGAATACACAATGCGAGCAACAATGGATCCATGTTAAACACTCCTGTAGGAAACAGTCTGTTATAATCTATTATAATAAATATATATGGCTTTAATTTTCTAACAGTTACAGAGTTCAACATGTTTCATAAAATATATATTTTATATAAAATAATGTTCATAAACTTAAACCTCAAACTTTTTTGTTTCACTTTTTAAACTTTTTTTTTCAACAATAATCTGCCACGGCTCTTTAAAATGAGACCAAACTTAAGTCTGTGCTTCAAACTTTAATGACAGTTTTTTGATACAGACATTTTTGTCCTCTATGGACCTCAGAGTAACTTTTTTTTAATTGACGCACAAGGGTTAAATACATTTCAGTTAATGTGTTCAATAGATTTTTCCTGTTTCCATTCCACTTTATTACACACAACTTCATTAATGGACTTTAATGTTTTGATTTCTTTGTGTACATTTCTTGAGTAAATACCAAAGTCAGGTAAAAATTTAAAATATAGGCTATTTATTGGAATTTATTATTTGTTTAAATTTTTATTATTAATTGTTAATTTATCTATTAAATAAACATTGATACTTATTTCCCCCACTGTACATTATTTACATGAGGTGATCTATAGACATTTGGTCCTAGTGGCAATAAAAGCTCAAATTAAAAAGAACTTTATTTGGGCATTACCACAGATCAAAGTTTTTTTTTGTTTTTTTTAGCTTTTTTCTTCTTTTTTTTAGCCCATCCTTATAAAAATAGACCATGTTTTTTATAGTAAAAGTGTAGTAACCATGGTTTTTTTTTGGCAATTGATTACCATTTGTAGGACCACAGTTTTACTACAACTACCATGATTAAACTATGGTTGGTGTAGCAAAACCATTCCTAATTTGCAGTTACCATGGTTTAACTATATTAACCATGTTTTTTTATTTTATATGTAATAAAACCATGGTAAATTTTCAATGAAACGGTCATTCGAGTGTAACTTGGATGACTTTATTCATACAACTTTTTGCTTACAATTATCGCCGTTAAGCTTGTGATTCATCAATAAAAACCTAACATATTTATATACTTTATAACTTTGTTTGAATATTATAATACATTATTCTTACTTACCACAGATGCTTGTTGACTGGTCGTCAATGATGAGCACCTGATTGGTAGTCTACAGTCCTGGAGACATAGAGGACTGTACTGTAAGGCAACTGCATTGCACGTTGCTGGGGCTGACGAATGCCACGTTGCCCTTGGACCGTATGAGGTGTAATACGAGGAACTCTGTTTTAGTCTCCTGGTTCCTGCCAGAGACGGAGTGACCTCATACTGCGGCCGGCTGGTGTGGGGCCGTTCATTAGGAAGCTCCGGTGCTGGGGGTTGGCTGGTGCCAGAAAGAGACTGCTGACGGCATACGATGGATAGGCCTTGATCGGTGACATTTCGGGCCGACAAGGCCTCCTGATGAACTCAGCAACACTTGTGGTGTTAATTTTCAGGATGGGAATCCCGAGCTTGCTGAGTTTAGGGTCATCAACAGTCACCCTTTGCTGGACACGCTGGTACGGCCTGGTGACCTGGTTTTGTGGCGACCCACGAGTCTTCGCTCCACAGTTGGGGTGAAGCCACAGCTGTTAAATGAGGCAGTACATAAGGCCTTTCTTCCTTGAGTCCAGCAGGTGGACAGCCGAGTACCTTATGCTGAACTTCAGCTTTTGCACTATGGAAGACTCTGCTGGATCTCCATTCGTGCGACTGAAGAGCGCATTGCCCCAGCATGCCGAGTAGAGACTGTCAAATTGCTGGATGTTACGGTCGTGGAGGTCAAGCTTGCTCCAGGCGCTGATGACCCTCTGCCTTATAGAGCCTCTGAGAGCAAGCTTTCCTTGCTCCAACGCAATTTCTCTACTGGCAGAGGAGGGTGGTGTACAAGTCCTTCCTTTGCAGGTATTCCTCGCAGTGGCTCTCCAGGACCTGTCTCCACACCTTGGCCATGGTGTTGCCCTCAGTGCGATCCCTTATCAGGCGGATCACCTGCTTGGCCACGCCTAAGATTAAAGCACAATCGTTGGATGCCTGTGAATCTTAGATATTTTTTTCCTAGTGCAATCATTTAGAAATCAAATTACCGTAGAATGATGCAGAAACTCACCGTAATGTTAAGACTAGGGAAGATGGCTCTCTGAGCTGGTCGAGGATGCACGGATCCCGCGCCAGGAAACGACCAATGGCGTGTTCCTCCGACTCCTTGGCAGCCTTTCTGCACGCATTGCATGCCAGGACCTCCATCAGCATGGAGTAACAGCCTGACATGTGGCAGATCTGTCTGACCGTTTTGGAGTACCCACAACGGTACAGAAAAGCAGACTGAATGGAGCGTGCTGGACACTCGGTTCTTGGACATCGAAGACTGAAATGTCACAATCCAACTGGTCTCCTTTGGTATAAGGAGTCTGCTGAGGGGACTTTTCCGTCCACCAATCCAGAAAACTCAGGAGGATTAAACCACATCCTGTCAGCTTTCAGGACTTTCCTCGACCTCGTGTTTCTATGCTTGTCTTGATAAGAAAATGTCCTTTGAAAGAATCCCCTTTCACCTCTAATAAATGAGGATTGTCCAGCCATGAAGGAAAAGCTTCAAGCTCATTGATGGAAGAGCTTGACATCTGTGTAACAAATAAATAAAAAATCACACAAGTAATGCACTTAGATGTTCTTTTATGAAAATGTTACGAGCCCCTGCTCTTTCTCTTGTTTTCCCTTTTTTTTCTGATCATAAGTTGTCAGTTGGATGGAAGCCGAGCCGGATTATTCCCAACACCTGCGGGCTTTTTGTATTTAAGAGCTCAGGAAACCTGTTGTTCTACAGGATGGTGAGTTTGTGTTTTAGTTATATATTAATAGAGGGAAAGTCTAGGTAGGTAAGCTAACCCGGAAGACCATTTTGTGTTTATTTTTTTCGGGAGTTAGTAAAGTTTTAACTAGTAGTATAGATTAGTTAGCTCACCAGTCCTTAACTTTTGTATGTTTATATTTTCCTTGTTAGTTTTTCGTTACATTTTGGTGCCAATTAGTTGGCTCTTTTTCTTGCTCAGGCCATTGAGATTTGTTTTGCCATTTTTCCAAACGGCTTTTTATGTTTGTCCCTATTTGGGGTCGTAACAGAAATGCTTACTGATATGTATTTTATGCATATATATCAGATAGAATATGATGTAATTTTAATGTGGTAGTAATTTTAATAACATTCAAGCAAAATTTAGTTTCATACGGTTTCCACTCGAGAACCGGTTCCAAGTTTAATGAACCATCGATATTGTATGCCCTCGACGTTAACGAGTCCTCTTATCGATGCTCCTGCTCCTAATCCCAGCCATGCAGTCCGTCAACTCACAACTGTCCTTCCTACGCATCTGTGCGTTATGACGTCAAATCGATTTGAGCAAAAGATGGAATCATGGAGAGGAAGAGACGATCTAAAACTTGGCTTTATTTTACTAAACGAGACAGAAATTATGCCGTTTGCAATAACTGCAAGGTTGTTATTTCATGTAAGAGTGCAAATGCAGGCAACATGCTTAAACCTATATCTACCCATGGTATCTAATTGCAGGAATGCCGTGTTTTTAATCCGCTGCTTACAACTGCCCAAGCTAGCAGCACCGTAACCTCCGTTGAACAGGGTAATGTAATGTTAAATATCACTGGCGTCTTACAAATAACGGGCATATTCTACGAAAACACTGTATTATGTAGAACTATTCCATCCCTGTTTTTATAGAGAATAGTTTTAATTCTATATTAGGAAGAAGATTTTCTGACCTGTATGCTTGCGTTTACAAAATAGTTTATTTATTTATTTTATGAATCTTATTTATTATTCAGTTTGCTTACTCAAGTGTAAGCTATAAAAACACTTGTTTTCATAAAGTGCTATCAGGAATCGATAAGAGAATCATTAAAGAATCGGATCGATAAGCAGAATCGTCAGTGGCATTGATATTGATCAAATCTTATCAATTCCCATCCCTAACTGGAGAGAACCAAAGGTGCCATGTTAAAAGGCACTTGTAAGACCAGAAGGTAAAACAGTAAAACTTGTACACAAGAACTATATACACCATTTCCAGACCGGGAGACGAAGTGCAGCGCAGCCCTGGTGATGGTGGTTGGAATTCTCCTCACCGGCAGAGCCTGTGGCGTCGCCCCCAGTATGTTGGTCCATCCCTTCAACACCTTTGTGCTGGGCATGGTGGAGGGAGGACGGCAGCTCTTCAGACGACACTGAGGTCGTCTTGGAGATGACGGCTGACTGCCTGGTGTCATGCAGGTTCACTAGCCTCTCCTGCTGGCGGATGAAGTCCCTCACTGTTTTAGTGTTTATTTTGGGGAGTGGGATGCCTGCTTTGCACAGGATTTGGTCATCCACCAAGACCCGGTGCTGGATACTGTCATAGGCCTTGAGGATGCTTGCCTTCTCGGGGTTGGAGCGAGAGGCCTTAGGGGAGCACAGCCACAGCAGCTTGACAAGCACATACATGAGGCGGTTGTACTGCGCCTGATGTCCTGCTGTGCTGGCGTATACCTTTTGGCCATCTTCACTTTTTGGACCACAGCTGGCAAGGTCCTCCCTCTTTGTACGGCAGTACAATGTGTTGCCCCAGTGTGTGCGGTACAGCTGGTGGTATTTCTGTGGCTGCTTGTCGTGCTTTTCCATCGCATTCCAGGCGTTGAGGATCCTGTTCCATTTGTGCAGTGTTGAGGAGCAGCTTCTGGTCTGTCAAGGCGACCTCCACCAGCACAGTACAGAATGCCTACAGCATCTGAAACCCGGGCAGAGGATTGTCACTGCAGACATCCTCCTGTAAAACATACACAGACACACACACACGTTAGAGAGAGAGAGATAAGTAGGTAAGTTCCAATGAATATAATGATTTGTTTTTCAGTGGTCACATTTATCACTGTATTCTCTTCTATTAGACAAGTAGGTACTCTACTCACAAAGGCAGGAGGGTTGACCGTAGCAGTCTCACTGCTGGTACTTGTGAAGCGGGGCTCGACAGCAGGATGGTCCTCGTCGCTCTGGTACACCTCGTCTGCTTCGATGTCTGGGTCGGCCTGCCCAGGCTGAATGACTCCCCCGTGCTCTGGCTGAAAAGAGATTCGAGCCCAAGCAGCTCGTCTGAATGGACGTCGGCCGGGGCCCTGAAGTTCTCTTCCAGTATTTTTCCCCCTTAGATTACCTGGAATCTTATGGAGCAGCGACTTGTGGAACGCCTCCAGGCTGCTGCTCCCACCCATGCCCTTGTAATACGGCAGGTCCACACCGTTGATGGTCGTGGTGCGGACAACCCGGTACATGGCAATGCCTGGTGGGTCATGGATGCATTCCAGGTGTCGCTGCAATGGCTGTTGTAAACACAAAAACACACAAACATGCATGGTGAGCTGTTGTCATTTTGCACGTATTAACATTGTGTGTTTGCCCTGACCAGCGCAGACTTGAAGGCGGCGTACTTCGAGTGGGCTTCGGTCCGCAGACCAGCATCAAAGCAATGGATCCAGTGGAAAATGTCCAGCCTTACCACCATCCCATCATCAACCCAAGGCTTGAAGAGCGTCTCCACGGCCGCCGGACCCTTTGCCTTGCAGCATCCACGGTCGATGTATAGGATCTTGGGTACGGGTCGATCAGCGAGCCTGAACCCCTCCACCCCGCCACAGACTCCTCGCAGGTGAGGACAAAGGACAAGATCTGGGAGAACTCGTTGCTGAGCCCTTGCCTTCCTCAGACAACTTCTTTACCACCTACAACAAAACAAATTCAAAAGAGTTTAGTATAATGTGGTGTTTCTATGTGTGTACTTGTATGTCAACACACTTGCCGCATTTTTGTAATCCATTTTCAGGACGGTGCCTGACGTGGAGAGTATCTGGCTCCGGTAGTCCTGAACGTTGTCCGCCTCTGCCAGGAGGAAGGCGTGCTGCAGGAGCCGCGTGCAGGGTATCTCTCTGGGAAGAGGTGTCGTCTGGAACTCCCCGTGGCCCAACGCAGAGACGATGCCTCCAGGTTCCACCAAGGCCATGAGGAGTGTGATGTACAGGCCCTTCCTCTGATTGTAGTCCTCCATGTGGTTTTCCTGCAACTGCCGCCACACTTTTATCATGGTGTTGCCCAATGTGCGGTCACGCAGGAGGCGAATTACGGTTTGCCCCACACTTTGCGGTCATTACGGCCGGAAACCTGGACGATGTGCCTCGCTCAGCTGCTGCAGAATGACATCGTCCAACGCCAGCCACCGACCCATGGGACCACTCGCTCAACCCCTGGCAGCCTTGAGGCACGGTACGCAGGAAACTACCTCTGTCGCCATGTCGTATATTGTGTATTTCTTTCTTTTTTTAAATAAAAAATCTATTTTTTTCATATTGTGTATTTTACTAGTTCTAACTTAAAAGTGTCCTGTCACTGTTATTCTGTTTGTGCTGTAGAAGCTTCTGTTACCAAAACAAATTCCTCATATGTGCAAACATACCTGGCAATAAAGCTCTTTCTGATTCTCTTCTTGAAGAGCTGGAAGTGGCGGCAGCAGGAGTGGCGTCCGGTGGAGGCTTCTGTAAATTACAGCTTTGTGCTCTTGAAGTTTGTATTAACAGCATGTGTAGTAACAATCACGGGGCAGCAATGGATCCATGTTAAACACTCCTGTAGGAAACAGTCAATATAAATATTATATATAATATGGCTATAATTTTCTAGCAGTTTCAGAGTTCAACATGTTTCATAAAATATATATTTTATATGAAATAATGTTCATAAATCATTTTCATAAACTTAAACCTCTAACTTTTGTTTCACTTTTCAAACTTTTTGTTTCAACCATAATCTGCCACGGATCTTTAAAATGAGACCAACCTTAGGTCTGTGCTTCAAACTTTAATGACAGTTTTTTGACAGACATTTTTGTCCTCTATGGACCTCAGAGTAACTTTTTTTAATTGACGCACAAGGGTTAAATACATTTCAGTTAATGTGTTGAATACTTTTTTCCTGTTTCCTTTCCACTTAACTTCAAATAGACTTTAATGTTTTGAGTTCTTTATACGTGCACATTTCTTGAGTAAATACCAATGTCAGGTGAAAATAGAAAATATAGGCTATTTATTAGGGAAATAAACATTGATGATACTTATTTTCCCCCACTGTGCATTATTTTACATTAGGTTATCTAGACATTTGTTAATAATGGCAATTAAAAAAAAGCTAAAACTGAAAAGAACGATCTAGGCATTACCACAGATCAATTTTTTTCAATTTTAGTTGTTGTTTTTTTGCCCACCCTTAAAATTAACCATGGTTTTATTATAGTAAAATTAGTACGTAACCATGTTTTTTTTTTGGGCGAATTGATTACCATTTGTAGGACCACAGTTTTACTACAAATACCACGATTAAACAACGGTTGGTGCAGCCATGGTTAATTTGCGCTTACCATGGTGTAACTATATTAACCATGTTTTTTTATTTTATATGTAGTAAAACCATGGTTAATTTTCATACAGACTGTCAATGAAACGGTAATTCGAGTGTAACTTGGCTGACGCTTTATTCATACAACTTTTCGCTTACAGTTATCTCCTTGTGATTCGTCAATAAAAAACCTAACATTTTTTATACTTTCTAATTTGTGTGAATATTATAATACAAATTCTTACTTACCACAGACGCTTGTTGACAGGTCGTCAATGATGAGCACCTGATTGGTAGTCTACAGTCCTGGAGACAGGCGAAACTAGACAGTTCGGCCTAGAGCCTACACATTGTAAATTCCCCAAATGTGGGAATCTCGACTGCATAATTTCTGGTAGTGGGGGACTGCGTTCACGCTCTCCCCTGATTTACTGGTGCATTAACAGAATTGAATAGTTATTAACATTTTTGGAAGAATTTTGACAAGAACATAAAAACTATCATATAATTTTCGCACTTAGTTAGAAAGTAGAGATATAATACAAAATATATAAAAAGACCAATATGAGGCTCTGATCCGGATCATTGGACATGTTGGTGCTCCGTTTTGCAGTGCCTTTCCCGTCTCCAGAAAGTTTCTTGCAGATCTGATAATGAATCTGGTAATGAATGCAAAACAAAGATTTAAACATTTTGTTTTTCTCAGTGTTGATTTATTAGTTTAGTCAGGTGTTACTCCAATTTTTATTATAACAGTTATTACTATTTCTTAATGATTAAGATTCCAAGCCATGAGTTCAGAAATCTTGCTCTGCTGTGGACAAAAATCTTTGCTAAATTCAGTGACTATTTGTTTGCAATCAGACATTTATGCATTTGTAAGACTGTATAATTTACCTTCTTGGAGTCATCGTACTTTAAGACTTTCCGATAAGTGGACATGATCTGTGTTCGATAGTCCTCAATGTTTTCAGCTGCCGCAATAAGAAAGGCTTTCCTCAGCAGCTTTGGTGATAGTTGCAGAAATTGTTAGCACAAATTCCCTGAAAGCAGAGAAAATAGACATACAGACACAAACTTCAATTATTGATGGTTAAAAAAAACAGAGTGGATGGAGGTTATTTGTTCCTATTACAGTGAGTGTCTCCTGGTGTGTTTGTGTCTGATGGGAATCTGCACTCATGCGTGCAGCATTTTCATTACATGGTTTAAGTGACCAAGTTTTTTATCCTACCACGTGGCATAGATCGTATATGACCGGCGAACTTGTAAGCAGGAAAAAAATAATAGAATAACGTCAGCTCAAGTTGCTTATAAGTCACATTTTATTAGGCTATTCAATTTCGATATTATGTATAGGCTACAGGAAAACAAATTGAAATGTTTCAAACATTATAAACACTATAGCTATATGCTATTTTAATTCCCCTCAGTAGCAATATAAACGTCAAGCAAAAATGAATTACTCGAAGGTTAAACAGAAACCAGCGTTGGGCTCATGTTGTCTTTCCTCATTGGGCATAAATCCAAATGCTTCCATATCCGCTATCTATTTGGATGCTAAACTATTATTTACTGTGTAAATAAGGCTTTGTACTTCATTTGCGTTCCATTACCCACATAAAACATCATCCTTTACAGGCGCAAAAACACCATAACACCATGGGGCGGTGGTCACACTTAACGCCACAAAGTTATAGCCTACTACTCAATTTAAATAGTCTGTAGTACAATCTATGTCTGGTTGACTGCATTTAATTGTAATAATAAACAGGCTGCGAAGTTGTCAACGCTAGAACTGACATGCTGTGTGTGTGTGTGCGATCACTTGAATTGCTACCTTTTAGCTAACAACTACAATTTAAGATTTCTCCGTCATTTATGGTCATACAGATAAGACTAATGCCGGGTGTACACCAAAGGATTTTCACAGTCCCAGACTAAAGACCGGCAGTCTTTAGGAATCTTACTGGAGTCTCGGCGCGCTCCCGTCGTCTCGATCGTTAAATGTGAGGTGATAATCTGCAGTCGGCGACCCGATTTATGCCAGTCTTTCTCTAGTCTTTCATATCAAACATGTTTGATATTATCGCAAGTCTTTAGTCTGAGACTAAAAACTGTGAACCCAAGTCTTTAGATGTGAGCTGATAATCTTATAAAGTCTTTTTTAAATCTTTTCAAAGTCTTTAGGTGTACAGAAAGCATTAGACATCATTGGGAATTGTAAAGTCTCTACTTTCATTTGTGTACTCACAATAAAAAACAAAACTTTGTGCTTTTGTAAAATAAAGAAAACAAACAGGATGCTGCTTTCTGCCATCTTGGTTTCCTTTCGTGCACGTCACAAAAATGGAACTTGACATATAGCTTATTTGTCACAGATGTTTTCTTTTTATTTTTATTTTGTTAATCTGATGATTATTTTCCCACCATTGACGGAAATGTCCATAATTTGTGAGAAAACGCTTCCCCGCCATTGACGGAAATTTCCGGCGTTCCGTGTTTTCACTGTTATACGGTAGGGATATGCATCATCTGAAAGAGTACTGAATCTCCTTATCAAAACATGCAAAAACGAGTAATCTCATATGTAATCATATGCATATGTAAAATAATGCCATAATCAACATAAAACAGCATATAAATCAAAACCGCTTAATGTTACTGAATGAAATGTCGACCCAGGACGAGGTATAGGACTGTGAAGCTTTGGGGGTGTTAATGGACTCGATCTACTCCATCTGTGTTTTGATCATCGTTCTTAATGATCCCATCTAGATGTAGTCTTTCGCAAAATGTTATTTTTCTCAGCTTTTTGCTTAAAATGTTGCTTTTTTATTAAATGTAACCACATTCAAGTGTTGATAAAAAAAAGAGAATATGAAGCTAGAATAAAGCAGCATTTTGTTTAAAAGCAGAGGCTCTGTTCTTTCTTTTGATATATTGCATGTTCAGATATTCATACAAACAAATATTCTGGGGGCCATGAACATTTTTGTGAAAATGGTCAAAAACAATGGTGCTGGCTGGCAACTCAACCAATGGCAAACGTAATGCAAGCGGAACGAAACTGCTCGTTATTGTGTGGTCGACGGACCGTTTATCAGTTTGTTCCAAAGCAGCGCGAGCCGATCTTGATCAATAGACTTTTATTCAAGACACAAAGGTCCATAGAGACAACACCGTAAAGATATATATAAATAAATAACAATACAAACAGTAAAAAATGATGCGGAAGTAGCATCATTTATAAAACATATACAGGCTTTGGGTCCAATGTTTCCAAAAGCAAGATGTATACCTTGTGTCACTCTTGGAAACATCAGCTATGGACACAATGATAATATTCTTAGACCCTGTCAGTCTGCACATGAATCTAGACATACAATTTCTTAGAACAGCATTTAAAGTGGGCACATTGTTAGACACAAACATTTCACTGGCACTACTCCACCTAGGAATTTTAAGCACAATTCTCAGCGCATCATTATAAGCCACGTGAAGTTTTTTCATCTTCGACTTACTAAAATTACACCACAGATGTGCTGTATATAGTGAAGTGCAATAGGTTTTGAAGAGTGAGATTTTAACATCAGGAGTGCACATATGGAATTTGCGTGCCAGCATGTTCGCCTGCCCATACAGTTTTCCACACTGCCGCTGCACATCATCATCATCATCACAGAGGTCATCTCTTATCACATGGCCCAGATATTTCACTTTCTTTACAACCTCTAGGGGTTCGCCTGCCAATAAGAAAGAAGGATAGACACATTTCATATCCTCCCTGGTTCTGGCAATCAGCACCACACTCTTCATTGAGTTAAATTTTATATCAAACAATAAACCATACTGAGAACATATTCCAAGAAGTTGCTGCAGGCCAGCACTGGAGGGAGACAGTATCACCAAACCATCAGCATAAAGCATATGATTAATGAGACTATCCCCCACCAAGCATCCAGTTCTACAGCCCTTTAACTCCATAGATAAATTATCCATATACAGATTAAATCGCAACGGAGACAGAATTCCACCCTGCCGCACTCCATTGGAGACATAGAAATATGTTGACAAACTCATCCCCCACATGACTTGCATAGTTTGATGAGAGTACCAAAACTGCAGTATCTTAATTAGGTAAGAGGGGACACCACGCTCAAGTAGTTTACCAAACAGTTTCCCATGATTGATACGATCAAAAGCCTTTGACGCATCCAGGAAACACATGAAGACTGTGCTATTGCGAGATCTGTACCCATGGACAATTTCTTTAAGTGCATAAATACACATATCAGTTCCATGCTTGTTCTTAAAACCAAACTGATAATCTGTTGATGCTATGTATTCTGCAAGCCAATCCATAAGAATCCCTTCCAGCACCTTAGATAGTGTATTTGCAAGTGCAATAGGTCAATAGTTATCTATACTAGTTAATTTACCAGTCTTATTTTTGACTACAGGTACTAGCACGACAGATAACATGGATCCAGGAAGTATGCCATGCTTCATTAACCCAGAAAAGCATACAGCAAGTAAAACTGAAACACTTTGACTAGCGTATTTCAGATGTTCTGCTGCTATTCTATCTTGCCCACAGGCTTTGTTCATTTTAAGTTTGTCAATAGCATAACATACTTCCTCCGACCAGATGACTACATCATCACTGTGAGGTATCTCTCCTATGTTAAACACATCGCCCTTCACACAGTTAAAAATGTTCTCATAGTGACTCCTCAAGCGCCACTGTTACTACACAGCGCTAATAAGAGATCCCGTAAAGGAAGCATTTGAATTTGTCACAGAAGTAATAACATCGCTGCGACTCCTGCGAGATCTAGTGAGAAACATTCACCGTTATTAACGGATCAAACAGCACTGACGTGGAAACCAGGAAGAAACATTGTTCCATGAATGAGCTATCCAGTGTCCACAGATCAGCAACATTCACCATGGATTTACTGTAGTAACACTAACTGCAACTGTGGAAGTTTGGCAGGAATAGTAGGCTATAATGCCTTCTAGTAACATTATGTCGGTTTTATTTTGACATTATGAATACAATCGCTGCCCTCAAACTAATCTGAACTAAAATAAACCTTTGTTTATAACTACTACAATATTACATTTCATTTTTTCCAAGGAGCTGTTTTGTTTTATATGCTTGTTCCTAAGAATTGCTCAAAGTAAAAAAATATCATACTTAATGATGTTACTTTTAATTTAAAAAAATAAAAAATAAAAAAATAATTCAAGGAAATGACCAAAAACCTGGTAAACAGTAATTTCTAACAACATAGGGCTATTTAGATAAACAATCTGGCGAGCATGTTGTTTTAGGCTAATACACCAACAGCAAATTTCTGTTTAATAAAGCGCTCAGAAATGTGTCGTTTTCATATTAAAATCTGAAAAACTAAGATTTTTGGATCACATAATTTAATTCTAATTCTAATTTAACATCTTTGTCTGTTACCGTGTAATGATCGGTCGTTGGTTAGAGGGAAAAAACAAAATGAACATCCCTAACTGTTTCACCAAGTGTAGTGTAAATGCAGATATCGGATATAGGTCACTTTTTTAAAAGATGTAAGCTCGTCATCGAAAAAATCGGATATAGTTAGTAAATCGGAATACAAATAAGAAAACAATAAATTTGACTTACTTGTGATCTTCTCAGGTTGCTTGTACTGGCTGAGGAGGGTGGTGTTTAAGTCTTTCTTTTGCATGTACTCCTCGCAAGACTTTCTCCACCTGTTGCTGCCGGGCTTGTCTTGATATGATATTGCTCTCTGAAGGAATCCACTTTCTTCATCCTCCTTTAGCCACGTGATGTCTGCTTTGGGGAGCCCATTAGGACCAGACTCCCATGTGTTGTGCCACCCCTCAAATGCCACCTGGTATTACAACAAATAATAAACCTTATCTAACAACCACTGAGTATTTAGACTTTAACAGTTACTTCAGGATGTGTGGTGTCTGCTGCAGATGTTGCCGTGCCCAACATTAGCATTAGGTAAATAGTTTTTGCTAATACTAAGCATACTTTTGTGTGGGCTCCCCATTTATTCTGGCCCACCAGATGTAAAGGGTGGTTATAATGTATAAACTGTGGACTTACAGCTGATGGTGGAGTGAGTCTGTGTGTGGCTTCTGAGGAGGATCTGGATGTGCCTCTTTTTCTTCCCCCAGCATCTAAATGAGGACAAACACACAGGTAGGCAAAAGTCAATGTCTAAGCAGCAAGACAACACTTTAATCGTGAGGCGATCGTCTGCACAGTGTCTTTATATTGGCTAATTTCATAGATTATGCATTAATACAAGGTTCCATTATGATAACATTAATAATTCTACACCTTACTAAACTGATATTCATAGATGCCTTGTCTTTCACAGGAGGCGAGAGCTTCCAACCGCCATCACTTTTGAACCCTGATGAGCAGGAGTTGACAGGATGTGGAGGTTAGATTTATTTATTTTAGAGTTAACGAAATTTATCTTGAGCATGTCATAACAAATGCCAGTAGACCGGGAAGATTTTAAAACGAGCATTAGTTCGAAAGATGCTGTGGAAATACACCCCGGAAGACACCAAAACAACGAGAACCGCGCTGAAAAGGGGCCGGGCGGCAGTTTGTAACGTCTGTTCTGTGATTGGTAGATCTACGGTTGACTTCTGTCATGTTATTGGTAGTCTACGGTGACTGCAGACTCCCAGCCAATGAGAAAGCCCAATTCACAAAATTAGCGAGTTCAGCGTCTATGATTGGCAGTCTACGGACAGCGACTGTAGACTCTCAGCCAATAAGAAGGACTAATTGTCTACGATGACTATAGACACGATAGACATAATAAATACATAAAAATGTATTTATTATGTTTATTGTAAACATTGCACGACCATAGAATCGACTCCATAGATTGATATTCTGGTTAAAGCAGAGTTGAAATTTACTTTGATTATGGAGTTAATGTTTAATTTGTTGGAACACTGCGTTGCTCTTAAAACAGACGTTTTACCAGTTATGCTTTAATCATATGTTTAAAATAAAGCAACATGTATTATTAAGTGTCGGACACCGAAGTTAATAATAAGGCATAAGCATAAGAAGCAGCTCATGTCTATAAACAAAACTATGGCCGTTTTTTTTACCTGCTCGAGCAACTGCAATCACTATTTTAGAAAGTGAAATAGAATCAGGAAAACTGTATTCTAAATGTTTAATAAATTAATTGATATCAATTCTGATCACGTTGTTCTCTGCTACGTGCCCTACACGGACACCATATATTATTTATATAATACATAATATATGCATTAGGTTACCATAATAATATAGTAGCCTACCATATAAATGCATTCTACTTTAAATAAAACTAAAAAAGTGGGAATTGTGCACTCTTTCTTTATTCTTAATATATTTAAAGTAGTAAACTGTGTATTTACAATACATGGTATATTTAAGTTGTTAAAAACAACAACAACAACTTAAGCTCTAGTTTGAATCGTAACCGTGTACAGAAAAAAACATTTAATTTGAATTATTTTTTGTAAGTAAATGTAAAAAAAAAAATTACCGGATGAAGTAAATGAGTCATGTTCTTGATTTTTGTGAGCACTATTAAATTATTCTCGCATGTTTTTATATTTGGTTTTCTTTGTATTTTCAGTGACATGTAAATGCTTCGTTTTGTAGTTTAAGAATATGTGAAAATGTGGTCTGTAAACAGCGTGTTTTCAGCATAAATAAATGTAATGGTTCTAAGCTGCAAAGACAATAATGTCTTATGAATGAAATCTGTTTTCGCATTAACAAACTGCTGTAAATGTGCCTGGTTATATGAAAACTGTTGCTGCATAATTGTTACATTTTGCACTGTCGTTTAAAATACCTCACGAACAGAATATATTTCAACCAGCTGAGAAAACATTTTTGACTGCGTTTTTGCCCTTAGCCTACTGTCCATGGTGTTTGCGCCCTCTGTTCTAATATCCTGGAAGAGATGCAGGCGATGCCGTATTTTTGCGTGGTTTGCGTCACGGTTTCGTTTTAACAATAAAAACGACTAAAAACTACTATCTTTCACATATTGTACCAAAAAAAAGATGTAATGTCTAACGTTTTCTTTCAACTTGGGTTTCCAAACTGATTAATGTGGTCGTAAAATTACTGGTTTGAACATCTGTGATTCCATTGGCTGATCGAAGCTTCCGTTGCATCATGGGAACGTGTTCGCTATTAAATAAAACTAGACTGTTTTAGTTAAAGCTTGATTTGCGGCGAAGCTTTGTAAGAATAGGAGACAAGATTCAGGGTTTTGTTTTGTATTGAATCATATGAGAAGTAAATTAAAGTGAAGTATAGCCTCACCGTGGTTGAGATTGGTGTTGCCTTCAGTGGTACACCTACAGGGAACGTGTACAACTCATACTTACCTGGCAAGGGAGACACCATGATCATGAAGGTGGTTCACCCAGGGCGAGGCTCAGCCATTGCACTCCGGTTGTGCTGACCCCTGCGAATTCCCCAAATGTGGGAATCTCGATTGCATAATTTCTGGTAGTGGGGGACTGCGTTCGCGCTCTCCCCTGATTTTATGGTCTAATAATAGATTTGAACTCTATTCAATTGATTACTAGATCTTATGGTCATAATGTGTGATCTTATTGCACTTGTCTGAATGCATTACTATTTAATTTTTGTTATCGATTCGAAATGTAAGCGTGAAGCGTTCTTAACCACCATAATCAATTAATGTCTAAATTGAAGTGCTCAATATGTATATTTATAAAATTCTGTATAATAATGCGTTAAAATAACATTTCTTGGGGTTTCTTCAAAGGTAGCATGTTTTGTACAGTAACTGGGCGATGACGTCATAAGAGGGAGCGCGAGCGGTAATGCACTCACTTTGTGTGTGCGGGTTGAGCGAGAATAAAACGATTCGCGGGACTCCCGCAAACTAGAAATATCTATGAATAAAACATAAAAATAGTCAGCTGTTGCAGAAAAGCGACAAGAACAACTGAAACAAAATAGAAACGATGTACAGGCCAGAGTTTCTATTTCTAACATGTTTGCAGCGTTGAGCGATGTAGCCAATCACAGACATATGTGTTGATTTCTTGAACGCATGCACTGGCCAATCAGAAGCATTTACGATAGACTCCCCTCACCGCTCAAAACTGACTTTTTGTTCAGTGCTGAATTCTGTATGCTCGCAAATCCTCTAATTATAACAAACAAAGTGTATATATTATTAAAACTTCATTGATAATAACAGAGATGTGTGAGATCGCAATGAACTGATGTCAGCTTTTTAGGAATTATTAAGGGAGCGCCATTACGAGCAGTCACGCCAAACCATGCACGCACTCGCAGTAGCTGCTTGCTTCTATGTTAAAACAGTGGTTTGTGTGTTAATGCTTTAATAACAAATAATTTATCAGGAGCATTTATGCTGATGTGTGTGGTGGCAACACTTAGGCTAACTTGAAAGTATTTGGAGGTACAGAAAAAAAAAGTATTTTTGCGGGCGGGAGCGAGACAAAACATAAATGCTGCGGACGGGAGAAAATAACATAGAAAGTTGTTGAGAACGTCAATTATAACGTCCCACGTATTAAAAAATAGTCTGGTTTAAATCAGGCTCGGGCTCATAATTACAGTTAATATCTCGGGCCGGGCTTTCTTTTTTGGGCCCGATCTAAGCTCTACCTCGGGTAATTTATGCTAACACTTACAGGCACGAATCACCCGTTTGTCCTTTGGGAACTTGTGGAGACTCTCCCCTGTTTTTGATGTATTCCCGCACAAACACAATAATTAGCCATTTTTGCTAGCTAGGTCTCCAATATAACGTAACTCTAGGCTTGGAGTCCCTTTTATGACGTCACGCCCAGCCTAGTGGAAGGGAGGGGGCTTTCGGTGCTTGTAACCACTGTAAAACGTACCAACTTTTCTTATTATATTCAGCATTTTGGTATAAAGACAATGGTGGGCTGTTTGTTGTCTTTAGGTAAGCACTTTGCATTATCTTCGTGAAAAATGTAACCTGCAATTTACACTTTAAGGTGCATTTATAAAGCAAATTTATGAAATCATATGCTTAAATTTCATTAGTATGAAGAATCGAAATGTGGGCGATGATGTAACAGTATTTCCCAGCTACAAAAACATATGGTGAATCACCAAACTGTGTATCTGCAAAGTTACTTACAGTTAGTTGAATGTCTAAAGTGGACTATCGAAATAAAGTGTTACCAAGAGGGTTTTCACAGGATTGCAGGACAGTGGTGGAGAAATCGGTTTAAATGAGGCTAATCTGATAAATGACGTTCATTTGATAACATCTTCCTGTGACCTCTGAAAGTAACCTAATAATTAGATTTTCCTTTAGGATTTCCAATGTGGTTGGATGCATTGATGACATGCATATTCCCATCATCACACCTTCCGAAAATGAAAGAGATTACTGAATGGAATGGAAGGATAGTCTGAGATATATGCCGTACCCACCACAGCTGTTAAATACACACAAATTATTTACAATTTATTTGGTAATCTTTATATCATACAAATACAAAAGCAACAGTTATTCTTTTTCCTGTTGGATTTTAATATTCTTCCGATATTGTGTATCTCCTCTTCATGTATCAGTGGTGCTGCAGGTCCAGCCTCTGATGGCCCAGTAGAAGTCAAATGTTAATTTCACTAGCCTAATTAAAAAAAGGTAACAGGTTGGATTAGAGAACATTTAATTATGTGAAAAGAGCATTATACTATGCGGAAACAGCTGCTGCACATTGAAATAGACACTGAATTATATTGATATGTAAAATGTTTGTAAAGTCATGTAGTCTACAGCCATGAACCTTTTATGCTTAAAGATTTAACTGACTGAATTAATAATTTATTGTTCATTTTTAGTTGCTGCCACGTTTTTTTGTTTTGTTGTTTTGCCTGTGGGATACCATGAAAATGAGTATTAGTTCAATAACTTACCTTTCTGTCAGTTTTAACCTGATAATATATAAGAATTATACTTGTGTATTGACTTGGACCAAGTTGACGTCTTTTTGTCGGGTGCTGTTGCCATGGTGAATCGTAATTTCTGAGCTCCATTGATCATGGCTTTTCGTGGGGCACGTGCTTAACTCAGTCAACCTACTCCGAATTGATTGAACTAGCTCAATTCAGCTGTTCTGAAACCGAAAACTCAAGAGTTTCCCATCTCAGGGTAAGTCAACTCAGAGTTCAAGTTTTAACTCAGTTGTTTGAACCTCCTTATTGAAACAGGCCCCAGGTCACAAATACTAAGGTTATGTAAACATTCACACATATAAACCCCAAAAATCGATGACATCATGCTCACCTTGAATGCCCAATAGAGTGTAGTTCACCTTAACTTTTCATGTGATATTATATAAGCATGTAGGATCAGCAGATCGTAAACATATTCTTAAATTTGTAATCCCTTGCAGGCGTTTATTATTGTTTACCTTGTGTGAGCTAATCGTTTTTTTTACAAGGTGTTCATTTATGGAAATTCGGTAGTAAGTAATACAATCAAAGACTGCAATCTAACATAATTATAGAATGAATGAAATGGTAATGCTAGCAGACGCTTTGTTCTCACACATCATGTAATAAACAGTTAAGTATAGTCTTTAATCACGTTTGGCTTGTACTTTGACACATAATACAATCATATTTATAATTTTTTACACGATAGTATATCATTTTCACTTACATTCAAATTCTGAAAAGTCTTATTCCGATCTCCATCATCTGTTCGCTCTGATTGGTAGTCTACGCTCGCCGGCTGAACGTAGACAGTTCGGCTCTCTGATTGGCCTAGAGTCTACAGTGAACGTAGACAGTTCGGCTCTCTGATTGGCCTAGAGTCTACAGTGAACGTAGACAGTTCGGCTCTCTGATTGGCCTAGAGTCTACAGTGAACGTAGACAGTTCGGCTCTCTGATTGGCCTAGAGTCTACAGTGAATGTAGACAGTTCGGCTCTCTGATTGGCCTAGAGTCTACACTGAACGTAGACTTTGCACTTCGCTCCTGCTGCGCAGGACAGGAGGGCAATTGATTGGAAACGTGATTGAGTGGTATTCTATGATTGATCACATGGTATCATTTTGTTTACTTCCTAGGTTCCCACGTGAGCGATGGAATCCACGATCAATGACATCACCAATACTACTTATTATGATGACGTCATCCATTCATTCATGGCTAATAATAGCATTTCAACTGATTATGAAATACTGTTAATATTTAAATGACTACTATCTCTCTCCTTTACTTGAGTATTCATCTTACATTAAGTAATTTAATGTTTCATTGTTATTGCTTTATTGTACAGATTATATAAACTGATTAATTTTCTATGTACCCCAATTTTCCACACCAATAAAGTATCTACATAAGTTTACTATGGATGTTAATTATTTAATATAAGCATGTAGTTGTTCCTTTACAATGATGATGAAAGTTTGATCTGATGTAATTATTCAAAAGTTGCCTCATTCATATAAATAAAAGGACACTTTTTAACAATAAAACAAATGATCACTTTATTTAGTTACATAGAAAAGAATATATTATGCAAGAATATATATATATATACATTACAATAATTAATCATTGATTTTATTGAAAATAGTTTTAAGTAAACATTGTGCAGATATACACATGTAACTTGTGCACATGACACTTTTGAATGATAAAACAAATTTTCACCATAAAATAGAACATATTAAAGGAATGGTTCATCCAAAAATTAATTCTGTCATAAAGTGCAGATAACCAAAGGCGCTGTGTTAAAGCGCACTTTTAATACCAGAACACACAGAACAACACCTCATAAAGTGCATAAATAAAAACAAAACAATAAAACTTGTACACAAGAACTATATACACTATTTACAACGGGCCAGCTGTTCACTCCTCTAATCCGTCCACAACAGAGAAAAATGTTCATAGTTTTTAAATACTCTGTTCTCCAGTCCCTTGGAGGCTGAACGGTTGATCGAAGGGCAATATGTCTTTTTTTGTACTTTTTGTGTGCCTGAATTGTTTGCCCGCACACCCTGCAGGTTGGGATATGCTTCACCCTCGTTAGCTTAACGCCCAGGCCCGTGGGATGATCTGCCAGCTTCCTCTTGTACTGTGTGGATCGAGACCACGACGATCCTAGCACAGGGTTCTGTCCAGAGGCCGGCTGAACAGCTGGCCTGATAGGTACAGGCGGAGTGACCGGGATGGATGCCTGACCAGCAGGCGGCATGGGCTGCGTGGATGAGGGGCCCGCAGACTGGGAGACGAGGGGCAGCACAGGCCTGGTGATGGTGGAGGTGGCGGGGATTCTTCTCACTGGCAGGGGCAGTGGTGGCTGAGGAGGAAGCTGTGGAGGATGCTGTGGCATCGCCACCAGCATGTTGGTCCGTCCCTTCAACACCTTTGTGCCGGCTGTGCTGGGCGTGGGGACGTACTCCATCACAGGGTAGTCAGGTGGAGGGAGGACGGCAGGCTGGCACGGTGCAGGAGGCAGCTCTTCAGACGACACCGAGGTGGTCTTGGAGATGACGGCTGGCTGCCTGGTGGCGTGAAGGTTCACCAGCCTCTCCTGCTGGCGGATGAAGTCCCTCACTGTTTTTGTGTTTATTTTGGGGAGAGGGATGCCTGCCTTGCACAGGATTGGGTCATCCACCAAGACCCGGTGCTGGATACTGTCATAGGCCTTGAGGATGCTGGCCTTCTCGGGGGTGGAGCGAGAGGCCTTAGGGGAGTGCAGCCACAGCAGCTTGACAAGCACATACATGAGGCGGTTGTGCTGCGGGCTGATGTCCTGCTGTGCTGGTGCGTACCTTTTTGCCATCTTCACTTTCTGGACCAAGGCGGCGTCAGCAAGGTCATCCCTCTTAGTACGGCAGTACAGCGTGTTTCCCCAATGTGTGCGGTACAGCTGGTGGTACTTCTGTGGCTGCTTGTCTTGCTCCTCAACCGCATTCCAGGCCTCGAGGTCCCTGTTCCTTTGCGCGGTGTTGAGGAGCAGCTTCTGGTCTGTCAAGCCGACCTCTACCAGCGCAGCACAGAATGCCTCCAGCTTTTGAAACCCCGGCAGAGGATTATCACTGCAGACATCCTCCTGTAAAACATACACAGAGACACACACACACAGAGAAAATGAGGTAAGTTCCAATGCATACAATGTCTTGTTTTTCAACATTGCTTACTGTATTCTCTTCTATAAGACAAGTAGGTACTCTACTCACAAAGGCAGGAGGGTTGACAGTAGCAGTCTCACTGCTGTTAAGAGTAATGTGGGGCTGGACAGCAGGATGGTCCTCGTCGCTTTGGTACGCCTCGTCTGCTTCGTCGTCTGAGTCAGCCTGCCCAGGCTAAATGACCTCCTCCTCCGGCCCAGGACCGTCATTGACAATGCCCTCAAGAGAGAAGGCCTCCCCCGTGCTCTGGCTGAAAAGATATTCAAGGCCAAGCAGCTCGTCTGACTGAACGGCGGCCGGGGCCCTGAAGTTCTCTTCCACCGTCTCACCAAAAAGCTGCTGGCAGCGGGAGTTGAGGCGGTCAATGAGCGGTGCAAAGTATACTCTGTTGTGCCGGCCTCTGTCCCCAAACACGGCGTCCGAACTGCGGTCGGAGTTCCACCTGGCGATCCCACTGATGAGGTAGACCTGGTAAGGGCGTGCCGCACAGTGGGGACCTGAACATCACAACAACAGGTATTATCAGAATGATACAAAAGAGACACGTGTTGTTTGCTGTTAAACAAGTATTTTTCCCCCTTAGATTACCTGGAATCATATGGGGCAGCGACTTGTGGAACCCCTCCAGGCTGTTGCTCCCACGCAGGCCCTTATAATACGGGAGGTCCACACCGTTGATGGTTGTGGTGCGGGCAACCCGATACATGGCCATGCCTGGTGGGTCCTGGATGCATTCCAGGTGTCGCTGCTGGCTGGCCCACATCTCATCAATTGCTGCTTTAAACACAAAAACCCACAGACATGCATGATGAGCTCTTGTCATTTTGCACATATTGTGTGTGTGTGTGTGTGTGTGTGTGTGTGAGTGAGTGAGGTGTTTTTTCTTACCAGGGGACTTGAAGAGGCTGACCCCGCTCTCGTCGAGCCCTGCTGGACCCTTGAGCTCTTCAATTACCAGGTGGACAAGCCGAAATGTCTCCTGGGCACCGAGGGTGAGACGCAGGACATGATGCTGGAGCTGGTACCGGGAGATGTAACGCCGGACAACATCCTCGTCCGTCACCACCTCCATTGTGGCCGGGTCTCTGGCCCTGACAGCCGTGATGAGGAGCTGGAGGTCCTCCCGGTTATAGGCCAGCAATGCCCCGACCAGCGCAGACTTGAAGGCGGCGTACTTAGAGTGGGCCTCGGTACGCAGAGCAGCATCAAAGCGGTGAATCCAATGGAAAATATCCAGCCTCACCACCATCCCGTCATCCACCCAAGGCTGCAAGAGCGTCTCCAGGGCCGTCGGACCCTGTGCCTTGCAGCATCCCCGGTTGATATTCAGGATCTTGGGTGCCGGTTGATTGGCGAGCCGGAACCGCTCCACCACACCACGGCACATGGGACCCAGCTTCTCTACAGACTCCTCGCAGGTGAGGACAAAAGACACGATCTATGAGTACTCGTTGCCGATGCTGGTGAACCACTCGGCCGAGCCCTTGCCCTCCCCAGACAATTTCTTCACCACCTACAACAAAACAAACAAACAAATACAAAACAGTTTAGTTTAGTTCTGCATAATGTTGCGTTTCCCTGTGAGTACTTGTATGTCAACACACTTGCCTTCTTTGTGGAATCCATTTTCAGGACTGTGCCGAATGTGGAGAGGATCTGGCTCCGGTAGTCCTGTACGTTGTCCGCCTCTGCCAGGAGGAAGGCGTGCCGCAGGAGCCGTGCGCAGGGTAGCTCTCTGGGTAGAGGTGCCGTCTGGAACTCCCCGTGGCCCAACGCAGAGAGGATTCCTCCGGGTTCCACCAAGGCCATGAGGAGCGTGGTGTAGAGATCCTTCCTTTGATGGTAGTCCTCCATGTGGTTCTCCTGCACCTGCCGCCACACCTTGATCATGGTGTTTCCCTCCGTGCGGTCACGCAGGAGGCGAACTACTGTTTTGTCCACCCCACGCTTTGCGGTCAGCACGGCCGGAAACATGGCCCGATGAGCCTCGCTCAGCTGCTGCAATATTACATCGTCCCAGGCCAGCCAACGACCCATGGGACCACTCGCTCCACCCCTGGCAGCCTTGAGGCACGGTCCACAGGAGACCACCTCTGTTGCCATGGTGTACCAACCGGACACGTCACAGATGTGACGTACCTAAAACACACATCGGAGAGAGGATGAGAGAGAGGGAGAGAGAGAGCGAGCGAGATCACACATCAGTCACAGAGCAGCATTCAGAGGCGTCTTGTATACTGCGGGTTTCAAGGCTATAAATCAGAGCATTATATTGTTTGTAGCATTTTACATTGTGAAGGTAAAATGTGAATGCTTTGATTAAAAATAATAATAATAATTATGTCTCAGGAGTTTAAAATTCATGTTGATGGACATTTCATTTTCAGCAACATTTTGATTAACATTTGATTAACATTTCAGATTAACATTTTGATTAACAATTATTAATAAATTAAAAATGTATTTCAAGACTAACATGATACATATTAACATTATTATTGCATCATAAACTAACAATAACAATAGAAAATTGTAAATGACATTAAGAAAGTTAGTAAATGCTGTAACAAAAATATTTAATTGTTTAAAATTCCCAAAGCATTTACTCATGAAAACAAAGGGGACTTTTTCATGCATGGTCGACTATTTTCTAATAATTTATCTTCAACTTATGTTACTGTAGTTAGCAGTCATATAGGAGGATGGCAGGAGGCCGATGGTGTAAGTGCGAGCACATGTTTCTGTGTGTTGTGGACACTGTGCCCCCTCTTAAAAAACAAAAATAAATAGGTACCTGATGCCTCAGTCAGAATTCATGTGTGTTAAGTAGTCAATAATTATGTATGTATTAATCTAAACAAAGGTGTGAAGAGACTGAGCCTTACCCGGGTATGGTAACCAGACTTGGAGAGGTGTGTGTTGCCTCCGGCCCCAGCGCACTTATCTCCACGCGGACACTTCAGGGAGCACCGCCACACTCCGATGGGGCGCCAGAAGAAAAAACGGCCTCGGAAAAAGGCCTGTGGAGTGGGGATGCCGCCGCTAACGAAGCCGGGTGGCTCGGGGGGATAAAACCACATCCTGTCTGACTTCAGGACGCGCCGCCTTCTAATGACGCCCTTGATGTCCTTGTAGATTTGGACAGGCGTAAAGAGGCCTCTCTCGCTGTCCTCCTTCAGCCAGGGGATGTCTGCTGACGGGATGCCATGGGAGTCTTCCCACAGCCGCACCCAGCCTTCCAGCTCCACCTGCAAGACACAAGACATACAACATCCAACATTTAGTTAGGGACTTTCTGAAATGCATTAACATTGCTTGTGCATGTTATGATTTTACACTTACAGGAGAGTCACTCTGCGGCAAAGGGGTGGCAGGCGCAGGCTGGCTGTTGGAGGTCGACGGCAGTTCCTTGGGGCGAGCATCAGAGGGTGACTGACCAGGCGCTGAGGACGGGAGGAGCATCTGCTGCTCGGGACGCACACTAGAGGCAGCCTTGCTGGTGGAGTGAAGCGAGGACAGCATGGGCTTATGCTGCTTCCTGTGCTTTGCCTTCTTGCTGGTAGACACAGGAGACTGCTTGGGACGCTCTGCAGTTGCTGGCACGCTGGTGGAGGGCGGCGGCTGTTCGGGACCCCCGGCCGACACAAGCTGGCTGGTGGAGATGGGCACCTCTTGGCTCTCAAAGGTGTTGAGGGCATCCACCAAGACGGAGTCGTCCAGAACGTCATCGGACCACGACGAGTGGGAGGTGTCAGCTGCTGCTGGGGAACCTTGATTTATTAAACCTTGATTTATTTAACACACCACACTTCTAATTTACATTATTTTTATTTACATTCCCTTGCATTTGTACATGCATACCTGTACATACCATCTATTGTCTACTTTTTTGTATATTTTCTTTTTAAAAAAAATACATTTTTGTATTTTGTGTATTTCTTTTTTGTAATAAATGTTTTTCACTGTTGCATACTAATTCTATTTTTATTTTTTGTATTATCTGTGTCCTGTCACTGTTATTCTGTTTGTGCTGTAGAAGCTTCTGTCACCAAAACAAATTCCTCGTATGTGCAAAACATACCTGGCAATAAAGCTCTTTTAGGTTCTCTTCTTGAAGAGCTGGAAGTGGCGGCAGCAGGAGTGGCATCAGATGAAGGCTTCTGTGAATGAATTAAAGCTTTGTGCTCTTGTAGTTTGTCAACATAGCATGTGTAGTAACAATCACGGCTGTTTTAAAGTCACCTTAACCTACCTCTCTATCGAGAATGTACTGCCTGAAGCGCTTCAGGGATTTGGTGGTGATGTCCTCCTCATTCATCACCAGCCAATGCCGCACAGAGCAGTACGCCTCCTGAGCCATCTTTCGCTCGTAGTCGGTCCCAGATTGCGGGACAGCCTGAAGCAGCTTGTGCAGACTGTACCACTGCCACATCTCGATGAACGTGAACGACCTGAACCGCCCCTGCCCGTAAATGGCCCTGTCCACGTTCTTCTCGAGGTGGCAGGAGACCTGTGGAAGCAGCTGCGCATACCTCAGGAGGTAGTCCTTTATCATTGATGTCAATGGAGGTCATTGATGGCTCTTTTATCAGGATGCCGACTTTCTTTGACGTGGCGATCAAGGACACTAAAATGTGACAAAGCATAATTAATTTATGAAAAACATACTGAACATAGTTGGATTCTGTTTAGTGCAACATGCTTACTATTTAATGTATCCAACGTCATTTTCCACCAGCCATTTGAAATTTTTCCCGTTGTATTTCCCAAACGTGATTATTAGCTGACCCAAACACTGCACCTCCGTTGGAGTGGACGTGACCAGCCGGCATCTCTCTTTAGCTGAAAACAGAAATTGTTCGGCCCTTGATAACACGCAAGCACATATACTCTAGTGCACAACAGTAGGTTATCATGACTGCGTTGGTAATATAATGTGGAAAAAAACATCCCAAGGTATTACCTTTGTTATAAGCCTTCTTTTCATCCCTCAGGTCGCCGTCGTCCGTAGTTTGGCACGGTTTATACGCCTTGGCCTCCTTTGTTGCCTTAAGAAGGCATTGTTACCTTTCCTTTGGCACACTTGTGTCGAGGATACACAATAAGGGGTCCATGCCTGGTCAATTGTCTAAAAATAAATAAAAAACAGTATACTCAAAGTGTTATAAAAACTCCAGAAGGGTAATGTTTGCAACATCTCACCTACCCCAGTGTCTATCTGATGCTGCAAGTCTTCCAAATTTAGTCTGATTGAGGGAACTTTACATGGTATGGTATATACATTCAGTGGGCAGTCCTTAAAAGTGTTGACCTTAACACAGCCTTAGAGATGAAAACTAAATCTAATCATACAGTGATCATTTGATTAATGGTCCTCCACAATTGTACACATCACCTGGTCACAATAACTATGGTTATGTAAACATTCACACATATAAACCCAAAAAAATTGATGACATCATGCTCACCTTGAATGCCAAATATAGTGTAGTTCACCTTAACTTTTCACGTGATATTATATAAGCATGTAGGATCAGCAGATCGCAAACATATTCTTAAATGTGTAATCGTTTGCAGGCGTTTATTATTGTTTACCTTGTGTGAACTAATCGTTATTTTTTTTTTACAAGGTGTTCATTTATGGAAATTCAGTAGTAAGTAATACAATCGAAGACTGCAATCTAACATATAATGAATAACAAAGTAATACAATCAAAGACTGCAATCTAACATAATTATAGAATGAATGAAACGGTAATGCTAGCGTTCTCACACATCACGTAATAAACAGTTATGTATAGTCATGCGTCACGTTTGGCTTGTACTTTGACACATAATACAATCATATTTATCATTTTTTACACGATAATATATCATTGTCACTTACCTTCAAATTCTGAAAAGGCTTATTCCGATCTCCATCACCTGTTCGCTCTGATTGGAAGTCTACGCTCGCGGCTGAACGTAGACAGTTCGGCTCTCTGATTGGCCTAGAGTCTACAGTGAACATAGACTCTGGGCCAATAACGGTTCGCCGGCTGAACGTAGACAGTTCGGCTCTCTGATTGGCCTAGAGTCTACAGTGAACGTAGACTCTCGTCCAATGACGGGCCGTAGCTGTCTACGGTCAGCGTAGACATTGCACTTCGCTAGAGAGAACCCTTTCTGGTACTGCGTTCGCGCTCTCCCCTGATATACTGGTCAAATAATAGAATTTATGTGTCATCGGTTACATATTAAATCTTCATCATATAACGTGACATTACACTTGGAATGCATTGTTATTTCTTTTTTTGTTATTGAATCATGGTCCAAGCAGGAATTGCAGGTTAACCACCACAACCAATTAATGTGTAAATTAAAGTGCTCAATATGTATATTTATAAAATTCTGTCTTAAAATGCGTTAAAATAACATTTATAGAGGGAATGTACGTGACGTTACCGTTGGCCGGAGTGACTGCAGTTACGCCCACAAGTGGCAAAAAGACTGAGCGGCAGCATTAGTTTTCAGTGTGAATGCTGCGGAAAAACACACAAAACGCGTCTAAAACGGGAAAGAGCTTTGAGACTGACTGTACAACTAGATTTGACAAGAAATATGAGGAATATTTTTACAGACTACTTAAAGCTACAGAACAGAGAAGCAAATAGATCGCTGCAATTCCTACTGTACGTTCACACCGCCGCCGGCGAGAGCGGCAAAATTCGCTCTCGACGCCCTGCCAGCGACGCCGTGGAAAGATTCGTGGACGCTCTGACGTAGATCGAACGCGTGGGCTTTCAACTTTATGGTAATAAGCAATGAGGCGGTTCGGCGGCAAACGGCGGCAACCAATCGGAATATAGAGGTGCTCCGTTTGAGAGGAGTCCAGAGAACGCAGTCCTGTAAACTTTGGTTCCGACCACATTAGTTCCCAACCAAAATTGAGGAGGTTGATAATTTTAATTTGATAAGGCGCGCAACACTAGTATTTATAGGCAATATTTACGCGCTAGAACGCTTGTTTTTCAGCGGGAATGCAAATTATAATAGCACTTAACCATGAAAACAAAAACCACACCACACAAATGGCTTTTAATTTGTTTATTTCATTAGCAAACATGTCACTATAATTGTTACCTTTTTTCCATCGATCAAATTTCTGCAAAAATAACGATCGACATGCTTGTTTGCTTTGTGGCCCCTTTTAAATACAGTTGTAAAAAAGACCACGCGTTCTGTCTACGTCAGAGCATCAGAGCGTCCACGAATCTTTCCACGGCGTCGCTGGCAGGGCGTCGAGAGCGAATTTTGCCGCTCTCGCCGGCGGCGGTGTGAACGTACAGTTAGAAACAACTGGACTCCAGCTAGCGAAAGGTGGATTTGCAGTTATCATTTTTGTGTCAATATGCTGAATTTAGTGGTAAAATCATTCTCTATATATTGTATTGTTATATATTGCAGCGACAACTCATCAATCAAATATTTACCACTGTATATTCTGTATAATTTGACATTTTTTAATAAACACTGACAGAAAACTATACAAGTTTTAAGTCTCTAGACGATATGATGATATATATAACATTGATAAGTGATCACCTGGATTTAGACCTGCCTATTTTGTATTTCTATAAAGCATTCACAGGCAAATTTGCTGTATGTATTTCCCTGGTGTCGAAATCAGGCACATATAAATGTCAGGAAACACGATTCCTGGCTGCATGTTAATATCCATGGATCACTGGATCTTTAGTAAGTTGTAAGGAACACTATATTGAGTCCAATCTTTAGTTTAAACTGATAATCGTTTGTTTTACTTGCGTTTTCGCAGTTTCCCCTATTAAATCCAGTCACGCAGCAGCTCTTCTGCCACTCAGTCCGGCTGAGGGGGCGTGTTCCGGCGGGAAAGTGACGTTAATGCATTCCCTCTATTGGGGTTTCTTCAAAGGTAGCATGTTTTGTACAGTAACTGGGCGATGACGTCATAAGAGGGAGCGCGAGCGGTAATGCACTCACTTTGTGTGTGCGGGTTGAGGGAGAATAAAACGATTCGCGGGACTCCCGCAAACTAGAAATATCTATGAATAAAACATAAAAATAGTCATCTGTTGTAGAAAAGCAACAAGAACAACTAAAACAAAATAGAAACGATGTACAGGCCAGAGTTTCTATTTCTAACATGTTTGCAGCCTTGAGCGATGTAGCCAATCACAGACATATGTGTTGATTTCTTGAACGCATGCACTGGCCAATCAGAAGCATTTACGATAGACTCCCCTCACCGCTCAAAACTGACTTTTTGTTCAGTGCTGAATTCTGTATGCTGGCAAATCCTCTTATTATAACAAACAAAGTGTATATATTATGAAAACTTCATTGATAATAACAGAGATGTGTGAGATCGCGATGAACTGATGTCAGCTTTTTAGGAATTATTAAGGGAGCGCACATTACGAGCAGTCATGCTAAACCATGCACCTGCTTGCTTCTATGTTATAACAGTGGTTTGTGTGTTAATGCTTTAATAACAAATAATTTATCAGGAGCATTTATGCTGATGTGTGTGGTGGCAACACTTAGGCTAACTTGAAAGTATTTGGAGGTACAGAAAATGTAATAAACAGTTAAGTATAGTCATGCATCACGTTTGGCTTGTACTTTGACACATAATACAATCATATTTATCATTTTTTACACGATAATATATCATTGTCGAATTTGTCACTTACCTTCAAATTCTGAAAAGTCTTATTACGATCTCCATCACCTGTTCGCTCTGATTGGTAGTCTACGCTCGCCGGCTGAACGTAGACAGTTCGGCTCACTGATTGGCCTAGAGTCTACAGTGAACGTAGACAGTTCGGTTCACTGATTGGCCTAGAGTCTTCAGTGAACGTAGACAGTTCGGTTCACTGATTGGCCTAGAGTCTTCAGTGAACGTAGACAGTTCGGTTCACTGATTGGCCTAGAGTCTACAGTGAACGTAGACAGTTCGGCTCTCTGATTGGCCTAGAGTCTTCAGTGAACGTAGACAGTTCGGTTCACTGATTGGCCTAGAGTCTTCAGTGAACGTAGACAGTTCGGCTCTCTGATTGGCCTAGAGTCTAGAGTGAACGTAGACTTTGCACTTCGCTAGAGAGAACGTGGAAGCGAATTCCCCAAATGTGGGAATCTCGATTGCATAATTTCTGGTATTCGGGGACTGAGTTCGCGCTTTCCCTGATTCACTGGTCTAATAATAGAATTGCATGTATCGAAGAAGTGAAACTTTAATAAATGACGATAAGCAACCTCTTTTTGTGTAGCCTATTCCTTTATTTTATTTATTTTTGTTATTGAATCATACTCGAGATATATTTTATTAGCTAATTTATGAATTCATATGCTAAAATTTCATTCGCATGAAGAATCGAAATGTGGGTGATGATGTAACAGTATTTCCCAGCTACAAAAACATGTGGTGAATCACCAAACTGCTGTGATTGTGCCAGGTTATATGAAGAAATGTGTTGCTGCATGATTGTCATTGTTACATTTTGACATTGTTCTTGATGACATCATGTACTATATATATATAATATTGATTATGTTGTTATTATTTAAGGTAATGTATTGATATGTACCAGGGACACAAGATAGTGTTGTAAGAAAAGCCCTAATGTTATAGGATTTAATTAAGAATTCGCCTTTTTTCACAATATAGTGGTTTAAATAATCTGACAAATAACATAATTTATTGTGAATTTATCTACAGTTACATAGCAATATTCAATGTAACTAATATTTTATATTTTAAGTTATGTTTTAATATTTTATATTTCAAGAAAACGTTTCAAAGAAGAATTACACAGTATTTCTAGTTGAAATTCACAATAACAAGTCTAAGTTTACTTGTGTGCATGCGTCCATAACTTGTATTGTATTGTCTGATCCTTTTGAGGACAAAAACTATTCTTTTGTACTTTTTTCGTATCCAGTTTTTTATTGATTTAAAACATCCCAACGTTTGATATTTTCAGATAATGACTGTCGTCAATAACAACGCCGCACAGGAGTGCAATTGATTGGAAACGTGATTGAGTGGTATTCTATGATTGATCACATGGTATCATTCTGTTTACTTCCATAGGTCCTCACATGAGCGATGGAATCCACGATCAATGACATCACCAATACTACTTATTATGATGACGTCATCCATTCATTCATGGCTAATAATAGCATTTCAACTGATTATGAAATACTGTTAATATGTAAATGACTACTATCTCTCCTTTTCTTGAGTATTCATCTTACATTAACTAAGTAATTTAGTAACTTAATTTTTCATTGTGATTGCTTTATTGTACAGATTATATAAACTAATACTATGATTCATTTTCTATGTACCCCAAATTTCCACACCAATAAAGTATCTACATAAGTTTACTATAGATGTTAATTATTTAATATAAGCATGTAGTTCCTTTACAATGATGATGAAAGTTTGATCTGATGTAATTATTCAAAAGTTGCCTCATTCATATAAATAAAAGGACATATATATATATATATATATATATATATATATATATATATATATGTCCATTACAATAATCAATCAAAAGGTTTACATTGATTTTATTGAAAATAGTTTTAAGTAAACATTGTGCAGATATACACATGTAACTTGTGCACATGACACTTTTGAATGATAAAACAAATTTTTACCATAAAATAGAACATATTAAAGGAATGGTTCATCCAAAAATTAATTCTGTCATAAAGCGCAGATAACCAAAGGTGCTGTGTTAAAGCGCACTTTTAAGACCAGAACACACAGAACAACACCTCATAAAGTGCATGAAATAGTGCATGAAATAGGGCAATTGAACGCTTGCAACATCTCACCTACCCCAGTGTCTATCTGATGCTGCAAGTCTTCCAAATTTAGTCTGATTGAGGGAGCTTTACATGGTATCGTATATACATTCAGTGAGCAGTCCTTAAAAGTGTTGACCTTAACGCAGCCTTAGAGATGACTAGTAAATCTAATCATACTGTGATCATTTGATTAATGGTCCTCCACAATTGTACACATCACCTGGTCACAATAACTAAGGTTATGTAAACATTCCCACATATAAACCCCAAAAATTATGACATCATGCTCACCTTGAATGCCCAATATAGTGTAGTTCACCTTAACTTTTCATGTTATATAAGCATGTAGGATCAGCAGATCGTAAACATATTCTTACATTTGTAATCCCTTGTAGGCGTTTATTATTGTTTACCTTGTGTGAGCTAATCGTTTTTTTACAAGGTGTTCATTTATGGAAATTCAGTAAGCAATACAATCGAAGACTGCAATCTAACATATATAATGAATAACAAAGTAATACAATCAAAGACTGCAATCTAACATAATTATCGAATGAATGAAACGGTACATCATTCGTTCTCACACATCATGTAATAAACAGTTAAGTATAGTCATGCATCACGTTTGGCTTGTACTTTGACACATAATACAATCATATTTATCATTTTTTACACGATAATATATCATTGTCACTTACCTTCGAATTCTGAAAAGTCTTATTCCGATCTCCATCACCTGTTCGCTCTGATTGGTAGTCTACGCTCACCGGCTGAACGTAGACAGTTCGGCTCTCTGATTGGCCTAGAGTCTACAGTGAACGTAGACAGTTCGGCTGGCTGATTGGCCTAGAGTCTACAGTGAACGTAGACAGTTCGCCTCTCTGATTGGCCTAGAGTCTACAGTGACGTAGACTCTGGGCCAATGACGGGCCGTAGCTGTCTACGGGCAACGTAGACTTGCACTTCGCTAGAGAGAACGCCGGGCGACTTCCCCAAATGTGGGAATCTCGATTGCATAATTTCTGGTAGTGGGGGACTGCGTTCGCCCTCTCCCTTGATTTACTGGTCTATTAATAGAATTTAATTGTAATCAGAAAGTTAATGAATCTTCATCTTATGAAGCATAGCATTGCACTCAAAATGCACTTTTATTTTGGTTTTTGTTATTGAATCATGTTCTAAGTGTGAATTGCAGGTTAACCACCACAACCAATTAATGTGTAAATTAAAGTGCTCAATATCTATATATTTATAAAATTCTGTCTTAAAAAGCGTTAAAATAAAATGTATTGGGGTTTCTTCAAAGGTAGCATGTTTTGTACAGTAACTGGGCGATGACATCATAAGAGGGAGCACGAACAGTACGAACATAGAAACGATTTACAGGCCAGAGTTTCTATTTCTAACATGTTTGCAGCGTTGAGCGATGAGGCCAATCACAGACATATGTGTTGAATTCTTGAACGCATGCACTGGCCAATCAGAAGCATTTACGATAGACTCCCCTCACCGCTCAAAACTGACTTTTTGTTCAGTGTTGAATTCTGTATGCTGCCAAATTATCTAATTATAACAAACAAAGTGTATATATTATGAAAACTTCATTGATAATAACAGAGATGTGTGAGATCGCGATGAACTGATGTCAGGTTTTTAGGAATTATTAAGGGAGCGCACTTTGCGCGCAGTCATGCTAAACCATGCACGCACTCGCAGTAGCTGCTTGCTTCTATGTTAAAACAGTGGTTTGTGTGTTAATGCTTTAATAACAAATAATTTATCAGGAGCATTTATGCTGATGTGTGTGGTGGCAACACTTAGGCTAACTTGAAAGTATTTGGAGGTACAGAAAAAAAAGTATTTTCGCGGGCGGGAGCGAGACAAAACGTAAATGTTGCGGACGGGAGAAAATAACGTAGAAAGTAGTTGAGAACGTCAATTATAACGTCCCACGTATTAAAAAATAGTCTGGTTTAAATCGGGCTCATAATTACAGTTAATGTGTCGGGCCGGGCCAGGGTCGGTTAGGGTCGGGCTTGTTTTTTTGGGCCCGATCTAAGCTCTACCTCGGGTAAGTTATGCTAACACTTAAGTTGATGATACACAGGGCAACTTTTTGAGCAATGTTGCTGGGCAATCTTGCAGAGCGATTGTTGCTTGGGCATTTACATTTCTATCTGGATAATTTAGATCTGTCGTGGGCCCTGTGTCTCATCTGGTTGCCCGTTGACGGCAACATTGCCCAGCAATATTGCTCAAAAAGTTGACCTGTGTATCATCACCTTGAGAGATGAATAGTAAATCTAATCATACTGTGATCATTTGATTAATGGTCCTCCATTGTACACATCACCTGGTCACAATAACTAAGGTTATGTAAACATTCACACATATAAACCCCAAAAATTATGACATCATGCTCACCTTGAATGCCCAATATAGTGTAGTTCACCTTAATTTTTCATGTTATATAAGCATGTAGGATCAGCAGATCGTAAACATATTCCTACATTTGTAATCCCTTGCAGGCGTTTATTATTGTTTACCTTGTGTGAGCTAATCGTTTTTTTTTACAAGTTGTTCATTTATGGAAATTCAGTAGTAAGTAATACAATCGAAGACTGCAATCTAACATATATAATGAATAACAAAGTAATACAATCAAAGACTGCAATCTAACATAATTGTAGAATGAAAGAAACGTCATCATTTGTTCTCACACATCATGTAATAAACAGTTAAGTATAGTCATGCATCACGTTTGGCTTGTACTTTGACACATAATGCAATCATATTTATAATTTTTTACACGATAATATATCATTGTCGAATTTGTCACTTACCTTCAAATTCTGAAAAGTCTTATTACGATCTCCATCACCTGTTCGCTCTGATTGGTAGTCTACGCTCGCCGGTTGAACGTAGACAGTTCGGCTCACTGATTGGCCTAGAGTCTACAGTGAACGTAGACAGTTCAGCTGTCTGATTGGCCTAGAGTCTACAGCTAACGTAGACAGTTCGGCTGTCTGATTGGCCTAGAGTCTACAGTGAACGTAGACAGTTCGGCTGTCTGATTGGCCTAGAGTCTACAGTGAACGTAGAGTCTGTGCCAATGTCGGGCCGTAGCTGTCTACGGTCAACGTAGACTTTGCACTTCGCTAGAGAGAACGCCGGGCGACTTCCCCAAATGTGGGAATCTCGATTGCATAATTTCTGGTAGTGGGGGACTGCGTTCGCGCTCTCCCCTGATATACTGGTCTAATAATAGAAATTATCTGTAATCGGTTACTTATTAAATCTTTATCTTATAACGTGTGACATTGCTCCTGGAATGCATTATTATTTCATTTTTTGTTATTGAATCATGTTCTAAGCGTGAATTGCAGGTTAACCACCACAACCAATTAATGTGTAAATCAAAGTGCTCAATATGTATATATTTATAAAATTCTGTCTTAAAATGCTTTAAAATAACATTTATTGGGGTTTCTTCAAAGGTAGCATGTTTTGTACAGTAACTGGGCGATGACGTCATAAGAGGGAGCGCGAGCGGTAATGCACTCACTTTGTGTGTGCGGGTTGAGGGAGAATAAAACAATTCGCGGGACTCCTGCAAACTACAAATATCTATGAATAAAACATAAAAATAGTCATCTGTTGTAGAAAAGCAACCAGAACAACTAAAACAAAATAGAAACGATTTACAGGCCAGAGTTTCTATTTCTAACATGTTTGCAGCGTTGAGGGATGTAGCCAATCACAGACATATGTGTTGATTTCTTGAACGCATGCACTGGCCAATCAGAAGCATTTACGATATACAAAACTGACTTTTTGTTCAGTGCTGAATTCTGTATGCTCGCAAATCCTCTAATTATAACAAACAAAGTGTATATATTATGAAAACTTCATTGATAATAACAGAGATGTGTGAGATCGCAATGAACTGATGTCAGCTTTTTAGGAATTATTAAGGGAGCGCACATTACGAGCAGTCATGCTAAACCATGCACCTGCTTGCTTCTATGTTATAACAGTGGTTTGTGTGTTAATGCTTTAATAACAAATAATTTATCAGGAGCTTTTATTCTGATGTGTGTGGTGGCAACACTTAGGCTAACTTGAAAGTATTTGGAGGTACAGAAAAAAAAAGTATTTTTGCGGGCGGGAGCGAGACAAAACATAAATGTTGCGGGCGGGAGAAAATAACATAGAAAGTTGTTGAGAACGTCAATTATAACGTCCCACGTATTAAAAAATAGTCTGGTTTAAATCAGGCTCGGGCTCATAATTACAGTTAATATCTCTGGCCGGGCTTTCTTTTTTGGGCCCGATCTAAGCTCTACCTCGGGTAAGTTATGCTAACACTTACAGGCACGAATCACCCGTTTGTCCTTTGGGAACTTGTGGAGACTCTCCCCTGTTTTTGATGTATTCCCGCACAAACACAATAATTAGCCATTTTTGCTAGCTAGGTCTCCAATATAACGTAACTCTAGGCTTGGAGTCCCTTTTATGACGTCACGCCCAGCCTAGTGGAAGGGAGGGGGCTTTCAGTGCTTGTAACCACTGTAAAACGTACCAACTTTTCTTATTATATTCAGCATTTTGGTATAAAAACAATGGTGGGCTGTTCTTATCTTTATGTAAGCACTTTGCATTATCTTCGTGAAAAATGTAACCTGCAATTTACACTTTAAGGTGCATTTATAAAGCAAATTTATGAAATCATATGCTTAAATTTCATTAGTATGAAGAATCGAAATGTGGGCGATGATGTAACAGTATTTCCCAGCTACAAAAACATGTGGTGAATCACCAAACTCTGTATCTGCAAAGTTACTTACAGTTAGTTGAATGTCTAAAGTGGACTATCGAAATAAAGTGTTACCAAGAGGGTTTTCACAGGATTGCAGGACAGTGGTGGAGAAATCGGTTTAAATGAGGCTAATCTGATAAATGACGTTCATTTGATAACATCTTCCTGTGACCTCTGAAAGTAACCTAATAATTAGATTTTCCTTTAGGATTTCCAATGTGGTTGGATGCATTGATGACATGCATATTCCCATCATCACACCTTCCGAAAATGAAAGAGATTACTGAATGGAATTGAAGGATAGTCTGAGATATATGCCGTACCCACCACAGCTGTTAAATACACACAAATTGTTTACAATTTATTTGGTCATCTTTATTTACTACAAATACAAAAGCAACAGTTATTCTTTTTCCTGTTGGATTTTAATATTCTTCCGATATTGTGTATCTCCTCTTCATGTATCAGTGGTGCTGCAGGTCCAGCCTCTGATGGCCCAGTAGAAGTCAAATGTTAATTTCACTAGCCTAATTAAAAAAAGGTAACAGGTTGGATTAGAGAACATTTAATTATGTAAAAAGAGCATTATACTATGTGGAAACAGCTGCTGCACATTGAAATAGACACTGAATTATATTGATTTAATATGTCAAATGTTTGTAAAGTCATGTAGCCTACAGCCATGAACCTTTTATGCTTAAAGATTTAACTGATTGAATTAATAATTTATTGTTCATTTTTAGTTGCTGCCACGTTTTTTTGTTTTGTTTTTTTGCCTGTGGGATACCATGAAAATGAGTATTAGTTCAATAACTTACCTTTCTGTCAGTTTTAACCTGATAATATATAAGAATTATACTTGTGTATTGACTTGGACCAAGTTGACGTCTTTTTGTCGGGTGCTGTTGCCATGGTGAATCGTAATTTCTGAGCTCCATTGATCATGGCTTTTCGTGGGGCACGTGCTTAACTCAGTCAACCTACTCCGAATTGATTGAACTAGCTCAATTCAGCTGTTCTGAAACGGAAAACTCAAGAGTTTCCCATCTCAGGGTAAATCAACTCAGAGTTCAAGTTTTAACTCAGTTGGTTGAACCTCCTTATTGAAACAGGCCCCAGCTCACAAATACTAAGGTTATGTAAACATTCACACATATAAACCCCAAAAATCGATGACATCATGCTCACCTTGAATGCCCAATATAGTGTAGTACACCTTAACTTTTCATGTGATATTATATAAGCATGTAGGATCATCAGATCGTAAACATATTCTTAAATTTGTAATCTCTTGCAGGAGTTTATTATTGTTTACCTTGTGTGAGCTAATCGTTTTTTTTTTACAAGGTGTTCATTTATGGAAATTCGGTAGTAAGTAATACAATCTAAGACTACAATCTAACATATAATGAATAACAAAGTAATACAATCAAAGACTGCAGTCTAACATAATTATAGAATGAATGAAATGGTAATGCTAGCAGACGCTTCGTTCTCACACATCATGTAATAAACAGTTAAGTATAGTCATTAATCACGTTTGGCTTGTACTTTGACACATAATACAATCATATTTATAATTTTTTACACAATAATATATCATTGTCACTTACCTTCAAATTCTGAAAAGTCTTATTCCGATTTTTGGAAGTCTACGCTCGCGGCTGAACGTAGACAGTTCGGCTCTCTGATTGGCCTAGAGTCTACAGTGAACGTAGACTCTGGGCCAATAACGGTTCGCCGGCTGAACGTAGACAGTTCGGCTCTCTGATTGGCCTAGAGTCTACAGTGAACGTAGACTCTCGTCCAATGACGGGCCGTAGCTGTCTACGGTCAGCGTAGACATTGCACTTCGCTAGAGAGAACCCTTTCTGGTACTGCGTTCGCGCTCTCCCCTGATATACTGGTCAAATAATAGAATTTATGTGTCATCGGTTACATATTAAATCTTCATCATATAACGTGACATTACACTTGGAATGCATTGTTATTTCTTTTTTTGTTATTGAATCATGGTCCAAGCAGGAATTGCAGGTTAACCACCACAACCAATTAATGTGTAAATTAAAGTGCTCAATATGTATATTTATAAAATTCTGTCTTAAAATGCGTTAAAATAACATTTATAGAGGGAATGTACGTGACGTTACCGTTGGCCGGAGTGACTGCAGTTACGCCCACAAGTGGCAAAAAGACTGAGCGGCAGCATTAGTTTTCAGTGTGAATGCTGCGGAAAAACACACAAAACGCGTCTAAAACGGGAAAGAGCTTTAAGACTGACTGTACAACTAGATTTGACAAGAAATATGAGGAATATTTTTACAGACTACTTAAAGCTACAGAACAGAGAAGCAAATAGATCGCTGCAATTCCTACTGTACGTTCACACCGCCGCCAGCGAGAGCGGCAAAATTCGCTCTCGACGCCCTGCCAGCGACGCCGTGGAAAGATTCGTGGACGCTCTGATGCTCTGACGTAGATCGAACGCGTGGGCTTTTTTACAACTGTATTTAAAGGGGCCACAAAGCAAACAAGCATGTCGATCGTTATTTTTGCAGAAAATTGATCGATGGAAAAAACTTAACAATTATAGTGACATGTTTGCTAATGAAATAAACAAATTAAAAGCCATTTGAGTGATGTGGCTTTTGAGTTCATGGTTAAGTGCTATTATAATTTACATTCCCGCTGAAAAACAAGCGTTCTAGCGCGAAAATATTGCCTATAAATAGTGTTGCGCGCCTTCTTATCAATTCAAATGATCAACCTCCTCAATTTTGCTTGGGAACTAATGTGGTCGGAACCAAAGTTTACAGGACTGCGTTCTCTGGACTCCTCTCAAACGGAGCACTACTATATTCCGATTGGTTGCCACCGGTTGCCGCCGAACCGCGTCATTGCTTATTACCATAAAGTTGACCTGACTTCAACTCTCCTCGCCGCTCTCACGGTCCAAGACGCGCCGTGCCGGTCTCGCCGGAGCTCGCCGCCGGCTCTCATTGAAAATGAATGACTTCCGGCCACTTTGACGCTGGAGAGTTGAAGTCAGGTCAACTTTATGGTAATAAGCAATGAGGCGGTTCGGCGGCAAACGGCGGCAACCAATCGGAATATAGAGGTGCTCTGTTTGAGAGGAGTCCAGAGAACGCAGTCCTGTAAACTTTGGTTCCGACCACATTAGTTCCCAACCAAAATTGAGGAGGTTGATAATTTTAATTTGATAAGGCGCGCAACACTAGTATTTATAGGCAATATTTACGCGCTAGAACGCTTGTTTTTCAGCGGGAATGCAAATTATAATAGCACTTAACCATGAAAACAAAAACCACACCACACAAATGGCTTTTAATTTGTTTATTTCATTAGCAAACATGTCACTATAATTGTTACGTTTTTTCCATCGATCAAATTTCTGCAAAAATAACGATCGACATGCTTGTTTGCTTTGTGGCCCCTTTAAATACAGTTGTAAAAAAGACAACGCGTTCGATCTACGTCAGAGCATCAGAGCGTCCACGAATCTTTCCACGGCGTCGCTGGCAGGGCGTCGAGAGCGAATTTTGCCGCTCTCGCCGGCGGCGGTGTGAACGTACAGTTAGAAACAACTGGACTCCAGCTAGCGAAAGGTGGATTTGCAGTTATCCTTTTTGTGTCAATATGCTGAATTTAGTGGTAAAATCATTCTCTATATATTGTATTGTTATATATTGCAGTGACAACTCATCAATCAAATATTTACCACTGTATATTCTGTATAATTTGACATTTTTTAATAAACACTGACAGAAAACTATACAAGTTTTAAGTCTCTAGACGATATGATGATATATATAACATTGATAAGTGATCACCTGGATTTAGACCTGCCTATTTTGTATTTATATAAAGAATTCACAGGCAAATTTGCTGTATGTATTTCCCTGGTGTCGAAATCAGGCACATATAAATGTCAGGAAACACGATTCCTGGCTGCATGTTAATATCCATGGATCACTGGATCTTTGTTGTAAGGAACACTATATTGTTGTAAGGAACACTATATTGAGTCCAATCTTTAGTTTAAACTGATAATCGTTTGTTTTACTTGCGTTTTCGCAGTTTCCCCTATTAAATCCAGTCACGCAACAGCTCTTCTGCCACTCAGTCCGGCTGAGGGGGCGTGTTCCGGCGGGAAAGTGACGTTAATGCATTCCCTCTATTGGGGTTTCTTCAAAGGTAGCATGTTTTGTACAGTAACTGGGCGATGACGTCATAAGAGGGAGCGCGAGCGGTAATGCACTCACTTTGTGTGTGCGGGTTGAGGGAGAATAAAACAATTCGCGGGACTCCTGCAAACTAGAAATATCTATGAATAAAACATAAAAATAGTCATCTGTTGTAGAAAAGCAACCAGAACAACTAAAACAAAATAGAAATGATGTACAGGCCAGAGTTTCTATTTCTAACATGTTTGCAGCGTTGAGCGATGTAGCCAATCACAGACATATGTGTTGATTTCTTGAACGCATGCACTGGCCAATCAGAAGCATTTACGATAGACCCCTCACCGCTCAAAACTGACTTTTTGTTCAGTGCTGAATTCTGTATGCTCGCAAATCCTCTAATTATAACAAACAAAGTGTATATATTATGAAAACTTCATTGATAATAACAGAGATGTGTGAGATCGCGATGAACTGATGTCAGGTTTTTAGGAATTAATAAGGGAGCGCACTTTGCACGCAGTCATGCTAAACCATGCACCTGCTTGCTTCTATGTTATAACAGTGGTTTGTGTGTTAATGCTTTAATAACAAATAATTTATCAGGAGCATTTATGCTGATGTGTGTGGTGGCAACACTTAGGCTAACTTGAAAGTATTTGGAGGTACAGAAAATGTAATAAACATATAAGTATAGTCATGCATCACGTTTGGCTTGTACTTTGACACATAATACAATCATATTTATCATTTTTTACACGATAATATATCATTGTCGAATTTGTCACTTACCTTCAAATTCTGAAAAGTCTTATTCCGATCTCCATCACCTGTTCGCTCTGATTGGTAGTCTACGCTCACCAGCTGAACGTAGACAGTTCGGCTCACTGATTGGCCTAGAGTCTACAGTGAACGTAGACAGTTCGGTTCACTGATTGGCCTAGAGTCTACAGTGAACGTAGACAGTTCGGTTCACTGATTGGCCTAGAGTCTAGAGTGAACGTAGACAGTTCGGTTCACTGATTGGCCTAGAGTCTACAGTGAACGTAGACAGTTCGGTTCACTGATTGGCCTAGAGTCTACAGTGAACGTAGACAGTTCGGTTCACTGATTGGCCTAGAGTCTAGAGTGAACGTAGACAGTTCGGTTCACTGATTGGCCTAGAGTCTACAGTGAACGTAGACAGTTCGGTTCACTGATTGGCCTAGAGTCTACAGTGACGTAGACTTTGCACTTCGCGAGAGAGAACGTGGAAGCGAATTCCCCAAATGTGGGAATCTCGATTGCATAATTTCTGGTATTCGGGGACTGATTTCGCGCTTTCCCTGATTCACTGGTCTAATAATAGAATTGCATGTATCGAAGAAGTGAAACTTTAATAAATGACGATAAGCAACCTCTTTTTATGTAGCCTATTCCTTTATTTTATTTATTTTTGTTATTGAATCATACTCGAGATATATTTTAATAGCTAATTTATGAATTCATATGCTAAAATTTCATTCGTATGAAGAATCGAAATGTGGGTGATGATGTAACAGTATTTCCCAGCTACAAAAACATGTGGTGAATCACCAAACTGCTGTGATTGTGCCAGGTTATATGAAGAAATGTGTTGCTGCATGATTGTCATTGTTACATTTTGACATTGTTCTTGATGACATCATGTATATATAATATTGATTATGTTGTTATTATTTAAGGTAATGTATTGATATGTACCAGGGACACAAGATAGTGTTGTAAGAAAAGCCCTAATGTTATAGGATTTAATTAAGAATTCGCCTTTTTTCACAATATAGTGGTTTAAATAATCTGACAAATAACATAATTTATTGTGAATTTATCTACAGTTACATAGCAATATTCAATGTAACTAATATTTTATATTTTAAGTTATGTTTTAATATTTTATATTTCAAGAAAACGTTTCAAAGAAGAATTACACAGTATTTCTAGTTGAAATTCACAATAACAAGTCTAAGTTTACTTGTGTGCGTCCATAACTTGTATTGTATTGTCTGATCCTTTTGAGGACAAAAACTATTCTTTTGTACTTTTTTCGTATCCAGTTTTTTATTGATTTAAAACATCCCAACGTTTGATATTTTCAGATAATGACTGTCGTCAATAACAACGCCGCACAGGAGTGCAATTGATTGGAAACGTGATTGAGTGGTATTCTATGATTGATCACATGGTATCATTCTGTTTACTTCCATAGGTCCTCACATGAGCGATGGAATCCACGATCAATGACATCACCAATACTACTTATTATGATGACGTCATCCATTCATTCATGGCTAATAATAGCATTTCAACTGATTATGAAATACTGTTAATATGTAAATGACTACTATCTCTCCTTTTCTTGAGTATTCATCTTACATTAACTAAGTAATTTAGTAACTTAATTTTTCATTGTGATTGCTTTATTGTACAGATTATATAAACTAATACTATGATTCATTTTCTATGTACCCCAATTTTCCACACCAATAAAGTATCTACATAAGTTTACTATGGATGTTAATTATTTAATATAAGCATGTAGTTCCTTTACAATGATGATGAAAGTTTGATCTGATGTAATTATTCAAAAGTTGCCTCATTCATATAAATAAAAGGACATATATATATATATATATATGTCCATTACAATAATCAATCAAAAGGTTTACATTGATTTTATTGAAAATAGTTTTAAGTAAACATTGTGCAGATATACACATGTAACTTGTGCACATGACACTTTTGAATGATAAAACAAATTTTTACCATAAAATAGAACATATTAAAGGAATGGTTCATCCAAAAATTAATTCTGTCATAAAGTGCAGATAACCAAAGGTGCTGTGTTAAAGCGCACTTTTAAGACCAGAACACACAGAACAACACCTCATAAAGTGCATGAAATAGTGCATGAAATAGGGCAATTGAATGCTTGCAACATCTCACATACCCCAGTGTCTATCTGATGCTGCAAGTCTTCCAAATTTAGTCTGATTGAGGGAACTTTACATGGTATCGTATATACATTCAGTGGGCAGTCCTTAAAAGTGTTGACCTTAACACAGCCTTAGAGATGACTAGTAAATCTAATCATACTGTGATCATTTGATTAATGGTCCTCCACAATTGTACACATCACCTGGTCACAATAACTAAGGTTATGTAAACATTCACACATATAAACCCCAAAAATTATGACATCATGCTCACCTTGAATGCCCAATATAGTGTAGTTCACCTTAATTTTTCATGTTATATAAGCATGTAGGATCAGCAGATCGTAAACATATTCTTACATTTGTAATCCCTTGTAGGCGTTTATTATTGTTTACCTTGTGTGAGCTAATCGTTTTTTTTTACAAGGTGTTCATTTATGGAAATTCAGTAGTAAGTAATACAATTGAAGACTGCAATCTAACATATATAATGAATAACAAAGTAATACAATCAAAGACTGCAATCTAACATAATTATCGAATGAATGAAACGGTACATCATTCGTTCTCACACATCATGTAATAAACAGTTAAGTATAGTCATGCATCACGTTTGGCTTGTACTTTGACACATAATACAATCATATTTATCATTTTTTACACGATAATATATCATTGTCACTTACCTTCAAATTCTGAAAATTCTTATTCCGATCTCCATCACCTGTTCGCTCTGATTGGTAGTCTACGCTCACCGGCTGAACGTAGACAGTTCGGCTCACTGATTGGCCTAGAGTCTACAGTGAACGTAGACAGTTCGGCTCACTGATTGGCCTAGAGTCTACAGTGAACGTAGACAGTTCGGCTGGCTGATTGGCCTAGAGTCTACAGTGAACGTAGACAGTTCGGCTCTCTGATTGGCCTAGAGTCTACAGTGACGTAGACTCTGGGCCAATGACGGGCCGTAGCTGTCTACGGGCAACGTAGACTTGCACTTCGCTAGAGAGAACTCGACTCGACTTCCCCAAATGTGGGAATCTCGATTGCATAATTTCTGGTAGTGGGGGACTGCGTTCGCGCTCTCCCTTGATTTACTGGTCTATTAATAGAATTTAATTGTAATCAGAAAGTTAATGAATCTTCATCTTATGAAGCATAGCATTGCACTCAAAATGCACTTTTATTTTGGTTTTTGTTATTGAATCATGTTCTAAGTGTGAATTGCAGGTTAACCACCACAACCAATTAATGTGTAAATTAAAGTGCTCAATATCTATATATTTATAAAATTCTGTCTTAAAAAGCGTTAAAATAAAATGTATTGGGGTTTCTTCAAAGGTAGCATGTTTTGTACAGTAACTGGGCGATGAGGTCATAAGAGGGAGCACGAACACTAATGCACTCACTCTGTGTGTGCGGGTTGAGGGAGAATAAAACGATTCGCGGGACTCCTGCAAACTAGAAATATCTATGAATAAAACATAAAAACTAATACATTTTTAGTCATCTGTTGCAGAAAAGCAACAAGAACTAAAACAACATAGAAACGATTTACAGGCCAGAGTTTCTATTTCTAACATGTTTGCAGCGTTGAGCGATGTAGCCAATCACAGACATATGTGTTGAATTCTTGAACGCATGCACTGGCCAATCAGAAGCATTTACGATAGACTCTCCTCACCGCTCAAAACTGACTTTTTGTTCAGTGTTGAATTCTGTATGCTGCCAAATGATCTAATTATAACAAACAAAGTGTATATATTATTAAAACTTCATTGATAATAACAGAGATGTGTGAGATCGCGATGAACTGATGTCAGGTTTTTAGGAATTATTAAGGGAGCGCACTTTGCGCGCAGTCACGCCAAACCATGCACGCACTCGCAGTAGCTGCTTGCTTCTTTGTTAAAACAGTGGTTTGTGTGTTAATGCTTTAATAACAAATAATTTATCAGGAGCATTTATGCTGATGTGTGTGGTGGCAACACTTAGGCTAACTTGAAAGTATTTGGAGGTACAGAAAAAAAAGTATTTTCGCGGGCGGGAGCGAGACAAAACATAAATGTTGCGGACGGGAGAAAATAACTTAGAAAGTAGTTGAGAACGTCAATTATAACGTCCCACGTATTAAAAAATAGTCTGGTTTAAATCGGGCTCGGGCTCATAATTACAGTTAATGTGTCGGGCCGGGACGGGGTCGGTTAGGGTCGGGCTTGTTTTTTTGGGCCCGATCTAAGCTCTACCTCGGGTAAGTTATGCTAACACTTAAGTTGATGATACACAGGGCAACTTTTTGAGCAATGTTGCTGGGCAATCATGCAGAGCGATTGTTGCTTGGGCATTTACATTTCTATCTGGATAATTTAGATCTGTCGTGGGCCCTGTGTCTCATCTGGTTGCCCGTTGACGGCAACATTGCCCAGCAATATTGCTCAAAAAGTTGCCCTGTGTATCATCACCTTGAGAGATGAATACTAAATCTAATCATACTGTGATCATTTGATTAATGGTCCTCCACAATTGTACACATCACCTGGTCACAATAACTAAGGTTATGTAAACATTCACACATATAAACCCCAAAAATTATGACATCATGCTCACCTTGAATGCCCAATATAGTGTAGTTCACCTTAACTTTTCATGTTATATAAGCATGTAGGATCAGCAGATCGTAAACATATTCCTACATTTGTAATCCCTTGCAGGCGTTTATTATTGTTTACCTTGTGTGAGCTAATCGTTTTTTTTTTACAAGGTGTTCATTTATGGAAATTCAGTAGTAAGTAATACAATAGAAGACTGCAATCTAACATAATTATAGAATGAAAGAAACGTCATCATTCGTTCTCACACATCATGTAATAAACAGTTAAGTATAGTCATGCATCACGTTTGGCTTGTACTTTGACACATAATACAATCATATTTATCATTTTTTACACGATAATATATCATTGTCGAATTTGTCACTTACCTTCAAATTCTGAAAAGTCTTATTACGATCTCCATCACCTGTTCGCTCTGATTGGTAGTCTACGCTCGCCGGTTGAACGTAGACAGTTCGGCTCACTGATTGGCCTAGAGTCTACAGTGAACGTAGACAGTTCGGCTCACTGATTGGCCTAGAGTCTACAGTGAACGTAGACAGTTCGGCTGTCTGATTGGCCTAGAGTCTACAGTGAACGTAGACAGTTCGGCTCACTGATTGGCCTAGAGCCTACAGTGAACGTAGACAGTTCGGCTGTCTGATTGGCCTAGAGTCTACAGTGAACGTAGACAGTTCGGCTGTCTGATTGGCCTAGAGTCTACAGTGAACGTAGACAGTTCGGCTCTCTGATTGGCCTAGAGTCTACAGTGAACGTAGACAGTTCGGCTGTCTGATTGGCCTAGAGTCTACAGTGAACGTAGACAGTTCGGCTCACTGATTGGCCTAGAGCCTACAGTGAACGTAGACAGTTCGGCTGTCTGATTGGCCTAGAGTCTACAGTGAACGTAGACAGTTCGGCTCTCTGATTGGCCTAGAGTCTACAGTGAACGTAGACAGTTCGGCTCTCTGATTGGCCTAGAGTCTACAGTGAACGTAGACAGTTCGGCTCTCTGATTGGCCTAGAGTCTACAGTGAACGTAGACAGTTCGGCTGTCTGATTGGCCTAGAGTCTACAGTGAACGTAGACAGTTCGGCTCTCTGATTGGCCTAGAGTCTACAGTGAACGTAGACAGTTCGGCTCTCTGATTGGCCTAGAGTCTACAGTGAACGTAGACAGTTCGGCTCTCTGATTGGCCTAGAGTCTACAGTGAACGTAGACAGTTCGGCTCACTGATTGGCCTAGAGTCTACAGTGAACGTAGACAGTTCGGCTCTCTGATTGGCCTAGAGTCTACAGTGAACGTAGACAGTTCCGCTCTCTGATTGGCCTAGAGTCTACAGTGAACGTAGACAGTTCGGCTCTCTGATTGGCCTAGAGTCTACAGTGAACGTAGACAGTTCCGCTCTCTGATTGGCCTAGAGTCTACAGTGAACGTAGAGTCTGGGCCAATGTCGGGCCGTAGCTGTCTACGGTCAACGTAGACTTTGCACTTCGCTAGAGAGAACGCCGGGTGACTTCCCCAAATGTGGGAATCTCGATTGCATAATTTCTGGTAGTGGGGGACTGCGTTCGCGCTCTCCCCTGATATACTGGTCTAATAATAGAAATTATCTGTAATCGGTTACTTATTAAATCTTTATCTTATAACGTGTGACATTGCTCCTGGAATGCATTATTATTTCATTTTTTGTTATTGAATCATGGTCTAAGCGTGAATTGCAGGTTAACCACCACAACCAATTAATGTGTAAATCAAAGTGCTCAATATGTATATATTTATAAAATTCTGTCTTAAAATGCTTTAAAATAACATTTATTGGGGTTTCTTCAAAGGTAGCATGTTTTGTACAGTAACTGGGCGATGAGGTCATAAGAGGGAGCGCGAGCGGTAATGCACTCACTTTGTGTGTGCGGGTTGAGGGAGAATAAAACGATTCGCGGGACTCCTGCAAACTAGAAATATCTATGAATAAATCATAAAAATAGTCATCTGTTGTAGAAAAGCAACCAGAACAACTAAAACAAAATAGAAACGATGTACAGTGCAGAGTTTCTATTTCTAACATGTTTGCAGCGTTGAGGGATGTAGCCAATCACAGACATATGTGTTGATTTCTTGAATCAGAAGCATTTACGATATACAAAACTGACTTTTTGTTCAGTGCTGAATTCTGTATGCTCGCAAATCCTCTAATTATAACAAACAAAGTGTATATATTATGAAAACTTCATTGATAATAACAGAGATGTGTGAGATCGCGATGAACTGATGTCAGCTTTTTAGGAATTATTAAGGGAGCGCACATTACGAGCAGTCATGCTAAACCATGCACCTGCTTGCTTCTATGTTATAACAGTGGTTTGTGTGTTAATGCTTTAATAACAAATAATTTATCAGGAGCATTTATGCTGATGTGTGTGGTGGCAACACTTAGGCTAACTTGAAAGTATTTGGAGGTACAGAAAAAAAAAGTATTTTCGCGGGCAGGAGCGAGACAAAACATAAATGTTGCGGACGGGAGAAAATAACATAGAAAGTTGTTGAGAACGTCAATTATAACGTCCCACGTATTAAAAAATAGTCTGGTTTAAATCGGGCTGGCCCCAGGGGCCTGTACCATGATGTTAGTTGAACAAACTCAGGGTTACAGGATTAGTTTAGAGTTGACAAAACCAAAACATTCCAAACAGGCTTTGTTGGTACCATGATGCTGATCATCAACTTTCTCTGTCAACTCAGGCTTTGATCCTGAGATTAGGAGTTTAAGTGTGACATCAGTAGCAAACGGCCAATCACATGTTGAGAAAGAGTGAAACTGAGATTAATTTCTCGCGAGAGAAGCAGCGCAATTCACTTATTAAATAAAAGTATTAAAATAGTAAGACTTTAAACAAATTTACACAGCAAGAAGAAAACAGCTGTCTATGAAAGAGGACAACTAAAAGAAAAAGTCTTGCTACTGTATATCAGTGCAAGTAAAAGTTGTGAAGTTATTTTATACAGCTGATAAAGGTATAGAGAGAATTGAACATTTAAGCTCACATGTAGTTATTTTATAGCTTCATCAATTGATGCTAAAGTGTATTTATATTACCTTAATATATTTATTCATTTAAACTGCGTAATAATAATTGATGAACTAAAATTGTACATCTGTGATTGATTAAGGGTATAATAATTACATAGGCCTAAATATTATCTAAATCATACAAATGTATTATTCTAAATAAGCATCACTAAAAACTAGACGATTTTGTCTTTAAAAATCATTTGCTATGTAGTGACCTTTAATTCGGAGTAGAAACAGGTGTAGTGACTTTATCGCATCAGGCATGTGTCACTTTGCTCACAGCTGATTGGTCCAAGTTCAGTTTGCAACCTCTTACCTAGAACATAACCTGCCCCAGACCAGGTTAGCTGTGGAGCATAAGTTACTATGGCGATGAACACTGCTAAAAGACAAACCACTTTCATGGTCCCTAAAACCCAGGGTTGACGCAAACTAAACTGAAACATAGCTGGCTAGCCACCTAAACCGGCTTCATGGTATAGGCCCCTGGTCACAATAACTAAGGTTATGTAAACATTCACACATTTAAACCCCAAAAATTTATGACATCATGCTCACCTTGAATGCCCAATAGAGTGTAGTTCACCTTAACTTTTCATGTGATATTATATAAGCATGTAGGATCATCAGATCGTAAACATATTCTTAAATTTGTAATCCCTTGCAGGCGTTTATTATTGTTTACCTTGTGTGAGCTAATCGTTTTTTTTACAAGGTGTTCATTTATGGAAATTCGGTAGTAAGTAATACAATCAAAGACTGCAATCCAGCATAATTATAGAATGAATGAAACGGTACATCATTCGTTCTCACACATCATGTAATAAACAGTTAAGTATAGTCATGCATCACGTTTGGCTTGTACTTTGACACATAATACAATCATATTCATCATTTTATACACGATAATATATCATTGTCACTTACCTTCAAATTCTGAAAAGTCTTATTCCGATCTCCATCACCTGTTCGCTCTGATTGGTAGTCTACGCTCGCCGGCTGAATGTAGACAGTTCGGCTCACTGATTGGCCTAGAGTCTACAGTGAACGTAGACAGTTCGGCTCTCTGATTGGCCTAGAGTCTACAGTGAACGTAGACAGTTCGGCTCTCTGATTGGCCTAGAGTCTACAGTGAACGTAGACAGTTCGGCTCACTGATTGGCCTAGAGTCTTCAGTGAACGTAGACAGTTCGGCTCTCTGATTGGCCTAGAGTCTACAGTGAACGTAGACAGTTCGGCTCACTGATTGGCCTAGAGTCTACAGTGAACGTAGACAGTTCGGCTCTCTGATTGGCCTAGAGTCTACAGTGAACGTAGACAGTTCGGCTCTCTGATTGGCCTAGAGTCTACAGTGAACGTAGACAGTTCGGCTCTCTGATTGGCCTAGAGTCTACAGTGAACGTAGACAGTTCGGCTCTCTGATTGGCCTAGAGTCTACAGTGAACGTAGACAGTTCGGCTCTCTGATTGGCCTAGAGTCTACAGTGAACGTAGACAGTTCGGCTCACTGATTGGGCTAGAGTCTACAGTGAACGTAGACAGTTCGGCTCTCTGATTGGCCTAGAGTCTACAGTGAACGTAGACAGTTCGGCTCTCTGATTGGCCTAGAGTCTACAGTGAACGTAGACAGTTCGGTTCACTGATTGGCCTAGAGTCTACAGTGACGTAGACTTTGCACTTCGCGAGAGAGAACGTGGAAGCGAATTCCCCAAATGTGGGAATCTCGATTGCATAATTTCTGGTATTCGGGGACTGATTTCGCGCTTTCCCCTGATTCACTGGTCTAATAATAGAATTGCATGTATTGAAGAAGTGAAAATTTAATAAATGACGATAAGCAACCTATTTTTATGTAGCCTATTCCTTTATTTTATTTATTTTTGTTATTGAATCATACTCGAGATATATTTTAATAGCTAATTTATGAATTCATATGCTAAAATTTCATTCGTATGAAGAATCGAAATGTGGGTGATGATGTAACAGTATTTCCCAGCTACAAAAACATGTGGTGAATCACCAAACTGCTGTGATTGTGCCAGGTTATATGAAGAAATGTGTTGCTGCATGATTGTCATTGTTACATTTTGACATTGTTCTTGATGACATCATGTACTATATATATATAATATTGATTATGTTGTTATTATTTAAGGTAATGTATTGATATGTACCAGGGACACAAGATAGTGTTGTAAGAAAAGCCCTAATGTTATAGGATTTAATTAAGAATTCGCCTTTTTTCACAATATAGTGGTTTAAATAATCTGACAAATAACATAATTTATTGTGAATTTATCTACAGTTACATAGCAATATTCAATGTAACTAATATTTTATATTTTAAGTTATGTTTTAATATTTTATATTTCAAGAAAACGTTTCAAAGAAGAATTACACAGTATTTCTAGTTGAAATTCACAATAACAAGTCTAAGTTTACTTGTGTGCATGCGTCCATAACTTGTATTGTATTGTCTGATCCTTTTGAGGACAAAAACTATTCTTTTGTACTTTTTTTGTATCCAGTTTTTTATTGATTTAAAACATCCCAACGTTTGATATTTTCAGATAATGACTGTCGTCAATAACAACGCCGCACAGGAGTGCAATTGATTGGAAACGTGATTGAGTGGTATTCTATGATTGATCACATGGTATCATTCTGTTTACTTCCATAGGTCCTCACATGAGCGATGGAATCCCCGATCAATGACATCACCAATACTACTTATTATGATGACGTCATCCATTCATTCATGGCTAATAATAGCATTTCAACTGATTATGAAATACTGTTAATATGTAAATGACTACTATCTCTCCTTTTCTTGAGTATTCATCTTACATTAACTAAGTAATTTAGTAACTTAATTTTTCATTGTGATTGCTTTATTGTACAGATTATATAAACTAATACTATGATTCATTTTCTATGTACCCCAATTTTCCACACCAATAAAGTATCTACATAGGTTTACTATGGATGTTAATTATTTAATATAAGCATGTAGTTCCTTTACAATGATGATGAAAGTTTGATCTGATGTAATTATTCAAAAGTTGCCTCATTCATATAAATAAAAGGATATATCTATATATATATATATATATATATATATATATATATATATGTCCATTACAATAATCAATCAAAAGGTTTACATTGATTTTATTGAAAATAGTTTTAAGTAAACATTGTGCAGATATACACATGTAACTTGTGCACATGACACTTTTGAATGATAAAACAAATTTTTACCATAAAATAGAACATATTAAAGGAATGGTTCATCCAAAAATTAATTCTGTCATAAAGTGCAGATAACCAAAGGTGCTGTGTTAAAGCGCACTTTTAAGACCAGAACACACAGAACAACACCTCATAAAGTGCATGAAATAGTGCATGAAATAGGGCAATTGAATGCTTGCAACATCTCACATACCCCAGTGTCTATCTGATGCTGCAAGTCTTCCAAATTTAGTCTGATTGAGGGAGCTTTACATCGTATCGTATATACATTCAGTGGGCAGTCCTTAAAAGTGTTGACCTTAACACAGCCTTAGAGATGACTAGTAAATCTAATCATACTGTGATCATTTGATTAATGGTCCTCCACAATTGTACACATCACCTGGTCACAATAACTAAGGTTATGTAAACATTCCCACATATAAACCCCAAAAATTATGACATCATGCTCACCTTGAATGCCCAATATAGTGTAGTTCACCTTAACTTTTCATGTTATATAAGCATGTAGGATCAGCAGATCGTAAACATATTCCTACATTTGTAATCCCTTGTAGTCGTTTATTATTGTTTACCTTGTGTGAGCTAATCGTTTTTTTACAAGGTGTTCATTTATGGAAATTCAGTAGTAAGCAATACAATCGAAGACTGCAATCTAACATATATAATGAATAACAAAGTAATACAATCAAAGACTGCAATCTAACATAATTATCGAATGAATGAAACGGTACATCATTCGTTCTCACACTTCATGTAATAAACAGTTAAGTATAGTCATGCATCACGTTTGGCTTGTACTTTGACACATAATACAATCATATTTATCATTTTTTACACGATAATATATCATTGTCACTTACCTTCGAATTCTGAAAATTCTTATTCCGATCTCCATCACCTGTTCGCTCTGATTGGTAGTCTACGCTCACCGGCTGAACGTAGACAGTTCGGCTCTCTGATTGGCCTAGAGTCTACAGTGAACGTAGACAGTTCGGCTCTCTGATTGGCCTAGAGTCTACAGTGAACGTAGACAGTTCGGCTGGCTGATTGGCCTAGAGTCTACAGTGAACGTAGACAGTTCGGCTCTCTGATTGGCCTAGAGTCTACAGTGACGTAGACAGTTCGGTTCACTGATTGGCCTAGAGTCTTCAGTGAACGTAGACAGTTCGGTTCACTGATTGGCCTAGAGTCTTCAGTGAACGTAGACAGTTCGGCTGGCTGATTGGCCTAGAGTCTACAGTGAACGTAGACAGTTCGGCTCTCTGATTGGCCTAGAGTCTACAGTGACGTAGACAGTTCGGTTCACTGATTGGCCTAGAGTCTACAGTGAACGTAGACAGTTCGGCTGGCTGATTGGCCTAGAGTCTACAGTGAACGTAGACAGTTCGGCTCTCTGATTGGCCTAGAGTCTACAGTGACGTAGACAGTTCGGTTCACTGATTGGCCTAGAGTCTACAGTGAACGTAGACAGTTCGGCTCTCTGATTGGCCTAGAGTCTACAGTGAACGTAGACAGTTCGGCTCTCTGATTGGCCTAGAGTCTACAGTGAACGTAGACAGTTCGGCTGGCTGATTGGCCTAGAGTCTACAGTGAACGTAGACAGTTCGGCTCTCTGATTGGCCTAGAGTCTACAGTGACGTAGACAGTTCGGTTCACTGATTGGCCTAGAGTCTTCAGTGACGTAGACAGTTCGGTTCACTGATTGGCCTAGAGTCTACAGTGACGTAGACAGTTCGGCTCTCTGATTGGCCTAGAGTCTACAGTGACGTAGACTCTGGGCCAATGACGGGCCGTAGCTGTCTACGGGCAACGTAGACTTGCACTTCGCTAGAGAGAACGCCGGGCGACTTCCCCAAATGTGGGAATCTCGATTGCATAATTTCTGGTAGTGGGGGACTGCGTTCGCCCTCTCCCTTGATTTACTGGTCTATTAATAGAATTTAATTGTAATCAGAAAGTTAATGAATCTTCATCTTATGAAGCATAGCATTGCACTCAAAATGCACTTTTATTTTGGTTTTTGTTATTGAATCATGTTCTAAGTGTGAATTGCAGGTTAACCACCACAACCAATTAATGTGTAAATTAAAGTGCTCAATATCTATATATTTATAAAATTCTGTCTTAAAAAGCGTTAAAATAAAATGTATTGGGGTTTCTTCAAAGGTAGCATGTTTTGTACAGTAACTGGGCGATGACGTCATAAGAGGGAGCACGAACACTAATGCACTCACTCTGTGTGTGCGGGTTGAGGGAGAATAAAACGATTCGCGGGACTCCTGCAAACTAGAAATATCTATGAATAAAACATAAAAACTAATACATTTTTAGTCATCTGTTGCAGAAAAGCAACAAGAACTAAAACAACATAGAAACGATTTACAGGCCAGATTTTCTATTTCTAACATGTTTGCAGCGTTGAGCGATGTAGCCAATCACAGACATATGTGTTGAATTCTTGAACGCATGCACTGGCCAATCAGAAGCATTTACGATAGACTCCCCTCACCGCTCAAAACTGACTTTTTGTTCAGTGTTGAATTCTGTATGCTGCCAAATTATCTAATTATAACAAACAAAGTGTATATATTATTAAAACTTCATTGATAATAACAGAGATGTGTGAGATCGCGATGAACTGATGTCAGGTTTTTAGGAATTATTAAGGGAGCGCACTTTGCGCGCAGTCATACCAAACCATGCACGCACTCGCAGTAGCTGCTTGCTTCTATGTTAAAACAGTGGTTTGTGTGTTAATGCTTTAATAACAAATAATTTATCAGGAGCATTTATGCTGATGTGTGTGGTGGCAACACTTAGGCTAACTTGAAAGTATTTGGAGGTACAGAAAAAAAAGTATTTTCGCGGGCGGGAGCGAGACAAAACGTAAATGTTGCGGACGGGAGAAAATAACGTAGAAAGTAGTTGAGAACGTCAATTATAACGTCCCACGTATTAAAAAATAGTCTGGTTTAAATCGGGCTCATAATTACAGTTAATGTGTCGGGCCGGGCCAGGGTCGGTTAGGGTCGGGCTTGTTTTTTTGGGCCCGATCTAAGCTCTACCTCGGGTAAGTTATGCTAACACTTAAGTTGATGATACACAGGGCAACTTTTTGAGCAATGTTGCTGGGCAATCTTGCAGAGCGATTGTTGCTTGGGCATTTACATTTCTATCTGGATAATTTAGATCTGTCGTGGGCCCTGTGTCTCATCTGGTTGCCCGTTGACGGCAACATTGCCCAGCAATATTGCTCAAAAAGTTGCCCTGTGTATCATCACCTTGAGAGATGAATACTAAATCTAATCATACTGTGATCATTTGAATAATGGTCCTCCACAATTGTACACATCACCTGGTCACAATAACTAAGGTTATGTAAACATTCACACATATAAACCCCAAAAATTATGACATCATGCTCACCTTGAATGCCCAATATAGTGTAGTTCACCTTAACTTTTCATGTTATATAAGCATGTAGGATCAGCAGATCGTAAACATATTCCTACATTTGTAATCCCTTGCAGGCGTTTATTATTGTTTACCTTGTGTGAGCTAATCGTTTTTTTTTTACAAGTTGTTCATTTATGGAAATTCAGTAGTAAGTAATACAATCGAAGACTGCAATCTAACATATATAATGAATAACAAAGCAATACAATCAAAGACTGCAATCTAACATAATTATAGAATGAAAGAAACGTCATCATTCGTTCTCACACATCATGTAATAAACAGTTAAGTATAGTCATGCATCACGTTTGGCTTGTACTTTGACACATAATACAATCATATTTATAATTTTTTACACGATAATATATCATTGTCACTTACCTTCGAATTCTGAAAAGTCTTATTACGATCTCCATCACCTGTTCGCTCTGATTGGTAGTCTACGCTCGCCGGTTGAACGTAGACAGTTCGGCTCACTGATTGGCCTAGAGTCTACAGTGAACGTAATCAGTTCGGCTCACTGATTGGCCTAGAGTCTACAGTGAACGTAGACAGTTCGGCTGGCTGATTGGCCTAGAGTCTACAGTGAACGTAGACAGTTCAGCTGTCTGATTGGCCTAGAGTCTACAGCTAACGTAGACAGTTCGGCTGTCTGATTGGCCTAGAGTCTACAGTGAACGTAGACAGTTCGGCTCTCTGATTGGCCTAGAGTCTACAGTGAACGTAGACAGTTCGGCTCTCTGATTGGCCTAGAGTCTACAGTGAACGTAGACAGTTCGGCTCACTGATTGGCCTAGAGTCTACAGTGAACGTAGACAGTTCGGCTGTCTGATTGGCCTAGAGTCTACAGTGAACGTAGACAGTTCGGCTGTCTGATTGGCCTAGAGTCTACAGTGAACGTAGACAGTTCGGCTCACTGATTGGCCTAGAGTCTACAGTGAACGTAGACAGTTCGGCTCACTAATTGGCCTAGAGTCTACAGTGAACGTAGACAGTTCGGCTCACTGATTGGCCTAGAGTCTACAGTGAACGTAGACAGTTCGGCTCACTGATTGGCCTAGAGTCTACAGTGAACGTAGACAGTTCGGCTCACTGATTGGCCTAGAGTCTACAGTGAACGTAGACAGTTCGGCTCACTGATTGGCCTAGAGTCTACAGTGAACGTAGACAGTTCGGCTGGCTGATTGGCCTAGAGTCTACAGTGAACGTAGACAGTTCGGCTCACTAATTGGCCTAGAGTCTACAGTGAACGTAGACAGTTCGGCTCACTGATTGGCCTAGAGTCTACAGTGAACGTAGACAGTTCGGCTCACTGATTGGCCTAGAGTCTACAGTGAACGTAGACAGTTCGGCTGGCTGATTGGCCTAGAGTCTACAGTGAACGTAGACAGTTCGGCTCACTAATTGGCCTAGAGTCTACAGTGAACGTAGACAGTTCGGCTGGCTGATTGGCCTAGAGTCTACAGTGAACGTAGACAGTTCGGCTGGCTGATTGGCCTAGAGTCTACAGTGAACGTAGACAGTTCGGCTCTCTGATTGGCCTAGAGTCTACAGTGACGTAGACTCTGGGCCAATGACGGGCCGTAGCTGTCTACGGGCAACGTAGACTTGGGCCGTTTCTCAAAACCAAGAATGCAAAGAACGGACTTGTGTTCTTGGGCAGAACGCTCTTGCTAGTTGTTCTTGGAAGAATGAACTTACGAGGTGACGAGCACACAGAACGCTGCTGACAGTTTGAGGCGATGTGTTCTTGCTGGTATTGCGCAATACCACCGCACAGCGTCGTCTTCAGTACCCAAACATAACAAGAATTATTGATGATAACAGCCAGGTTTTTAGCATGACTGGCCCGTTGGCTCGCTAGCTACACCCGCGTGCGCGTATGGAGATTCTTCACTACCGAAAATGTTTGAGCATATTTTCGATTCGCCATAACTTTTCGTAAAAATGGCAATATTTGTAATCTACACAGTAGATTTCTCGCATCAAATGCTCTCAGAAGTTAATTTAGTGATGAAATAGCATACGAAATTGTAGAAAAACGACTTCGTTGTTCTGCCTTTCTGCTCCCCGCTCCTTCCTTGAATGCCGAAATGAATTCTGGGATATTTCTGCCGTCAAGTTCACACAAGTTACCAACCGATGCATCCTCGGTAAAATGGGCGTGTCAAGAACACTTCCGGGATTTTTAACCGTTCTTGCCAAAATGCAAACTTGTGTATTGAGACAGTACTTGGGCAGCGACTGATGACGTTTCACAAGTCCACAAGCACACAAGTACAGACAAGAACGCATATTGAGAAACGGCCTTGCACTTCGCTAGAGAGAACTCGACTCGACTTCCCCAAATGTGGGAATCTCGATTGCATAATTTCTGGTAGTGGGGGACTGCGTTCGCGCTCTCCCTTGATTTACTGGTCTAATAATATAATTTAATTGTAATCAGAAAGTTAATGAATCTTCATCTTATGAAGCATAGCATTGCACTCAAAATGCACTTTTATTTTGGTTTTTGTTATTGAATCATGTTCTAAGTGTGAATTGCAGGTTAACCACCACAACCAATTAATGTGTAAATTAAAGTGCTCAATATCTATATATTTATAAAATTCTGTCTTAAAAAGCGTTAAAATAAAATGTATTGGGGTTTCTTCAAAGGTAGCATGTTTTTGTACAGTAACTGGGCGATGACGTCATAAGAGGGAGCACGGACACTAATGCACTCACTCTGTGTGTGCGGGTTGAGGGAGAATAAAACGATTCGCGGGACTCCTGCAAACTAGAAATATCTATGAATAAAACATAAAAACTAATACATTTTTAGTCATCTGATGCAGGAAAGCAACAAGAACTAAAACAACATAGAAACAATTTACAGGCCAGAGTTTCTATTTCTAACATGTTTGCAGCGTTGAACGATGTAGCCAATCACAGACATATGTGTTGATTTCTTGAACGCATGCACTGGCCAATCAGAAGCATTTACGATAGACTCCCCTCACCGCTCAAAACTGACTTTTTGTTCAGTGTTGAATTCTGTATGCTGGCAAATTATCTAATTATAACAAACAAAGTGTATATATTATTAAAACTTCATTGATAATAACAGAGATGTGTGAGATCGCGATGAACTGATGTCAGGTTTTTAGGAATTATTAAGGGAGCGCACTTTGCGCGCAGTCATGCTAAACCATGCACCTGCTTGCTTCTATGTTATAACAGTGGTTTGTGTGTTAATGCTTTAATAACAAATAATTTATCAGGAGCATTTATGCTGATGTGTGTGGTGGCAACACTTAGGCTAACTTGAAAGTATTTGGAGGTACAGAAAAAAAAGTATTTTCGCGGGCGGGAGCGAGACAAAACATAAATGTTGCGGACGGGAGAAAGTAACGTAGAAAGTAGTTGAGAACGTCAATTATAACGTCCCACGTATTAAAAAAGAATCTGGTTTAAATCGGGCTCGGGCTCATAATTACAGTTAATGTGTCGGGCCGGGCCAGGGTCGGTTAGGGTCGGGCTTGTTTTTTTGGGCCCGATCTAAGCTCTACCTCGGGTAAGTTATGCTAACACTTAAGTTGATGATACACAGGGCAACTTTTTGAGCAATGTTGCTGGGCAATCTTGCAGAGCGATTGTTGCTTGGGCATTTACATTTCTATCTGGATAATTTAGATCTGTCGTGGGCCCTGTGTCTCATCTGGTTGCCCGTTGACGGCAACATTGCCCAGCAATATTGCTCAAAAAGTTGCCCTGTGTATCATCACCTTGAGAGATGAATACTAAATCTAATCATACTGTGATCATTTGATTAATGGTCCTCCACAATTGTACACATCACCTGGTCACAATAACTAAGGTTATGTAAACATTCACACATATAAACCCCAAAAATTTATGACATCATGCTCACCTTGAATGCCCAATATAGTGTAGTTCACCTTAACATTTCATGTTATATAAGCATGTAGGATCAGCAGATCGTAAACATATTCTTACATTTGTAATCTCTTGCAGGCGTTTATTATTGTTTACCTTGTGTGAGCTAATCGTTTTTTTTTTACAAGGTGTTCATTTATGGAAATTCAGTAGTAAATAATACAATCGAAGACTGCAATCTAACATATATAATGAATAACAAAGTAATACAATCAAAGACTGCAATCTAACATAATTATCGAATGAATGAAACGGTACATCATTCGTTCTCACACATCGTGTAATAAACAGTTAAGTATAGTCATGCATCACGTTTGGCTTGTACTTTGACACATAATACAATCATATTTATCATTTTTTACACGATAATATGTCATTGTCACTTACCTTCAAATTCTGAAAAGTCTTATTCCGATCTCCATCACCTGTTCGCTCTGATTGGTAGTCCTCGCTCACCGGCTGAACGTAGACAGTTCGGCTCTCTGATTGGCCTAGAGTCTACAGTGAACGTAGACAGTTCGGCTCTCTGATTGGCCTAGAGTCTACAGTGAACGTAGACAGTTCGGCTGTCTGATTGGCCTAGAGTCTACAGTGAACGTAGACAGTTCGGCTCTCTGATTGGCCTAGAGTCTACAGTGAACGTAGACAGTTCGGCTCTCTGATTGGCTTAGAGTCTACAGTGAACGTTGACAGTTCGGCTCTCTGATTGGCCTAGAGTCTACAGTGACGTAGCCTCTGGGCCAATGATGGGCCGTAGCTGTCTACGTTGAATGTAGACTTTGCACTTCGCTAGAGAAAACTCGACTCGTTAACAACATAATTTCTGGTAGTACGTTCGCGCTCTCCACTGACATACTGGTATAAAATAAGAATCGAATATAATATAAAATGTATATATTCATAATTAACATTCGAGAATGTTTCAGTCTCTATGACTTTGTATAGCATTTATAATGAAATAGTGAGAAGAGAAGCAAGCTCGTGTTGAAAATTATTTCTTGTCTTGAGCTTTTGAGAGGTTCCACTAGTACCTGTGTTAGTAAGTTTCATGTTGGTTTTATGATGCTGATTGTTCAGCACTTTGGTCTGCAGGTGCTGCTGTTGCAAAGTGCTATATAAATAAAATTAAGTAATTGAACCGATTTTTTCTCAAAATGATTCACTTCTTCAAAGTGTTCGAATCCCCACTCGCTGGTGACCCCTGCTGGTCAGAAGTGTATTTGCAACAAAAACTCAGACCTAACGTGAATGAAAACACTTTTTACAAACTCATTGTAAATGAATTATTGAAATAAAATCTATCCAATGCAATTAATTAATTTAATATGATTAAATATCAAGCGTCTGTATACATGTTCTTTTATCAATTTTCAGGACTTTTTTGTCTGTTTGTTCCATGGATGGCTCAGCTAAACAGGCCAATAAGAGGCGATTAACTACTATTATTCCTTATAATTAAACTTATGCCTAATTAAAACGTCTACACATTTATAAAACTGATCAGAGTTCAGGTAAAACATATAGACACTAGTTCAATCTCAGTGAATCCGCATGATTCATGGGTTCAAAGACTGACATTATTAATACATAAAAAAATATTTATTATGTCTATAGGCTTGTTCGACTTGAACCGGCGCTGCGCAGACCGATCGGTTGATGACATCAAAGTACCGCGAGAGCGATTCAAAAGCATAAGGAGCCGTCTGCTCTCTAATCGCTCTCGCGGTACTTTGATGTCATCAACCGATCGGTCTGTGCAGCGCCGGTTCAAGTCGAACAAGCCTTATGTCTAATCGCACCCAGCGGTGAACCATTGAAATTTCGAAACCGTTGTGACGCAACGAAGCTTAGTTTACTGAAATCACGTGACTTTGGCACTTTGATTCACACTCCGAATCACTGATTCGAAACAAAAGATTCGTAAAGGTTTCGATGCTTCATGAATCAGTGTTTCGAAATCGCCCATCACTATTTCAACAGCCAGCTAAAGATTTGTTTGTCTGTATGAAGATTCATTTAAACCAATTTTAACCTTTGAATCATTACTATGTAATTTTGCCACCATTACATTTGTTGTGGTTTTTTAACTAAAATAATATAAAAAGTAAGCAAAACATATATAATACAATAGCAAATGCTTTATTATAAATGTGAAATCTTTATGAAAAAAAGTGGTGGTAGCTTTTTTGTTTGTTTTTTAGCCCAGTATGATCAGTCATTATTATGCGTGTTTTTTATTTTTGTCATTCTATGCTTTTAACACTAGAGGGTGCTATACGTATGTTTATTTCTCTCATGGCAAGCTGACATTTTTGACAAATTTCTGTAGAAGTGCCATTCATTCTGAAAATGATTTAATTCATAGCCCATATTACCTTTGAAAGCCGGAGTGATTTTTCATTTTCCATAAATTGTATATAGTCAAGCAGCTCGGCTGTTTGTCCTGAATGAACATTGTGAGAAAAAAATAGCACAAGAGCCCACCAATTTTGTGAAATTACAGTATTCGATATGGATTTAATGTAACATATTTAAGGAATAGAGAAAATACACAACACTGTACATGATATATAAGAAAATATATGACAAAATATTTTTGACAATGGCTTAAGATATGTGCTTATTGTATGAGGCCAATAGAGTTTGTTATACATAGAATACATCCACAACATTTTTGGATATTTGAATTTGATTATTCTATAAACGTCAAGTAGGCCTACTGAAATTGTGCAATAACAAATTGACGAACATGGTGTGTATGGCTATTAAAACAGGTTAATCAGTGAGTAAGAATTCCTTATAACACATTGCAGACCTTAAAATCCCTACATAAAAATATTAAAATATATATATATCACACAAAAAGTAGTGTGATCATTCACAACTTTCCATATCTCCAGTACTAGCCCTTTCCTTCTAAACCCACACCTTTCCCTTCCCTTCTCTTTTCCCAGATTGCTGTCCACAGCATCCCCCTGCCAGGCCGCGGTGCTGGGTCGCGGGAAGGTTTTTGTAAACGGCCCGGCTGTAAGGAATAAAACACAGACCCAGCTGAAGGTGACGAGCGAGCCGACAGTACGCAGCCAAGGCCAGAACCAAGAGTGGAGTCACTAGCAAGAAACCCACAACCAGCAGAGCCACGCAGCCACCGTCATTCAGCAGGTCCGAGCAATACGGTGTCGATCCGTGCGGGCGCACCTGAAAACAGAGACATTTGACAATTTTTGTTCATTTATTAATTTTTAGTATTTTGTAATTTATTTGTAATAAACACTTTGTGGGATATTTTAAAAAGTGTCATTTATTTGTTAAATGTTTTTCTTAAAACATACGCGCAGAGCGTGACGTCATATTGTGACCGTTAAAGTGTAAATTGCAGGTTAAATTTTTCACGAAGATAATGCAATGTGCTTACTAAACATAAAGATAAGAACACCATTGTTTTGTATGTTTTTTATACCAAAATGCTGAATATAATAAGAAAAGTTGGTACGTTTTACAGTGGTTTCAAGCACGCCCCCTCACTTCCACTAGGCTGGGCGTGACTAAAAGGGACTCCAAGCCTAGAGTTACGTTATATTGGAGACCTAGCTAGCAAAAATGGTTAACTATTGTGTTTGTGCGGGATGTACGAATACATCAGAAACAGGGGAGAGTCTCCACAAGTTCCCAAAGGACAAACGGCTGATTCGTGCCTGTAAGTGTTAGCATAACTTACCCGAGGTAGAGCTTAGATCGGGCCCAAAAAATCAAGCCGACCCCACCCAACACATTAACTGTAACTATGAACCCGAGCTCGATTTAAACCCGACAATTTTTTAATACGTGATTCGTTATAACTGACGTTCTCAACAACTTTCTGTTACTTTCTCCCGCCCGCAACATTTATGTTTTGTCCCGCTCCCGCCCGCAAAAACACTTTTTTTCTGTAACGTTACCTCCCAGAGCCGCAAGGGCTGTGCGAACTGTGCAACCGCACAGGGCCTCGCGCCACTAGGGGGCCTCGCAATTCTGACGGGTCCCCCCACAAATTAAGCGGGTTTTTCGATATGTTCTGGATTGTTGTCTTTCGCGGAGTTTTGACGAGTTTTATAGACTTTTATATAGTGGTGGGGGTGGACCCCCCCACCCCCCCCCCACCCCACCCCCAAAAAAAACAACTACAAAAAAACAACCTAAAACATCTTCCCTAGCCCCTGCTTAATTGGTGTGGGGTTGTTGAGGATAAGAGGTGGAATGAGTGTGTAGGCATTGCTGAGGAGGATCTCCCTGAAGGAATGAGTCTCTGAGGTGAGGACAGACAAACAACAGATACACTGGGAAAGAATGTTTGCTGACAGCACATATGCTCATTTTCCTTAGTGAGCTGATCTTTTGTTACATCCATTTATAGGTTTACATGTATCCAAGAAAAAAAAAACACTTACATTTTCTCAAAAACACTTTAATGTCCTCATAATCTATATTGCATGTCACCTCATTTCTCAAAAGATTCTGAAAACCGTTTGTTTGAAGATTCACTATCCAAATCCCTCCTTTCTGAGAGTCTACTCTGCTCTGATTGGTCAGACGGCCCAGTCTGTTGTGATTGGTCTACTCTAATTGGATTGGTCATACGGCCCAGTCTGTTGTGATTGGTCTACTTTGCTCTGATTGGTCAAATGGTCCAGTCTGTTGTGATTGGTCTACTCTAATCTGATTGGTCAGACGGCCCAGTCTGTTGTGATTGGTCTACTCTAATCTGATTGGTCAGACGGCCCAGTCTGTTGTGATTGGTCTACTCTAATCTGATTGGTCAGACGGCCCAGTCTGTTGTGATTGGTCTACTCTAATCTGATTGGTCAGACGGCCCAGTCTGTTGTGATTGGTCTACTTTGCTCTGATTGGTCAAATGGTCCAGTCTGTTGTGATTGGCCGACTCTGCTCTGATTGTTTAGACCGCCCAGTCTGTTGTGATTGGTCTACTCATCTCTGATTGTTTAGACCGCCCAGTCTGTTGTGATTGGCCGACTCTGCTCTGATTGGTCAGACGGCCCAGTCTGTTGTGATTGGCCTACTCATCTCTGATTGTTTAGACCGCCCAGTCTGTTGTGATTGGCCGACTCTGCTCTGATTGGTCAGACGGCCCAGTCTGTTGTGATTGGCCTACTCATCTCTGATTGTTTAGACCGCCCAGTCTGTTGTGATTGGTCTACTCTGCTCTGATTGGTCAGACGGCCCAGTCTGTTGTGATTGGCCTACTCATCTCTGATTGTTTAGACCGCCCAGTCTGTTGTGATTGATCTACTCTAATCTGATTGGTCAGACGGCCCAGTCTGTTGTGATTGGTCTACTCTAATCTGATTGGTCAGACGGCCCAGTCTGTTGTGATAGGTCTACTCTGCTCTGATTGGTCAAATGGTCCAGTCTGTTGTGATTGGCCTACTCTGCTCTGATTGGTCAGACGGCTCAGTCTGTAACGATTGGCAAACTCATCTCTGATTGTTTACACCGCCCAGTCTGTTTTGATTGGCCTACTCTAATCTGATTGGTCATACGGCCCAGTCTGTTGTGATTGGTCTGCTCCGCTCTGATTGGTCAAATGGTCCAGTCTGTTTTGATTGGCCTACTCTGCTCTGATTGGTTAGGCGGGTCAGTCTGTAACGATTGGTCTACTCTGCTCTGATTGGTCAGACGGCCCAGTCTCTTATGAGTAAAGTGCGCAGGTAACGAAATGCCTATTAATAGCCATTCAAAGTGGATTCACAGTGCTGAAACAACACAAACCAAACTCTTCTAGTCTCAGCTACAACTACAGTGTTTGAGGGTCAAAGTAGACGTTGTTCACAGGCAGCCAATGAAGACCATAGACTGGCATTATGCAAATGAGTTACATTGTTAGGTAGGATTGTAACAGGAAGAGAGGCTGGAATTACTGACGACTCGTTTTAGTACTTCAGAATCAATTGTTTCTTTTAGGAGACAATATCTTTATTTGTCGTACACTTTGATCTTTAAAACTTTGCAGCCCTTTTACAGTCACAAACAGCTGTATAATAGGGGTGGCACAGTACATGAAAAAACAACCGAACCGTTCGCTTCGCTTGTCTCGGTTCAGTGCGTGTGTGCGTCGCACGGTTCGACGCATGCGCAATGTAACCTCCTGCCCGTGACCTCAGACAGTGTGTTTACTTTTCGCGCCAAATAAGAGATGTGTGGACAATGGACATACATATGAGGCTTCTTTGACTATCGGTACTTTGATGTCATAAACCGATCGATCTGTGCAGCGCCGGTTCAAGTCGAACAAGCCTATAGACAGTAAAAGTTGAGTATGGAGTGCTGCAGGTCTCGTCACGTATAGAAATGGCAAGTGGGAGAGATAAGGAAGGCTAACCGGAGTTGGAGGATGCGCCAGCGTCGTATAAGTCCGGTGTGTGGGAACATTTTGGATTTCATGACACTACGTTTAGATAAGAACTCCAGTCATATGTTTCCAAATACTGCACTTTAATTTCAAGTAAAAAAATGCATCCTCACTCTCAGGGAATAGAATCATTGTTGATACTGTTTTTGTGTTGATGTTGAACTTATGGTTATGGCCTTTGCTATTGTTATAGCCTAATTTTAGGCAATTATGTGTAACATATTTTGACTTATTTAAAAGATAGTGCTTTAAGAGTTCCTGTCTTTTTCTTTTAAAAGATAAACTTTTTGTAAGAGCTAAACTGAAGTTGACAGTTTGATAAATGCATGTTAATTTTAATCTTTGTGTGCTAAAAATGCAAATAAGTCCCTGTAGAGATAGCAATACACATTCTCCTTTTTGCCAAATAAACAAAAACATTTCATCAATGTCTTCTCTCTTGCTGTATCAAAATGTCACCTAGCTTTCCTCAGAGATGGTCTCAATAATGTGCTTAAAGTCAGTGGCGTCATGCCCATTCAAAGTGCACGTGCCCCCTCAGATTTTTATTCCCTAGTCATTTTTTTTGTCACAACTTTATTCCTATTATGCTCCATAATACCAGAGCCTATAACGACTCAAATATTCTTCTGGATGTGTAATAAATCGGTCAGCATCAGCCCGCCCCTTTTTCCTAATATGGTGTCTGTGTATATCAAATCTAGAACGCTACGCGCGTATCGCTCTAGAATCTTTGCTGTGTATGTTCAAGCAACTCACTCGTCTCGCACGTTGAGCTGGCAATGTTTTACAGATGGTCTTGAAGTGGTTATTGGGCAAAGCAACAAATCGGCATTGAATTAGTTATCGGATGATATTAAAAGGTAGTGGGATTATTTGTGGTTAACCTGGAAATTTTAACTTGATCAAAAAGTTATGGATTTGATATTAGCTGCGAATTCAGAGCATTAACTTAAGTTGTGTCAGTGCAACGTTATCGATTGCTAGCCTAGTCTAACCGTAAACTAGTTGGCTAACGTTACTGCCTGCCATACAAAGCCAATAAGCCATAGTAGGTTAAATGTACAAGTTACAAGTTAAGGTGATTACTATTTACAAGTTCCTTATTTAAAATATAATAATGAGCAGTGTAACTACAGTATTTCAATGATTTTACTAAAGTAATGTTACATATTACATTTGATCATTTGTTTACTTTTTTACATTTCTGTCAAATATGAACCATTTTCAAATAAACGGGGTAGTGTTAACCTTATTCAGCACTGAAATCTGTCAAACTTGTTTCAAAGTCCTTCATCACATATTAATATTAAAATAACTTAATTCTAGAGCACCACAAAGTCAGACCTCAGCACCTTTATGCACCTTTAATGTAAGATCGTTCTTAGGTCACATACCAAATTAAAATCATAACATAATATACTGCAATGGTACTGTTTTTAAAATCATGTGTAGTAGGCCTAAGTGTACAGTAAGTGTGTGTGTAAACATGCTTTAATGAAGTAGACTTCAAAAGCTTTTGAATTTGAGCTTACAGTTCTTTCATCAACCTGTCTTTTACATAAACTTACAAAATAGATACTTTAACTTAGTCCTCAGATGGAGGAGGGTTGCTGCGAGCTCCGTTAAGGTATTTCTGTCCCTCCCAAATTGCATTGAAATGGTATGTTTAGCAGCCAGAATTTAAAAATTTTCAAGGAGCCCCTCCTAACATGATCCATATCACCCGTCAGAAAACAATTGCAACGTCTCAGATTGTGCCCGCCCAGAATTTTGGCTTGCATGACGCCCCTGCTTAAAGTCAAGTCAAATTCAGTTTGTGCATGATTACATGATATACATTTTTTTTAATACTGTATCCTGAATTGTGGATAATTAAGCTATAGCCTATATCATATGCTGAAGTACATTTCTGGAGTGTTAAAGATTAAAAGAAAAAAATAACAACAAGAACCGTACAGAACCGAAAACCGTGACCCTAAAACCGTGATACGAACCGAACCGTGGGTTTTGTCAACCGTGCCACACTGCATGAATAGTAACTTTCGAACAGCTGCTTTGTGTCGGATCACAACAAAAATTTGCATTTTTCACAAGCATGTTGCATATTTATGCTTGGATGATCCGTCATCTTGCCTGAAGCTGCAATAGTAGGCTAACATATCTGTTCAGTCAGATACCAAATTTTAGTTTACAATTGTGATTCTTTGGTTAAATAGCATTGCACAGGAGGAAAGGTAATTGAGGGATGAAACTGACCCCCACATTCTTTATCTATTCCCATGTGAGATGGAGGGAAGCAGAGTTAAAAAAGAGTGACTGAGTAAACAGAGAGTAGGAGGGTGAAAAACTGATAAAGCCCATCTGTGTTTGGAGCTGCTCTTTCTCACTCTGGCAGGTTTCTTCACTCAAGGAGATGATTGTAAAAATCACAGATAAATACAGTCGTACTTAAAGTTTAAGTAAGCCAGTGTTTCTCAACTGGTGGGTCGCAGACTGAACAGTCAAAGAAACAACATACATTTTTTAAAAATACGTAATTATAAATGTTTTTCGAATGCGAGACTTTTGATTTTCAAAGACGCGCGTGAAAGTGTAGAGAAAGTGTAGGATACAGACATTTAGCCAGACGTGCCTGAGAAAAACGTTGTCCCGATTCATTATCTGCGGAGATGTTGTCAGGCTATATGTTTGTGTCATTATTCTAACGTTATTTTCGTAGCTTGTTGAGAAATAAAAAGTCTCTCACCTCAGAGAAAACAACTTTCCTGTCCACGTGCAAATGTGAGGCGGCGCGCGCTGGATATCACGTAAATATACCAAGTGCAAAGAAACTACGAGTATGCAACGTCGTATTAGTAAATGCTGAAATAAAAGTAAAGTACCAATACATCACGTAACTGCTACGTCGTGTGTTAGCTGGAAAGGATTTGCATGAAGGTTACCTATATGACATATATGATTCTATCAGGAGGAACAGTTTATGTTTCTTTAACAGTTCATGTTGATATTGTGTGTTCAACATGGTAACTGCTGTTTTCACAACCCCAAAATGCCAATTTATTTTTACTTTATGTATTTTGTAAATGACTGTGGCGGCTTACCAACCTTATTGTAGCAAAAAACAAGTTTGGGACTGGTAATACTGTTTATTCATCAGGGTTGGTCATATTAGTACAATTTATTTGTATGTTAAAGGTTGTATCAGTGATTTCTGGCCCAAAAATAAATGTCTAATCTTTCCTAACGATCCGCTAGCTGCCCGCCCCATAAGCAGGCCGTCCAAAAACCGCGTCTCTGTAGGCAGCCTAGGCTCTGAGATCTGCACACAAAAACAAATGGGTACAACCACCAATCAAAACCAAAATAAACAGTGTTCCAACCAATCACTGACAGGGGCGGGTGTTGCTCCGATTTCGCGTCCAGCCGTGAACGAGCGCAAATCCTCACAACACCCGCCCCTGTCAGTGATTGGTTGGAACACTTTATTTTGGTTTTGAGTGGTGGTTGTACCCATTTGTTTTTGTGTGCAGATCTCAGAGCCTAGGCTGCCTACAGAGACGTGGTTTTTGGCATGCTTATGGGGCGTGCAGCTGGCCGATTGTTAGGAAAGATTAGACATTTATTTTTGGGCCTGAAATCACTGATAAAACCTTTAAGTAAAGGGGGACACTACTTGTGTGTCAACAATTTTTGTTTTTTTTAAAACAAGTGGGTCGCAGCTTGATGACCATGGGGAAATTGGTCCCATGGCCAAATCAGTTGAGAACCACTGCAGTAAGAAAATTGCATACAGTCTAAAAATACAATTTTGTGAATATTTAGTCTCCAGGTGGAGCAATGAAGGGAGGGGTGTGTTTATTTTGTTGTCGATTTCATGGTTTACTGCACCTTATGTCACAGTGATTTGTATAGCTCTTTTCACAATACAAATAATCACAATTATCCTCTTCAATTATCCTATTATGTGTCTTTGACATTGGAGTCGACTGCTTATGTGAAGTGACAAACTATTCACACCATGGTGGTCTGCTGTTCCTTACAGATCTTTGAATTTATCTCTCGTTCATATGTGTCACATGGGGACTAATTGGTCTGAGTGGCCATTGATCTTTGATCCTAAGGTCTGGTAATCGGAGAGGCTGAAAGAATTCAGCCTTTATTTACACACAATGACCCTTACTGACCCATGGGTGCTATGTGACCATAGCTTAAGCTGTTTTCTTCTAGAAAGAGACAAAGAGCATGTGAGATGGAGGGTCTGTTTATTACAGAATCTTGTCTGTTCATTTTGTTGTAGCGTTTGAGAGAGAAGTAGAGGATCTTCTCTTCTGTGGGTCAAAGTGCAAGATTGCATAGTCATTATTATACAACTTTGTGAGAGAACATTTTTTATTATTATTAAACTGCAGTAATCCTCTCCTGAATCCTGAAACACTTCTCATCTGACGTCATCTTCAAACTCCTGACCTGCACCTGCTAATACTCCTGCACTCAAACTGCTGAGAAATGCCCAAGATTAAGAGATTACTTGGTGAATCAAAGAGAAACAGAGGCCAAACTCCCATAAATACCTAAGAGAATATCTCTGAATCATGATTAGCTTTTATTCTGACTCTTTTTTCCCAGATTATAAAGGACATTCCTTTAGTGCTGCTACACTGTTTGTCTTTCAATATGCTTTAAGCATAAATTACTCTTGTTAAATGGCTAACTTCATCTCACTTTGATTAATGAAATGTCCTGTTTTCTACTTTAAATCAACACACTTCACGTTTACAATTCATTTGAAATGATGCTTGCAGAATTTTGACACGCAATATGTCTTTATAGGACTTATTTTACGTTTTTATTACTTGTATATAAAGCAAGCACTACATTGTTTGGCGCTGAACATTTAAGAGCTTAATTAGATCTTCTTTTCATGAACTGTTGGCTGTTCCAAGATCTAAATATCCAACGAAAGTTGATGAAACATTTGCAGTGAAGGCAACATTATTATGCAATTATCTTCACGTTGATATTGGATCTGCAGAATCTGTGTGTGTTTTGTAGAGACCTGCTTTTATTACTTTGTGAAGTTTTTGTTATTGTGTTTTGTTTTATAGTGTTTTTGGCACAACATAGCTATATAAATGGTATATAAATGAAGCATTTTTTAAAAATGATTTAACTTTTTCCACTCTTTTCTGAATAAACTGAGAATCAAAATATGTTTTTGTTTAAAATAGATATATGATTCTCTCGCGATTCTGAATAGACAACTAAACAAAACATTAGGCTAACTTATTTTTAAATAATTCAAATTAAATATATATATTTTAAAAAGACTGATTCAATGATTTGCGCATAAGGAATTTACTTGTTTCACTTCACTTGAACGAATCTCTTGAATGATTCAATATAGTCGCCACCTACTGGTGTAACAATGTAATTGATACAATCTTTATTGGAAGCATTAAGTTTCAAATTCAAAAGGTGATTTATTCTATTTTGAACGCTTCTATAGACATCAGTGTTTATATCTGAACTATAAACTTTTATCCCAGACTTTTATCACGTGGGTGTTTGAATCGAGATCTCAATTCTTTAACAATTAATCGTGCATCGCATCTATACTGGTTGTGTAGCTAATATTTTTTATACTTATGAGTAAAGTTTCTTTTGAGTGTGTGTGTGTGTAAACCTTCTATTTTATTATGATGTTTCTTTTACAAAAAATTGTCTTATTTATTTAAATAAAATAAAATAATTTTAATAATTTATAATTGTCAGACAGTTTTCAGGTTGTTTTTTCACAGGTTGCTCCTGTGTCTAAACGTAATATGTCCTCATCACGTGAAATGATCAGCTTTGAGCTGCGTGTTTACTGTCTTGTCCAAAATAATTTTCCGTCACATCCTTCAAAAACAGCCTTATAAACTCTGTACATCATATATTATTTTGATATTTTGACTAGTTTTTTTAACGCACTTCTCCCAACTCTTACCGTTGAATGACAGAGAAAGCCGAACACCACCATGACAATAGCAGGAGTGAGGATGAGCCCGAAGACACAGGCAGCCAGGCAGGCGTTGATGGCAGCGATCAGCAGGTTCTGCGCGGTCACCAGCACTGAACAAGCCCAGCAGTCCAGAGACCCCCGCAGCTCCAGCGGACCCTCCGCTGCCGAGTACGGGGGAGGCACGACCACCCCAGATCCTCCGACTGTGGTCCCGGCGGGCACAGTCGAGGCTAGGGAGTTTGTGTGCTGGAAACTGGGGTGATGGTGATGGTGGTGATGGGTGTTGTTTGGGAGCTCTTCAGAGAGGTCGAGGGCCTGGTGATGAGCCCCTTTCTCCAGTGTGCCATTCATGCTCATCTTGATCTAAGGACGATAGAGAAGGAAAGACTTTACAAAAGTAAAATAAAGCAATAAGCCCGTGAAGCCGTGATTTACAGCGATTTAGGCACGAGTTAAAACCCCCTTAGCTGTTCTAAAGTTACTGTAAAACACGGCTTTAAGGGGCTTATTGCTTTAATAAAACGGTTACGCCATTAAAATATTCATTTTATTCATATTTTAAAAAATATAACGTTATTGTAACACATTTATTCCTCCGCCAAGCAATGTAGTTCCGAAGAGGTTGCCAAGCAACTCATGCAGCAACAAAGAATCACAAAGGGTAGTTGCGCAGTAATACTAATGTCATGCGGTCACAGGTGTAATGTATATTTGTTGAGTAATTTACAACGGCTTCGAACCAGAACTATCCGTTTTATAATGATGATTTTAATGATCCAGAAGCTTGTCTAGTCTTCAATCACCCCTCCTATCACTCCACTGGCTCTTAGTTGTGGCCAGAATCAAGTTTTACAGAGGCTTTCAGGACTGAAACTGGAACGGCTCAACTGTAAAACCACACTGTAAAAAGTGATCAGCTGACTTAACCAAATAAAATTGAGGAAACCTGTTGGCTTAAAATTAAGTGAATAAACTTCATTCTTAATCAAAAAAATATAATATATACTCGTCAAGTACATATAACTTAATTTTTTTCAATTAAGCATTAAGTTTATTTAGTAAAATTTAGTAAACCCGTTGTCTTAAAATTAAGTGAATCAGTGACGTCTTGTTCCCTCAACAAGTCACTCTCCAAAACCTTCGCTCTCTCTGTTCCTCTATGGTGAAATAAGCTGCCAATCTCCGAAACAGCTGAGAACACTGTAAACCCTAACTCTCCAAAACATTAAACAAATTAGTTCTATCAAATTAACTTTTATGAGTATTTAGAACTTTCTGTTTCTTTTGAGTTCATAAAACTGACACATTGAGATCTGAATTGTTTCTTGTTTTGAGTTTTATGAACTTGTTTCTTTTAATTTAGACAAACTTTGGGCCGGGATTTCTATTTTCCAGCATGCTTTGCCATGACACATTTAAAAGTGAGAGTAAATGCTAAAATTAAGTGTTATATAATGTTTTTGGTTCAAGATTAAGTTTTGTTATGCTAGTTTTGAAGAGTTTTGTTATGTTGTTTTTTTGTAGGGTTACCATCATGGCATGAGCTTAGTTTGAGAGATATAGATATGAAATCTTTTATTTAGCTGTACTCACTCAGCAAGTGCTATGCTAATGCTATCAAGGAATTGTGTTAACAATTAACAAGTTAGGATTTATTGAATTAACTTGTTAAAGCGCCACGTTCTATAGCTGAAAATATTTAAGTTGAGATTACATGATCATTTTAAGTTAAATGTATGAATTAGCTTACTTAAATATTTCAAGTTATGAGCTATTAAAATGTGAGTACAAAAATAAAAATCTGCAAGTTCTGCTTACTTAAACTTTTAAATCTTAACTTAAAAAATGTATGTAACTGATAACCTCTTCCTCAACTTATTCGGGTATACAGTGTTGTCTAATAAACCTGGCATTGTGTACTACAATGATTGTTGGCTCTTTGATGAATGCTTTGTTCTCCTTTTGTAAGTTGCTTTGGATAAAAGTGTCTGCTAAATGCATAAATGTAAAGTTTAACCCTTAAATGCATTGTTTCACCAATCATGTTTGGGTCTTTAGCGACCCCGATCTTGTCTTTATCTAACATGGTTGGATCTCTAACCGCTGCAATAGTGTAAAACTCTGCTGATATTTGAATAAAAGTTACAAAAGAATAAAATGAAGCATAATTCGTTACCTAACTTGAAAGGGTTCGATTTGAGCAGATGTTTTTATCATCATCAGAGCTCATTCAGCATCTGGCTTATATTGGTTCTGTGATTGTGATATTTTTGTTAAAAACAGCAGCTGCAGGAAACTGGGTTATTTCACTCGGAGCAATTGTTTGAAAATCTAAAAAAGGTTGTTAGTTTGGATGCGTTCATATGTGACTTTGACATCTGTTTTGCACTGTTTACTAACTACTAAAGTTCAGAGCAAGGTTAAATCACTTATCGCCAGGAAACTAGAGTAGTATGATCTTTTAATTTGGTCTAATCAGAGACTGATTGTTATCTGAAAGCCAATTGGCCCTTTGTGGCGGAAACTAATTGGTATTTCAGTGTGTTTGGAACAACACAGGCGATATGATGAAGTGATTAAAGCCTTGACATCGCAGTCACACACACCTCTGAAGATTTGATCACTTTTACCTCCAGTCTTTTATCATGTATATGGGTATGTATGATGTCACCCCAAATAAATAAAAAAAATTAATATTGTTTCTAAATTTTTTTGTTGTTGCTTTAAGCAGTAAGCACCCTCCCCCAATCACCGTTTCACTTTTAAATTGTTTTATTTATTTATTCTAAATTTGTTAAATGGTAATGAGATCCATGCTTTCAGGACACATGATTGTTTGAAAAATCAAATAAAATTGACAAAATCTCATTCTCATTACCAACGAAAACAGTACAGAGATAGAAAATGTCACAATGTTAAAATACTTGTGATCCCCAAAAGGCTTATTTTTATTTTTGTGTACTAAATTTGAAGAAAGTATAAAATTATAAACGTCATATATATAACAATATATATAACAATATATATATATAACAATATATATATATATATATATATATATATATATATATTTATATATATATAGGCCTATATATATATAAATCAGTCACTTTTATTGTCAGAATTTCTTCCGGAAAATTTTCTTGGACGATGACATCACGGTTTTCTCAAGCACGGCTATATATATATATATATATAACTTTTTTACAACAAAAATGAAACATCACTGAACTTACTTAAGCGGGACTGTGACGCTATTTTCTTTTAGAAACAAACTTTGTTGCATTCTGTTATCTCTGTAAAGCTGCTTTAAAACAATCTGTATTGTAAAACGCGCTACATAAATGAAGGTTGAGCCTGAGCCTGGTTTCTCCTGAGGTTGTTTCCTCCTTTGTTGCCATTGGCTTGGCTTGCTTAGTTAGGGACATTAAATGTAACATTTAATATAATATTCAACAATAATATTGATCTGCCTGCATTGACACTATCATACAAGAACTGAACTGAGCTGGACGATGACATCACGGTTTACTCCTGAGCGGCTATATATATAAATTAACTAAATTAATAACTTATTTTCTTCTGGAAACAGAAGAATGCATTATTTTCCCGTTATCTCTATAAAGCTGCTTTGAAACAATCTGTATTGCAAAAAGCGCTATATAAAAAATGTGACCTGACTTGCATCCCGCGACATCAATACCATACAGATACAATACAGTACAATCACCATAATAATAATAATAATAATAGTACTGCTAATAATAAAGATGCAGAACTGGCAGCAGTGCATCATTAAACAAACCTTCCACTTTCCCAGAACTATGAGGCCTAGAACCCAAACTCTGGAAGGTGCCGTTCCCCCATCCCGCCTGTCGTTAGACCGAACATCCAGATAGGACTCCAGAACAATAGACCGAGGTCAAACTACATAAATACTTTACACGCCAGACAGCTGTGGCCTCAATGCCATACGCTAATCATCTAAATATGGATACAGGATGGTCTCCGACTCTCTCTCTCTCACACACACACACACACACACACACACACACACACACACACACACACACACACACACACACACACACACACACACACACACACACACACACACACACACACACACACACACACACACACACACACACACACACACACACACACACACACACACACACACACACACACACACACACACACATAGACTCTTACCCTTAAACACTAGATCCTGAATATGCCATCAGTGATGCATGATGAGGGTGACATGCACACTTTTGTGCGCTTGCTGGCCGTTGTGTTGTCTTCCTGCCTTTGTATTCTGTTTGTTAGCGCCTAATGTATGGCATGTGACTCAGCATATAACAAACACTCGATCACCCCTCACAGGAAACCTGAACACAAGCGCACCCCATGCCAAACCTGGAGAACACACACTGCTCCACCCGCTAACACTGTTTCCACTTTTCTGGGAATCACACAATTGAGAATTAATCTGGAGTAAATATTACTTAGAAGCAACCTTATTTATGCATGTATAACGCAGAAATGAACTTCCAATATATAGCAACTTAAAAATCTTTATAGGTGGAATTGTTTCTACTTTACAATACTTTAAATACATAGTTCATTCATGAAACTAATACCATGGAATTAGCCAACCAGATATACACTTATCCGGCGAGATTATGAAAAAATCTGTTTACCCCTCCTCCTCCCCAGCACCACCTGTAGACATCTGCTATGGGGTTTTTAATATATTCGTGCAGCAGCATGTCCTTTATGTATGTTATTTTAACTAAGCTGCTGAACAACTTCTTGTCTTTGCTCAGCAGTGGCGTAGCAGATCTCGTCCGCCAAAATCAAGCATATGTACTTTCCATGCCCAACGCCAATAAATGCTGGTTAAATAATTCACTTCGAGAGTTATCATGATTAAAACAGTCTTTAAATGAAAGGTGGTAGCAGGCATGCACTTGCAACACTACACTCTAGAAGTGCACATGCATAGTTCTAACGGTAATGTGAATTAATGTCAAATAAGCAATCAAACAGATACGTGAATTCCAAGCATTCCCCTACAGTGGCCTCTGATAGGTCAGTCTCACATGCACCTTATCAAGCCCTCTGCACCCCCCACTCACCCGATGCTGAGAGTCCAGTAGTCCTCTTCTTCTTGTTGCCTTTGTCTAACTCAACATGCACTCTTTGTTTTTTGCTCTTCTTTTTTATGGAATTCCTTGTTCAAAAAGTTCTAGAATCTCTAAAATTCTAAAAACGTTTTTCCTTGCTGTGCAAGACTGATCCTTGTTCTCATTTCTTGTGTTCTCGGAAGTGAAGCTGTTTTTGGCTGTATATGAGTCCACTTGCTCTCTGTTAGTGAGGCAGACTGAGATATGGATGTATCCTGCCTGGCAGTTATAGCAGTGCCTTTCTCTGTGCCTCCCTCATGCCCCCTCCCCCTTTTCCTTACCCTTCTCTTCTCCTCTCACTCCCTTTCTTTACTTTTTGGATGGGGGAAGGAATGTTTATTTAAAAAGCCGAAGTGAAGACTTAAATTACTGCTGATGGATAGAGAGGACATTAAAACCACCTCACATTTACACCACATCTTCCACACCTCCTTTCTCCTCTGCTCGAAACATAAACTGCTCTGACCACATGGTGCCAAGTGTTGTTTTTCCTGTAATCTTGGGGAGGTTTGGTTGATATTGCCCAAGTGATCTGTGTATAAACTCGTGTTATCCATCATCCTCCACCCATAAATGCAATTGTTATGCAACAATCAGTCTTTTAGGGGACATTTCAGGGATACAAAAATAAAAATGTGTTGGCTCAACAAACAAACAATGTAACTTTTCGCATCAATTTATTTTTAGTTATGACAACTTCTAATGAAGTTACGTTCAACTAACAAACTACATTGACTTAGAGGAACTTCATTCGTAGCATGAATGGACTCAAATTCTCGCAATGAAATGGACTCAAGTTGATTAAAATTAAGGGTATGTTTACGTATTTCCTTTGTGTTTTTCACATACAGACAATGTTGTCGAAACGATCTGCTAGTTTCAAGACGGATCTGCGAAAACGGTGTATTCATGCCAGGCCAGTAGTTGGCAATGTCACTTTGTAAAGAAACACTATGCGTCTGTAGACTGAACATGTAATACACAAGTACATAACGTCACCATTTTCACATATGATGATAATGTCGTTTTAATAAATGTACACTTTGAAGCCCATTTTCAAAAATTAGCATTTTTAAGGCTCCCAAAATGCCGTTGTCATGTAAATGAACGGCAAAAAAGCAAAACGTTTTATGTTAGTTGTGTAAACGGCCCCCAGTTTCAACTCAACTTTACTGCAGCCTTTGAACCAATTCATCTTATCTATTTGAATTAAAATACACTGCTAGTATAGCACATGCTTAATGTGACTTGTTTAGCATGTACATTGATGTACGTTTTATGAACAAGAGATTATTTGTCACTGGTGTAAAACATAAATGTCAAACATAACAGCTTTAAACAATAAAAGGTCTTTTCTTTCACTAAAAAACAAATAAAATAACACTTACTTTCAACATTTAATCCTCTGATTTACTATGTAAAGCATGCTGGGAACTAGAATTCCACTGCCCAATTACAAGACAATTTCATTAAGTTACTACAACTTATTTTTTAACAAAATACCTACAATAATAAGTTACATCAACAGAACACAAAATAATGTTCATAACTCCAAAATGGCCCATATACATAAAACACTGGTTTGTTTATCATAACGTCAACACATTTTATGACATTTAATATAATAGGTTTTGCTATTAGAAATTAAAAAAAAATTTGGACCTCCAGTCTGCCTCAATTCTCTCTCCTCTTTAGCCAAAAGTGATGTTCGGAGGGTATATTTGACTTAATTACCTTACAAGTTTGATTAAAATATGAGAAAAATATTTTATATTTAAATACTTTTAAATTTAACATTTTTAAAATGCTACACCCGTTAAAGGTTTCATTTATCCGACAAAATTATTTGGCAAAAAGTCAAATTACAGGGTACAGGTTTTTATTTTACTTAGAAAAAATGCACAGAAAAACAAAAAGCTCAAAGGAAAAAGCTCAACATAATCAGTTATTAATATTTCATTGGTTCTCTCTTGTTTTAGCATGTTTATAATTTCTTTGTATGACAGTCTGGCCAGAACTATTTTTGCGTTATCAAAAATAAAACAATTGACTCCAAGCACAACTATGCAAAATGCTATAAAATCCTTTTTAATAATAAAATCTATTTTTTAATGTTTGAATTTGCCAATTTTTCTAGGCTCCTCTTTATCAATTTTGGCCACTATTGTAGAAAATTATGTATATTTAAAAAATATTTTGACATATTTTTATATTGTGTAATGTACAATTATTTTATTCATGCTAAGAGTAAATCAAGGTTGCGATCGTGATGTGGTAAATAATGTATATATGTATGTATGTATGTATAAATAAATAATGTGGCCAGATAAACTGAAAAATCACACTGAAAAAAAATTATTATTATTAATATTATTATTAATATTAATTGAAAGAGTGATTTAAAAAAACATTTTGTTTTTGCTGATCAGCTTATCATAAAAAAGTAAAAGTCTGTAAAGGAAATAATTTAGGCAACATTTAAGAGCAAGAGCAGTTTTCCAGTTAACTGCCCTCATCCAGACCAAGGATATCTTCAGAGATTCACATGGTTTAAAGTTGAAAAGTTGACGTGAGCGAGGCTGATCCAGATTGCAGTTTTTGTCCACATGGGAAAAGAACAGAAAGGATCACAAACAACTGATGGCAAAGAAAGATCTGAAAGAAGGATGAAGTAGAGTAACTCTCCTTCATGATGAAAAGACTATCTGCAAATACAGAGGGAGTGGTTGCACATAGGAGGAATAGTGTAAATGCTGGCTTGCGTAACTGATAAGAGCCCATCACACACACACACATCAGATCAATTAATGTCCGTGAGATGTAATGCTTTGTACAGCCCATGTTTCCTCTGTTTCTGCACCCCTGACCTCACGCAACAGGACCGTCAAGAAAAGATAAAACCTGCGCAAATATGCAATGCTTAGAAGCACTGAACCAGAAGAAGAGTGAAATCATTTTTCATGCTAAAAGTGATTGAGATTGACAGTTGCTGTGATCAGTCAGAAGATTGCCTAAATGCTGTTGTGCAAATATATCATTTTGTCAAGGTTTGCTGCAAATAGTTGTAGGCAATCCACTGCATTTTTATCTATTTTTTTTTTTAGGCAAAAATGTTTTTGAGTGATTTGCTTTCACCAGCCTCTGGTTTGTGGCAAGCAAAAGTTTGAGTTCACTACAGCGCCTTGACTTTACTTTGCAAAATTGCATTTTGGTTTTCTGAATGGCGAAACCTGAGCAATGCGTTAAAGGAGGGGTGGGAAGACTTCCTGTTCTTACAGGAAGTAGGAAATCCGCAGGCCTGCGCAACGTTAACCTATGCATGAGCCTGGTGTCCTTTTCCAAATCCAGTTTGTGTTGATGCGGCAAAGTCAGTTTGCATACGTATCTGTATATTTGGAGTATAATGATGAAAATGCATTTCTGCAATAACTGACCATGAATTGAAATGTTTTACAAATGAATTTGTTGGCAGCTGAGATGAACTCCTGATGGTTGATGCCTGAGTTTGCATTGCTGTTGTAAACGGCTTGATGTATCTGACCATGATTTCAACTCTTCCAGCCCACGTGTGTGTGTGTGTGTGTGTTATATGAATCTCTTCCATTACACACATAAATTGAAAGCTACTACGTGAAGTGAGGATTCTTGTGCCAAACATGCATCAAAGTTTTGCGATAGGGCATGTTACTGAAAGCTGATCACAAAAGTAAACAAGCTCTGGTTCCTCTGAACTTGCGTCAGCACAGAACAGGAAGGAACTTTGATAGGGACGAACCTGACACAAAAACATGAGATGAATAAACAAGGATAAATATTCGCATACAGATAACAGCGTGCCTGGTATGGGCTGATGAAATTGCGGTATGATGACGAGCAATAGGGATTATTAATCATGTGTAGGAATTTTTAACGCAAAACTCCACAAATAATATGATTTTTTAAAAGGTACACTATGCAACTTTGTTACAAATTAACATTTAAAAATAATGAGTCCATACATCAATTCTTCCAAAAAAAAATTCTCACCCTGATTCACTATGGTAAGCCTATTATAAGTGTTTATATTTTAGACCTGTCGGGATGATTTTCGAGGGAAATTGCGTACAAGCATCACTCGCCTGTAAATAGAGAAATGTTGCTCTGGCTACTTTAACGTGTGTCTGGTGTGTGTGTTGCAGAGGTAAATCTCCAACCTCCAGGGAATCACCCGTAAAAACAAAAAACAAAACAATGCCGAACAGAGTCTGGTGACAAACGCAACAGGATGAACGTGACTTATCGAGGAAGTATCATGGTAATTATTCAAGCTTGTTAGAATAAAACATTTTAAAAGATAATTGCGCCTTTTGATCTGAACTCGCAGTTCTGACTTTATGTCTCGAATTGCGTGTTATAGTCAGAATTGTGAGAAATAAACTTGCAATTTTGACTTTTTCTTTTCCTCACAATTGTTTATATCTCAGAATTCTCACGTTATTCAGACTTTATATCATGCAATTCTGACTTTATAGATCTCGCAATTCTGACTTTATAGATCTCGCAATTCTGGATTTATAGATCTCGCAATTCTGACTTTATAGATCTCGTTATAGATCTCGCAATTCTGACTATAGATCTCGTTATAGATCTCGCAATTCTGGCATTATAGATCTCGCAATTCTGACTTTATAGATCTCGCAATTCTGACTTTTATAGATCTCGCAATTCTGACTATAGATCTCGTTATAGATCTCGCAATTCTGACTTTATAGATCTCGCAATTCTGACTTTTATAGATCTCGTAATTTTGGCTTTATAGATCTCGCAATTCTGACTTTATAGATCTCACAATTTTGGCTTTATAGATCTCGCAATTCTGACTTTATAGATCTTGCAATTCTGACTTTATAGATCTCGTTATAGATCTCGCAATTCTGGCTTTATAGATCTCGCAATTCTGGCTTTATAGATCTCGCAATTCTGGCTTTATAGATCTCGCAATTCTGACTTTTATAGATCTCGCAATTCTGGCTTTATAGATCTAGCAATTCTGGCTTTATAGATCTCGCAATTCTGGCTTTATAGAACTCGCAATTCTGGCTTTATAGATCTCGTAATTCTGACTTTTATAGATCTCGCAATTCTGACTTTATAGATCTCGCAATTCTGGCTTTATAACACACAATTACGACTTTATATCGCAATTCTGACTTTATAACACACAATTGCATCTTTATATCACGCCATTCTGACGTTAGCTATATCTCACAATTCAGACTTTATAGTTTGGCAATACTGACTTTATAGATCTCGCAATTCTGGCTTTATAAAACACAATTGCAACTTTATATCACACAATTCTGAGAAAAAAAAGAGTCAGAATTTTGAGATAAAAAGTCACAAATACCTTTTTTATTTAGTGGCGGAAACAAGCTTCCATAGTTAATAGGTACAGCTACAGTAAAGTCTTCAGCTGGTCACTTTGAGATCATTTCCATCTACACTGTTTATATAAGGCTAGAAGTAAATGAGCAGTAGGATAATCTCTCTCTCTTTTAGTAATGAGAAAGAATACATTCAAACAATTACACAGAGCTGAGTCACAACAAAAACATTGATCTTCCGAATACAGATTGATTTTTCTTTTAACCAACGTGGCATAAATGTATCCTTAAATCATCATGGCTTTGTGTTTAGATCTCTTAATATTATTGATACCTCTTTAAGTAATATTTTGATATGGCATGTCATTGTTTGTGTCTCTTAAAGATCTTCCTTCTACAAATGTAATACGCTTATTTCGCGCATCCGTTATTTTGAAATCTAAAGCGAGGCTCCGGTGGGAAGAAAACCGGAAGTGTCGCCTTTAATCATAGGAGAGTCGCAAATGCGAAGACGTATTGTTGTGTTTAATGTAGAAATTAGTTATTCTAAAAATGTACATACATTTCTTTCATACTTTAGACTATATACAGTGAAAATCATTTATAATTTTTTTTTCAGAAAGTAAAAAAAGGAGGAACAAACTATAATGTTATACATATCCTATATTGGACATTAACGTCCAATAGTGTAAATCGCGGCAGCAGCTTCAGGTTGGTACTCCAAGGCATTGTTGTTTATCTTTACTTCCGGGGTTCTTCCCACCGGAGCCTCGCTTTGGATTCAAAATAACGGCTGCGTGAAATAAGCTGCTGTGCTTCATTTGTTTGGTTGTATGTGTTTGTGGCTTAAATGTTTTTGAAACAGTACACTTCCAATGAATGAATACAGAGGCATGGCACAGATCAAAGTTTATCAAAAGCATTTAATATTATTCAGAGTAATCATATCAATGACACACGAATTCACAAAGTGTTTAAGACATGTCTGGCTCAGTTCGCTTCGTGTGTGAATTCCAAAACAGTGCAGATTTTAAATAACCACAAAAATAAAATGAGGGAAAAAAAGGAAAGTGTGTATATTGCAACAGGAAAAATATCTCTTAAAAAATTGAGAGTAGCTCAAGAAGAACTCAGCACCATCTATTTCATAATCAAAACCATTTTCCTGATAATACATGAATCATTTCATGCTAACGCCTCTAAAGCTGTAAAAAATTACAGTATATATTTTAAAACAATAATGCGTTAAATCCTCTTTCACACGGTTACTCGTTCCAGTAAAATGCCACAATTTACAGTTCAATGTGATTTTTCTCCATATAAGCATTAGTTTAGGTGTATGACAACCCACTGCAGCCAATAACTGTACAGCATTGAAAGTTTGTCTGCTGTAGTCAGCGTGCCAAACGTGTCCTCAAATGAACAGCATTTAAAACAGGACAGAAGCACCATTAAATGTGTAAGGTAGATATCAAAAACTGTTCTTAGCCCAAATTCGTGAATCACCTGAATTCATCACAAAGTAGCTGCTAATCAAGGCTCAGGATTAGTGACATCAGTCCAAGTCAACATTTTAGTACAAAAACAAGCAAAAAGATTCAGCGAGCACAGGTCTAATCTGAGAACTCTCATGAACATGGCCCCTGGATTTAATCTTTTTTTTTTTTTAAATAAACATTTAAACTGGATAGTGAGCAGGTGTTCAAATATATAACAGTGATCGCATTTAAGTCATGTTGTCGCTAACTTAGGTGGTAAGAAACGTGTTTTAAAAACACGTGTATAACAAACAACTTCTGATTAGTCAAATCCTACCGTCTGTGCTCTACAATCTAAAAGGACAAGGAGTCAGTTATGAGAGATTTAATTCATATAGACAGGAAAGACATTTAAAGGGGTAAGCACCAAGATAAAAAAAAAGAAAAAGAAAATCAGCACCCTTAAAATATTACAGAGGACTTAGAATAACAATAGAAACCCTTAATACATCTATGATAACCATGTTGAGGCAGGGAGAGCATTTCATATCCAATAAATAGAAGAACATTTTAAATAAAATTTTTTTTACAAAAAAAAAAAAAGAATAGATCTGTATAGAGGAGAGAAACAATTCACTGACCAAAACAGATGAAACTGAACAAGAATAACCACAAAATGCAGGAAAAGAGATTGATTAAAAATGCAAGCCTTAAATGCTTGTCCTGATATAAAACACAACGTTCCATACTAAAACTGAAAAAGTATTTTAAAACCCGTATGTTTTGAAGCATTCTGAACAACTATTTCTTTTTAATTCTTAATGCTTTAGAAAAATGTCCATAGCTCTATTATTAGTATTATTAATTTTTATCTCTTCACTAAATACAAGTCACAAGGCCAATGTGGTATATATCTAGGCTGTCTAGGTTTAAAAATAATAAATTATTGGAGAAAAATAAGCACCCACGAAAAGTACAAAGAGCATTTAGACATTTCAGTATTCAAGACCAAAAAAAAAAAAAAAGAGCAACATGAAAGAGAACTAAGAACAAAAACCTAAACGGACAGGATCTTGTCAAATCCGCTGCTGTAAGCCGTGACAGCACCAAACTGCGGTTCATCGGACGTCCCGCAGAGCCATTCAGAGGTTGATACACAAGACCGACAGGAGCTAACTGAAGTCTTATTGGCTGATTGGTTCTGTAAACAATTCAGAGTAAACTGGTTCTGGATTGGCTGTACAACAAATATTAACAGTAGTAGGTAATTTTTTTTTCCAACTGTAAGTGTTTTAAGTCTTAATTGGACTAAAATAAAAGATCTTGTCCTGCGAGCAGGAGTTTTGGTTATGGCTGTGTGAGGGAAAGTGATGAGACGTTCTCATCGGGAGCTGGGACTGATGGCCTGAGAAAGACAAACAAATGACAGATGTTAGCTCTTTCTGAAGCTTTGTTCAACTGCACGCTTTGTCAAAGTGCACGATCATGAACTCACCAGGGTGAATGAGTCGTATACGTTCATCAGCTCCTCCATGCGGTATTGCTCCAGCACCACTACATTGGAGAGGTTTGGGCTTCGTTGTCGTGCACAGTCCTCACAGTGCACCACATACGTCTTCCGACTGCCATTCTCGCTGGTCACAAACAGCAGGTTAAACACCTCCACCTGCTCAGGAACATAAAAACAAACCACAAACTCTTAAAGGACGCCTATTATGTCATTTACAGATTCATAATTAAATCATAAATTTATTCTGGTAGACAAAATTATTTTTCTTAGGGTATGTTTACAAGATAAAATGCATCTCTCTATTAGTGTTACTGAATCTTAGTGCTGTGCTCGATACTATCGACCACAACATTCTTTTGAATAGACACGGAAATTATGTTGGCATTAGTGGAATTGCTCAATTGGAATGGTTCAAATTATTCTTCTGACCGTTACCAATTTGTAGCAGTAAATGAAGTAGTATATCGATCACAAGTTCAGTATGAAGTACCACAAGGCTCAGTACTAGGACCGTTGCTTTTTTTTTATACCTTGTACATGCTACCCTTGGGAGATATCATTAGGAAGCATAGTTTGGTTTTCACTGTGATGCTGATGATACTCAGCTCTATATTTCTTTGTGCCCTGACGAGACACATCAACTATGCATTCCGCTAATTTTGTGAATTGGTATAAAATAATTGGATGACAAGCATACCAGTCAACACTCCCATTTTCCCCCGGGAGTCTCCCATATTTCAAACCAATCTCCCGCCCTCCTCCCGTTTTGTTATTTCTCCCGTGAAACAACCCGTAATTTGAATGGCCCAAACCTCATTATATGAATAATCACATCAATATATTATTCCAAGGTTGTCCAGTTGCCAGATCTTATATGAAACGCATCCTACTCGCACAAACAACACATCATACAAATTTCGAACCATTTGTGAGCGCAACCTACAAGCCAGTTGTGCTGTTGATATCTGCGCAGGTAGTAGACTGGTAGAAATGGGAGAAGACTCATGGTAAATATTTAACGCAATTAACTCAGAATCCGTTTTCTCTGTCATCCTTTGGCTAGCCTTACATTATGTGATGGGCTCTTATTCATGCAAATGGTTTTAAGCCACTCAAGCCAAGACAAAGAGAACATGTCTGTGACACACACACACGACACACAGAAAGACGCGCGCCAGAATCAAGTTCTCTTACGGCTTTAAGTTGCACATGAGGATACCCGACAAAATGGACATTTTGGCATATTTGCATAAGAGCAGTCTTAAATGAGTTTTTAAAAGTCTTAAATTAACGTAAAGAGTTGAGAGAATGGGGCGTGTGTGAGATCTGCGTCTGTCAGCAGCTGCTGGTTTTAAGAGGACAGCAGCTAATAATGCTGTCTGTCAGTAAAGTTAATAGAAGAACAAAGGAAACAGAGAAAATGACTCATTAAATGGACAAAAGTTCTTTAGTCAATAGCAGTAAGGATTAAATTGAACTTTATTCAATTTCTATATATATATATCTCCTACATGTTAGACAAATATTTAAAATATAGCTACTTTATGTTGTTTCTATATTAATTTGGAGATTAACTGTGAAATTGCATTATAAAATATATTAAAAACTTACGTTTTTTTAAATGGTGATTAATCTAATTCCTTTTTGCAATCGATTGACAGCACTGATAAAAAGAAATAAAAAAAACGAATTAATTTTTTTATAAAAATAAAAAATTAACATGAAATCAAAGAAATGTATTTGTTAATATCTGCAGAATTAATGTGCATTTACTCTGCCTTTGCCATCCAGCACCCCCCACAATCCCTCAAGTCTCCCATATTTTTGTACCCAAACGTTGACAGGTATGACAACAAGTAATTCCCTACTACTTAAAGCTGCAGTCCATAATTTTTTCTGTATTGAAAATTTACAAAATGTATATAATAAGTACATCATAAATTAATTTTCCAAACCCAAGTTGTCGTCAATCACTACAGTACATATATATATACACTAGTATATATAGTATACTAATTGGCTTCATCACTCGGGTCTCCTCTCCACCAATAAGCTGGTGTGTGGTGGGTGTTCTGGCGCAAAATGGTTGCCGTCACATTATCCAGGTGGATGCTGCACATTGGTGGTGGATGAAGAGATTTCCCCTTCTATGTAAAGCGCTTTGAGTGCCGAAAAAAGTGCAAGTAGCAGCTTTGGATACAATGGTCTTCCGCAAGATGCATGCAGTTCTGTTTATTAACCGCTAGTGCGCCAAACGTTACGGACTGCAGCTTTAATTCAGAAAAAGAAGAAAAAAAATCTGGGTCTGCTCTTTGATACCAATCTTTTATTTGAAAGCCACATTTCTAGCATCTGTAAAACCGTATTCTTCCATCTTAAAAAAAATATAGAAACTACGTCATATGCTCTCAATGACAAATGCAGAAAAGTTAGTTCATGCATTCATGACCTCGATGCTAGATTATTGTAATGCTCTTATGGGTGGTTGCCCTGCACGCTTAATAAACAAACGACAGGTGGTCCAAAACGCAGTAGCTAGTTCTTACCAAACCAGGAAGTTTGACCATATTAGCCCGGTTCTGTCAACACTGCACTGGCTTCCTATTAAACATTGCATATTTTAAAATCATTCTTAATTATTTACTGAGCACTAAATGGTTTGGCTCCTCAGACTTGAGTGAGCTCTCAACACATTATATGGGGCTTTCGCACTGCAAGAACTGGGAACGATTTTAGTTCTAGGAACACCTCCTACTTTAGAGTAGGGTCTAACCCAGAACAATAGGAACTACCAGTGACGCAAGTGTACGCTGATTGGGCTTAAAAAGAAAAGCCATGTAAACGCACAGATTATAACCTATATATTTACTCCAGAAACTAACTCTACGTACATGGAAAACAGTGATAGACGGATCTCTCAACCGCAATTTTGAGGAGACCAAGACCAAAAAATGATTATGTGTTTCTGCTCAGCTAACAACATTGGGCATCAAACACATGGCAAACGCTAATACTGTCTAATATACTGTCTACTTTATTTGTATAACAGTTCTATATAATAACGCATTAGACAGGACTGTTTAACAGATCGTAAACTAATGAAGATGGAGAATGGGAGCGCTGTATGCTCAGGCTCTGCCATTCTCAGTGCAGTCAAAATAAAAGTCACAACAAGCGCAGTTTACGTCACTTCAGAGTTCCTACTGGAGGTGCGTATGCAACCAGGAAAATGGCCCTAGGGGAACATTTAGTTCTCGGTGAACCACTCCGGTAGCTAGTTCCTATAACTAAGTTCCTATAACTAGCCAGTGTGAAAGGGGTTGTAGTCCTTCATATCTATTGTGATCTCAAAATTCTGGCCAGTTGATAATACCAATAATACCAACATCCTCTGCAGGCAGTAGATCCTTTTCCTATTTAGCACCCAAACCCTGGAAAAGTCTTCCTAGCCTTGAAGCAGACACACTGTCAGTTTAAATCTAGACTAAAAGCATCTCTTTAACCTGGCATACACAACACATTATCAATTCCTATTATTCAAATCAGTTAAATGAATGTTAGGCTGCATAAACTATATCAACCGGAACCAGGAACACTTCCTATAACACCCGATGTACTTGTTACATCATAATAAGAATAGCATTTACGCAATTGTTAGTCTGTCGGTCTCATCCTTATCCCAAGGTTACCGTAGTCAGCCGTATCCGGTCCATATCCAGATCAGATGGTGGACCTGCATCTAGACACGACCAAAACGCAGCCCTGAATGACAGCAGGGACCGTGTCAACTAGACAATCCCCTGTGAAGGCCTCATCGACATGACAGTCATCGGCAGGTCCTCCGCACAGACCCTATGGCCTTCAGCTTCGGCTCCATACCGGTGTGATGAATTGATCTTCAAGCAAAAGGAACTAGATAAATATTTAAATGCTAATTCTGACTTGTGATGCAGCCTGAAACATCACACTGTGTTCGTTCATTGGCCAGAGGAGAACTGGCCCCCTGACTGAGCCTGGTTTCTCCTTATTTTTTTCTCTCATTCTGTTAACTGATGGAGTTTGGGTCCCTTGCCACTGTCGCCTCTGGCTTGCTAGCCGAAATAGCCGAAATGCATAATTTTCTCGTAATCACTGTAAAGCTGCTTTGAAACAATCTGTGTTATTGTATAAAGCGCTATATAAATACAGATGACTTGACTAAAGCCAAACCAGAATGGTTTGACTTTAGATTTGAGAAATTATGTATAATTTCAAGGTTTAAAGCAAAACCAGAACGGTCTGACTTAAGATTTGTGAAATTATGCTGAAATTAAACAGCAGACTGAATGCAAATTCACTCTCTGACATTAGGTGGTGCTGATGGAACAGCAGAAAGAGGAAAAGAAAATGACATCAAAACTTTTCTGAAGACAGTCAGATCCCTTCAGAAATACATATAAACCCCCACTTCAATTTTTATATTTTCTTCCTCTATTTCGAGCATCATGAACACTGGGCATGTTGTGCCTGGTACAGTATTTGCTCTGCTGGAGCATCGGTGTTCTCTTCTTTGTACCGGTCTTTGGTGCATCCCATTTCTAGCCTGTGTCAATGTCCTGTTAACAGACTGTAATATTTGCACACAAACTGCATTGCAATCATTTCCCAAAATGTAATTTGTGTGGAAGTCTGGAATAGAGATCAGCCAAAATAAAACTAAAACGGATTTATGGTCAGCCGACCGGTGCATCTCTAATTTCATGTGTTGTTACTTGTAACTGTGTCATTTCTTTACACCATGCCATAAAAAAGAAAATGCAACACACTGTCCTGCATTGAACAGGGGTGCATTTCCTGAACAACAGCGCTTTACTGCCCAGCTCACTGCTTAACTACCATAGAGTGATACATGATATCAAGAAATCAACTAGCCAGTCAGGACAAATTTGCCCAAAGACAGTTTTGGGAAACCGATGTTTAACCATGTTGGGTTAATGAGGTCACACAGGTGGTGGAGTAATAACTTATTTGAATCAATCCTTTAAAAATTGAGTTAATGCCAGATTTTTTTATATAAATTACAGACATGGCATCTGATTCTCATTTTTCTCAGTTATTTTGCTTTATTTCCAGATTCAGTCATAGGCTCGTTCTTACGTACTAGAGCACGTACACACTCTTAAAGAACAGTGCTTTAAATCTCGAGAAACTAAGAGATGTAAATGACATTTTATATATATTGAAAGGGATCTATATATGAATGTCAGCTAGCTCGTTATTTTGCTCAAGACAAGGATTTATTGAGTCCAAATGTCACGCAAACCAGAAACTAGGCTTCTAACCACAGGTCGAGAGCTGTAATTCGCAAACAACATCGCAAAGTTGTGTGGTTGGAATGTCTGTTGGGCAACACAGACTCATTGAACAAGACTTATAACAAAAGGAACTTGCGACCATAGTTGGCTAACGATGCTTTCGGGAAACGCACCTCGGCACCTTTCAGAAGCAGTCATTATTAAAATGGTGAGAACACAACAAAAGGTTGTGATTACATTTTGAACACTGATTCTTCACTATTCCTCAGCAGTATATTGTTAACAATTCCTCGGCCATTGGAAGTCCATGTGATGATGTTTTGCCCTTACAGTAAAAAAAAAAAAAAAAAAAACACTGTTTCCTTGATATAGTGATAAAATCTTCCTGGACTTATAACTACCTTTGTTTGAGGGCTATCCAAAATAACCAGTCGAGAGCTATTTTGCAAATGGCTTACATGGTGAGGTAGCTACGTCACAAAAATAATAGCAGGACTACAAATAAAAGGTTTAAGGCAGTTGTTTTCTATTGTGGAGATTCAATCCCTTTGAAATGTTTGCATGGACTGTGCTCTTTGCAGATTGTTTACATGCATTAACAGCTATATTACACACGAAAGGAAAGGTACAACAACAACAACAAAATAATAGATCTCCTTTAAAAGTTGAAGGGTGCATTCCTGGGCCTCTAGTGACACCAAAATGAAGTGCAAAAATAATGATTGCTAGTGGTGCAGAAATTACACGCTGCACCTTTACATAGGTTGTGACAAATTCTAAATGAGAATAACTCAAAGCTGCATTATTTCATAACCAGAGATGACACAGCTACATGCTAAATATTCCTTTTTTGGAATATAATTCTCGAGGTCTAGTGGGTTTTTGCATACTGGTAGTATCTTTTTCTACGCAGAACCTGCCAATATTTTATACAATCTATGAAGCACAACATTCGACTCACATCACACTCGTTACAGTAGTAGGCCGGCTCATCCTTCACTCTGCTCTGGTAGGAGATCTTCTTTCCAGATGCCACCAGCTGGTCCCTCAGGATCTGAATGTGCTTAATAGACTGAAGGAGACAGTGTCTGAAAAGGAGGGGGAAAAAAATTATGAAATGTCCATGCTACTTGATTGTGGTGTAACCTGGTAAGAAAGAATCAATAATGCTGCTGCATACTCACTTGATCATCTTGTAAGTGTCTGGATCGGTGACTTTGACGTTGCGTGCCACGTTCCAGGACACGTGAATCATGGGAACGATGGATTTCACTTTCTTCACTTCGTTCCACTCAAATCTCTCTAAAGCCAACTGGTACTGATATGCTACAAATACAAAAGATAAAGGTCTAGCAAAAAAGCTTTTTACATTTCTGTGCCCTGGCTAAGAAATTTTAGTTTTACACATTTTGTTGCAACCGTTTAATGTAACCATAATGACTGATACAATTTTTCAATGATAAAAAGAAAGGTTACAAGGTCAGTGTGTAGTTTACTCACAGTTGACAGGTCCCACATTCCAAGCAATGTTGTTGCACCAGCCTACGGCTTGAACCCAGTGTACAGTGCCTGCGTTGATCCATACCAGATCTCCTGGCCTTTGGATGAACCGGTACACAGGGATATTAGAGCGGTACAAGTCATCCAGAACCGGCCACCATGATCCTGTCAGGTAGTCCACTCCATGCCTGAGAGAAAATTCATTCACAAACTTAATATATTTTGTGGTTAAAATTAATAGCCAAAAAATATTTTATTCCTAATGAAAGTATTTTATTTTGACAGAGTTTTTGATAAATTGAGTAACTCTACTGTGGCTTAAAAAGACAGATTTTGCATTTTTCAAGTTGCACAGTTTCTTACTTTTCACAGAAATCACTGATGGCCTCCCAGTAGTCGTCATGGACCGAAAACCACTCACAGTCTCCAGGCCCAATATTGATATTTACGGAACAAAAGTTATTGTTCTCCTGGTGTCCTGATGACACAACCATTGAACAAAAAATTTAACATCAATAAAGAACTACTTGCCAAAGCAGACTAATCCACCGTTGATTGACTTGAAATTAAGAAAGTTATTTTAGATTGAGTCAAACCTGGTGTGCGGCAGCCAGGGACCTTCATGTAGAGTTGTACTGTATTCATTCCCAAAATGGTGTGGCCAACATGGCTCAGCATATTCCCACTGGAAGAAACGCGCATAAACGCCGGCAACTTCTGCAGTTCTTGCAGCTGAGGCTTCCATCTAAAGCACAAGACACAACACCATATAGTTAATACAGATTGCTTATACATCACCAAGACATAGTTGTGTAATTGCTGCCTGTGTAGAGACTTTGATTTCATCCAACAGAAGATGCTGCACACGTTGAAGTAATTATGCACAATGGTCTTACCTTTTGGGATCGGATAGGTCAATATTGGTGCCAAATTTAATTATCTTCCCCACAGATTTTTGCTCTGAACTGTAAAAATAATGAAACAATTAATAACAGCATTTTAACAGCAGATCTTTATTCATACACACAGTGGGAGGGTGATTTATTATAGTTTTAATTAAATTCTTAAAGAAAATGTTACTACTATTTTTTTTTATTAAAATAAAAGTAATTATTTGGATTAGTTCAAGAATTAAGTGCTGAGGTAATTTGAAATAAATTACCTGGAGCCGGGAGCTAAGGAGTTACTGGTCATATTCTCAGAGTTAGTGGCAGATTTCTCATCTTCCTCCTCATAATCACTGCCCTTTTCTTCCTGCAAGGTCAGACAATGGCATGGTGAGTTCATGATGTATATGACTAATTTAATAGTTATATCAAAACTGTATAAACAACAATTCTTAAGTATTTGCAAAATGACCAATACAATCCTGGAAATTAACAAACACTGTGTACAAACTTCTATGGTGTAGGTTTGTGTTCACACCTGTAAGCTCTCTTGGAAGCTGGAGGCCTGGTACTGGGCATACTTGGCAATCGTTGTATGTGACCTGCTGCTCTCGCAGGGCCAGGTCTGGCCAGTGCCAGTGGAATCCCAGTTCTCATCCGCTGGCTGTTGAACCTGGGTCCGAACTTCTACTGCATGCTCCGAATTTGCCTCCACCAAAGACTTAGTTGAAAACAGACCAAGATCTATAAAGGAGGAGGAATGGAAAAAAGCACAACTTAGTTTCAACAGCAACTGTTTGGACTCAACTGTAGAGTAACAAAATTGAAAATCTGTCCATCCACAAGACATATGCAGAAACTTACTTAATCTAAGGGAGCCGGCTAGTCCCCGGATGACAGTAACTGGGTTTTTTGAATCTGTGCAGAACTGCAGCAGGACTGGAGAGAATGCATCTCTTTTACTTTCCAACTGTAGAGAAACACCAACATGGAATCATTAAGACATTCTTTTAACACTTTCACTGACATTTACAGAATTTTCAGACAATCCATGTTTTCACTGTTATACAGTTCTTCTGAAAGAGTACAACATCTCTGGATCAAAAGTCAAAAAAGGAGCAGAGACAAGGGATTAAAGCATTGCTCATGTACGTTGTAGTCTTAGAAAAAACAACAACAATTTGATCAGCTTTTTGTTCAAAATGTTGCTTTTTTTAAATGAAACATGAACAAATTCAAGTGTTGATAAAAAAAAAGCATTTTGCTAGAATAAAATGTTTTTCTTTGTCTTTTTTAAAGCAGAGGATCTGTTCTTTCTTTTGATATATTGCACATTCAGATATTCATACAACATTTTTAGAAAACTTTCATGGCCTCCTGAATATTTTGATCAAAAACAAGCAATAATAATAATAATAAAAAAAGTGTCTGGCAACTTAATATTACTGGAGTAGATTAACTCTTTCCTCGCCAGCGTTTTTTTAACACAATTGTTTTAAGTTTGATGTTCTGGTGTATATGTTATTGTGCATGTAATACAATACAAAATGACCACAAGGGGGCAGGAGATGCTGACAATGCTACTGCAATGCTTACATAGATACTAGGTGTGGGGGGGTTGAGTTTCTCTCGAGGGATGGGCATCTCTGGGGGCAAAATTGGTTTAACAGAGAAGGCAGGTAGGAGGTATGATTCCTTGAATTTCTCCTTCACACGAGCTCCTCTGAAACAACAAGACATTAAGCATTAGATATGGTCTTTAATGGTCCTTATGACTAAATTCCCACTGCAGGCAAGAAATATTCTGTTTCAGAGATGTCCTGCATGGAAATATTACTCACTTGCAGGCTCTGATGATTTCGCTAGCGGTGTTCTTTATGGTGATTTGCTCTAGAGGAATCCTCTTCTCCTCCACCTCTGAAGCAATAAATGTCTCCCTGTCCCCACTCTCCACCTTTATGAGGCGTATCTTCAGTTCTTTGGGTGGTCCATCTGTTAGTGCCTTTAGTTTCTGAAAGTCATCAGAACAAAATGCTGATGAAGCTGATTGGAGATCAGAGGAACGTCCAGAGCTGCCGCCATTGTCTTTACTTTGTGCCCACTCTTCCCCTTCGCTCTGAGATTGGTTACATTCCTCTTTTCTTCTCTTCTTTTCTCCATCACGCTCTTGCTCCTTCTCCCTAAACTCTTTACTCTGAATGTCCAGGTTACCCAGCACCTGCCTGCTCTTCTTTAGCTTGTGTGACTTTCCGTCCCTGTGCCGTCGACTGAAGCTGGAAGATGAGGATGAGGAAAGAGAAGCATCGTCGTGTCTTTCTCTGTGCTTTTTCTTTCTCTCTTTCCTGTCCTCATGTTTTTTACTGCTACTGTGTTTGTGTTTCCTCTCTCGTTCTCGGTGTCTGTCCTTTTCTTTATCAGGTTTGCATATCTCCTGTGACTCTGCCTTTGAGTGGTCTTTATAAGGGAGAATGTGTTTGTTCAACTCATAGCTATGACCAAGCTCTGCTAGCGAAGACTCTGAGATGGTGGTCAGTTTTGGTCGTCTTTCCAACAAGTCTTTCACAGTTCCAGAATCTTTCTCTCCTGTGGGTTCATCTGAAATCTCTTCCTCATCATCATGGTCCAAAAGATCGGACTGGCTTATTTTATCCCCTCTCTTCCTCTCGGACGCCCAAGCTGTAGGCGAGAGGGGACAGGTCTCACCTGAGTTACTTATGGCAGGGGTTTGCGTCGGACTGCTAAAACCTGGGTGATTGGCTGTACCTGATGTGGGAGAAGTGCTTTGTTGTTGTCTGCAAATGTCAGGCCCCAGAGAAAGAGATGAAGAGTACTTAACTCCCACAAAAGCAGAGGGAGGAGGACGACCGAAGGGTCCACCCCGGTAGGTGTATTTCTGGCTCTCAAGCACAGATGCAAGGTTTTTAAACATGTTGTTCACACCTGTCTGGTGGAGATGTGGCCGCTGATGTGGTGAACAGGATGGTGTTTCATCTTCCCGATCAACTTCTTCTTCATCATCCTCGCACTCACTTTTCTCTAACTCTGAAAGGCCATACAGCTTGGCCAAGTCACTATGACGATAGTTGGTTCCTGTTGTGTGAAGAATGCTTCCTTGGGACTTCATGCTAATGCAATTGGCAGACTTGGGAATGACCTTAAGAACCTCCTCTTCTTCCTCAAGTGAAGAAGTGCGACTGCAAGGCGATGCCAAGGAACCTTGCCGACTTAACACAGGTGGGCTTGCATGACTCTCTGGCTGATAATCCTCAGTTGGAGATTGTTTTAGGGCAGGCACGAGGTCCGGTGCACATAAATAACTCTTCATCTGTGCAACATTTGCAGAAAACTGAGGTTCCGGTACTGCCTGTTCTCCTCTCTGACCAGAATACAACTCCTCCTCTTTCTTGATGGACTCATCCAACATCTTCATAATGTTAGCCAATCCATCAGGCAAGAGCTCAGAAGTTTCCTCCTCAAATTGGGCACCATCAGAGTCACCACTGCAACTACTAGCACTGCTACCCAGACTACCAAGTCCTGTACTGGACATATGGTTTTGCAGGCTATTTGCGTTCGTGCAGATTTGTGTGCATGAAGAGCGAACAATCTTGGGGAAAGCCTGGTAAAGTTTGGGTGGCTCTCGCAGGGGCGGGGGGTTGGGAATAGCATCCAAAATCCTAGGGATATGAGAGGTTTTCAACATGGTGATATCTTTGGAGGGGTCAGGTTTTAATTGCATTATGTGGTTGTGGGAGGGGCTGATGAGACCTGACTCTGAGGGGTATGTGGGAATCCCAGTGGGATTCTGAGATGGTGCTCCACTCTTCCCTTTCTCTCTCTGCCTCTGCTTCTCACGGGCATATTCAGTCTGTGGGGTGAGAGGAGGTGGTCGTGGTCGTTCGTTAATGGTTGTTGCGGTTCCAGAAGGACGTTGGGGCACACCTCCTCGACTCAACCAGGGATAAGGTGGTGAATTCTGGCTAGGAGGGGAGATGGAAGAGGGTGCATTGGCTGGAGACAAACGAGGAGGTAGAGGCTCAGCTACACTACCTGACAGCAAACGCTCAAGACTCTTGATTGCAGACTCACCATGTGGCTTTGTCTCCACTTCTTGTCGCTCTACATTCTGTTTCCTCTTTTCCTCCTGTTCTCTCATTCTCTCTTCTGCTTGCAGGTGGCCCTGCAACTCTGCATCAAGTTTATTTAAAGCATCAGCAATGGATTGAGAGCTTGGGGCAGCAGTTTGCAAACAGGACCTTGAGTAGACTGGGGCTGGAACAGTAGTAGTTGCCTGAGAAATTGAGGGGGAAGCTTGAATGGGCACTAAGTTACATGAACTGTTGGATATTGGCTGGAGGGCTGAATTGGCTTTTATGTGTGCTGGAGGTTGAGGGTGATGTAAAGGTGAAATGACGGCTCGTTTGAGAGTGTTAGAGGTCTTGCTGGTGATGATGCTCTCCCCCGGTCTCTGAAGCCCTGAGTTTAGGGTGGAGAAAGTAGAGGACACTGGGGTGTAGTTAGGTCTACCTTGTCCTGTGTGAGGAAGAGTGGACTGCTGAATCTGAGCTTGTGCCCCTTGATATGGGTGGGGAAGGGTTCCAACACCAGGGTGGACACCCTGATACCCTGGATGTGGCAGATTTTTACCAGTCATGGATACATGGTTTGGGTTTGAGATTAACACTGAAGAATCAGTTCCTCTCCAACTGCTTAGGGTGCTGGGGATGGAGGTGGTGGTAGAGGGTGCAGAGCTCATTGTAGGGATGCCTCCAACATTGGTGTATAGTCCCAGGGAGCAAGGTGGACGAGGAGTTTCCAGGTTTGGGGTAATGACAGGTTTTCGAACAGGGGCCTGAGAAGGGCTCACACGTTTGGGCGTCCCTGGACCCTGGTCGCCCCCAACAACCTTATTCTGTGCCTGAGAAAGGCGTGCGACAACCTGAGAATCCCCTGTTGCTGAAATGTCACGTGATTCCTAAAGGGAAATGAATATAAGAGTCAACAAAACAGGTCCGAAACTTGTAACTATAGATAACATAATTATAACATTATGTGTTGCGCATCATGCTATTTAGTAAAATTAATCAGGCAGTAATTTTCAGGTTAAACAAAAAGTATTCAGGTTGCACAAAAAGTATTCTCGTCGCTTCATAAAATTAAGGTTGAACTATTTTAAAGATGTCTTTACTACCTTTCTGGGCCTTGAAAGCGCTAATTAAATTGCTGTCTATGGAGGGATCAGAGAGCTCTTGGATTTCATCAAAAATATCTTAATTTGTGTTCCGATCTATATTGAGTGATTCACTTTATTTAATTCTCTGTGCCTTTTACCTGGTTCTTCCAGGGTTTGTTGGGGTTGTGCTGAGGTACTGTGGCCTGGGCCGGGTTGCTGGCTGATGGGCTGGTGGAATGGATCAGCCCTGGGTGAGGCTGGAACTGGGAGTGACTGTAAGGCACAGTGGTGTGGTTTGCTGGTGAGGGTGCAGGGCGCTCCCTATCGGTCCGCAGTGATGAGGAGGATGTAGGTGGTGGAGGAGCATGTCTATCCAAAGAATTCACACCAGAATCACGTCCTCTTTGTGGAGTAGTACCCTGTGTTTGCCCTTGGGTCAGAGCTGAAGGTCTGTTGTTGGGGTAGGGGTATGTAGAATGGTGGATGTGAGGACTCTGTGAAGGTGGCCCCAGACACTGTGATGATGGACCGGTCTTGTGGGACTGTGGTAGTAGAGGACCCCTGCTTTGTCCGTAATCTCTTGTGGGGGGAATGGTGGGTGAAGAAATGGTTGACGGATTCAAGGGAGGCGGTTTATATGGGAAACTTCCAATTCCTGGTTTGGCTGAATCCTGGGAATAGAGAAAAATAAAAAATTAGGGAAAGTAAATCTAGACGCAATATCAGTAATAATGCCCACACACTACATGACAACGGGTTGCTGTGCTTTTCACACTACACGAGTAGTGGATCGTAAACAAGTCCAGATTTTTAACCTGCTGAATAGATTTGCCTACAATTTTTGCTCTTGGACGACATCTCCATTAACTATCGGCAAGCGGAAAATCAGGGCTAAAATCGTGTGATGTGTAGGTGGCATAAGGGTAAATGTGATGGCTAATAAAATGGCAGTGACAGATGATGCCATATATTAAACTGACAATACAAGAAAACATCACTGAATATTAATATTCAGATCAGCGATGACTGACCTGGAAATCGATCTGCCCGCTTTTGCGTTCATTTGGGTTCCAGGGTGCTCCTCCTTTGTGCAGTGGGCTCCAAAATCCAGGTTTGGGAGAGGGGTAGTGAGAGGATGGCTGCTGATTCAAATGTACAGGTTGCCCAGGTATACGCTGCATGGCTGAATGAGTAGCCTGACATAAGAAACAGAAAAAGAGATTATTAAAGGAGAGTTAAGACAGAAAATGCATGGGTGAGGCCATAAAGAAATTACCAACCTGCTCAGACCCAGAGATCTTCTTTCTCTTGCTTGGACCGGGGCAGTCCTCCATGGGTCGGTGTAAAGATGGAGCAGGGGTGTGCTGAATGACCGAGTGCTCTCCCAGAGGTGGCCCAGGCCGTTTTAACTGTCCAGAATGCGAGTGAGGTCCTCTGGGTTGCTGCTGAGTCTGGGCTTGAGTCCATATATCAGGTAATGGAGGCATGGGCCGTGAGCCATGGGCTGTGAACTGAGGAGCACCATACTTGTGGAGAAAAAGAGAGAAACAGCGTTTGGTGAGAGTACTCTTAACCATAATGTTCAGTTAAGTGAGCTACAGTCCTACACATTAAATTGAATTCTTAAATGTGTAAATTAAAGCTATTTATTTTCTTACTACATGAACATCATTCATGTAACAAGAAAGGATATGAAAAGTAATGAAATATAAGGTCAATATTCACCTTCAGTAGCTGATTGGCTCGAGCTGTGAGGTGTGCAGGAGGCCCTGCATTGTAGCCATTGTGTAGTCGGTTGTGGTTTTCACCAGGCAATGACTCATAACCCTGGCCAGTTCTGGTTGGTTCCCAAGGTCTTGGAGGAGCAGGGGGCATCCTTTGTAATCCTGGCAACAAAGCCTGAGACAGGTCTTGCTTATCCCCTCGATGTAAAGGACTGGAAATACAAAGACACATTAGCCTACTTACAACGCAAGTTGCACTGTTTGCCAGAAGTGTTTGTAAAACAACAATAAAGATTAAGACACTCACCCATTGTTTAAGAATTTACTAGGCTGGTTTAGGCCAGTCATGTGACTTGGTGGCATATTGGAGAGGAACTGGTGCTGACTGACACCAGGTAAGCACCTATCAAGAGATTTTTTTTTTCTTTGATCATTCCTTTTGATAGCTCTGTTTCACAACTTTATCAGTGAATTCACTAAAAGCATATTGAGACCCTAATAATGAGGTATATTACCTGGAGGGAGGTGGCCAGGCGCGGCTGCCCACGGGAGCCCATGGTCCCCGGTTGAGTCCGTCCAGAGGAAAAGGGTCCCGTGTGCTGCACCCGGTGAACTGTTCTGGTGTGTGATGCATCCAGCCTAGACTATAAAAAAAAGACAATTTATGTAATATCCTACACATCTCCAATATGTTGGCCAATACATCTGTCACTGAAAAATACAAAAATACTTCCCTACATGCTGGAAAGATTGCAAGGAGTTAAGTGGTTGTGACACTGAACTATTTAACAACTAAGCCATGATGCTGCCTTAAATGTCTTAGCTTAAATCTGAACAAGTCAGATGGAAGAGCAGAGCAGACATCTAATCTCTGTATTTAGTGGCTACACTGAAGTGTTAAGATTAAAAATAATGTTATATGCTAAGATGCACCAAATATTTTGATCTAAAATATTGTTCAATAATCTCTACCAAGAGAACAGTACACATGGTTACTCACCACACTAGCTGTGAGTTTGAAGCCCTCCACTGCAAAACAGAGAGGGCCACTCACCAACACGAAGGAGAAGCTGTTTACTGCTACCCCTGCCAACTGGAGAAAGAAAGAAAAGAGGAGAGATGGGACATAAGGGGGTGAGGCACAAATATACAGCCAAATCCATTAAACACAGGGGGAAAACACATCCTTTGTAGTCTGTATGAGTGTTTGGCCCGAAGGCAGCGATTAACAAAGGAACCCTCCAGAACATCAGTATCACTTATAACCTCTAGGGGGCAGTGCTCTTCTGTATTCGAATGGGAGGAAAGGGTGCACAGATGGGCCTGTGGGAGTTCACCTATAGGGTGAGTACACTGAGGTCATTATAACCCTTCCCGAGGCCTCTTGGCAGAGGGTGAGAGTGATTGGAGGGAGGGGACGAGCAGAGCAAAGTCCTGGAGTCAAGCCAGCGGTGTCTGTGTGCATGTGTACATAAAGGAGTGTGTGTACTTGTGTTGTGTTGCTTGAGTTTGATTATTTGCGTGTGTGTGTGTGTGTGACAAGAGAGGCACTGAGGTTAATCTCATTAGGCCAGGCGTGATGGAGAGAGGAAAGGACAGAAAGAAAGAGCAAGGGGTGGAGGGAGGAAAGGAACAGCAGAAGGCTTGAACAGGATGGATGGACAGATTAGGGGAAAAAGACGGGTCTAAAATTAAAGTGTTCTTTAGGGAGACTCCAAAGTGAGAAGACCGGCTGTGCTCCCATGAAACACCCACGCATGCGAACACACTGAGCTTCCCACGCATTCTGAACACACACGGCACACCGAGCGCAAGCTGGATGCACAAATATTGGCAAGCGTGCGTGCACACACTTGATTCAAATTGCTTGGCACACGCACATATATGCCCATACAGCAAAAGATGCCTAGCACACAGTAGATTTGGACTTGGCAAAAGCATTTCAAGTGTGACAGGCACTTTCTATTGCACAAAACACACACACACACATTTCTTATACAATAAAAAAGGACACATATGCAAAACTTGCCATCAATAAAATGCTGTTTAACCTGACGGGTTATTCCTGGGCTAGTTACCCAGCAGGCAGAGTAACACTTTCTGGTGAAAGTTACACGTCTTTAACACTTCAATACAGTATTTAAACTGTAATTTTGGTGATGAGGCATAATTAGTCCAAAGATATATATGCATGCGGCAGTATTGTGAGATTGTTTGGATAGAGTACGTGTGTGTGAGCCATTCCTTGCTCAGCAGGTTTAGTCAGACAGCGCGCGTATGTGCGTGTATTTTGAGCCTATAGTGCATATGAGCCCACCCACTCCTCTCTGGCTCATGGTGTTGCACTATTAAAAGGCTTCTCTAATATTTCAGGAAGTCTCGATTTAGCTGCTAGTGGGGACTGAAATAATCGTGATCCTGTAATACACTGCATTCTTAGACCCAGTTTCTGCATATTGACAGACAGACAGACACACACACACTTACCTGTCAAATAAACATCTAGCACCACTTCTCAAATGTCTGAAGAGTTAGGGTTTAGCACCAACACTCGATCATCTCTGCCGACGTTGACCACTGTAGAGAGATAAAGGAGGTAAACATGAAGTGAATTTGACTTCTCTTATTTGTTTTCCTGGTCTATTACTTTGGCTTCATTCCATCCAATCAGCACAAGTGCTGTAAAAACAGCCAGGCCTTGCAGCTGTGCCATCAATAATATCACAGACAGAATTTTTTTTTATTGAGAATCCAAGAGAGAAGTGGATGTTTTTAAGAAACTAAAGGAAATCCGTCTGCAACACTGGGAGGATTGGGTGGTGAGCAGGACAACAGTGAGAGGAAATCCATGATACTGTCTCTCGCACACAATGGTGAGAGTTATTATAGGGAGGTGTCTGAATAAACAGGCCTGGCATACTGGTGTGGAAAGCCAACTATCACATATGAAAACTATAGCTTGGGAAAAACACTCCATGAGAAATACAGGGTGGATAAAGTGTTCAAGGGGTTTGTATATCTGCATGTTTTTAGCACAAGAGAAATGTATACGTTTGCATGAAATAGTGAGCGAAAATACGTTTGCATGAAAAATGACAATCCCCTTGTCACAAAAATAAATTTTCTTCCATGACATTTGGCATTAACTTCTTGACAATTTAGAAGTTAATGCAAAAACTGACTAATGTGCATTTTACATGTTTGTATTCAATTTTTTATTTGAGTGTTGATTATTAGGCTATATCTAAAAATAAATAGCAACTGAATTTAAGCTAATTGTTTGGGCTCTGTTGTTAACCTTTAATATTATAATAATGTGCATGTGGTGTTGTCAAAAAACTCGGTACTTCAGTACCAAGTCAGTACTAAAAAAATTAAACGGTACTCGGTACTTAAGAAAAGCTGGTACCGTAACAGAGTTAATCTGGTTCTTGATGCACTGTCCGAAAGGGCTAACCTAACCCTCTTCATAAAAACACTGAGACATGGCGAACGGCGGTGCTGCTAATGTGGTGGCTCTGAATCCACTTGTTGACACGAAAGGAGGAAAGAGCCACACATGGAAATATTTTGGATTAGGCTAACGTCACATTGCCAAAAGGGGCCATTCACGTGCAAATTCACAATTTCAAATGTAGGCGCGCGGCAAGCGCGCTCATAATAAGCTTGTGGAAAGTGGTATCGGGTAGTTGTACGAGTACATGAGCACAGTATCGGACCGACACCAGAGTACTGGTATCAGTATCGGTGCATCCCTATTTATGTCATTAATATCAGTACGCCAGAAAAGCAGTTCTAGGCTTATTCTTGCCTGGATAACTCTTAGCAGGTAAAAAAGCCCTTTTAAAATTAAATATGAATGCAGTTTTGGATTAAATAAAAGTACAGTCAAGTCAAATAAAACACGTTTTATCTCCTGTATAGTTTGGTAACACTACAATAAGATACCATTCATTAACATTACTTAATGCATTATCTAACATCAACAACACATTGAGTGAACAATATATTTTTACAACATTAATTCATGTTTGTGAATGTTATTTAATACAAACACTTGATTGTTCATTTATCTAATCCAATTGTAAAGTGTTTTTAATACAGATGTATAGTTTCCATCTTTGTAACCGTGATATACACTTTAATATATGTAAATTTAATCTAAATTAAGCTTTGGTACCGAAATTGGTACAGAGAACCGTGAATTTTTACTGGTATTGGCACCGAATACTGAAATTTTGGTACCGTGACAACACTATGTGCATGTAAGGGCTACCTATATACAGTAATCCACATTTGATCCACAACTTAAAAAAGGTAAAATTACTAAAATAATCACACAGGTAAGTATAACATTATACACATAAATTGGAGTGAAAATACAGAAATAAAAGCAATAATTAAAATACCAGCTATATCAGGTATATGTAAACTAAATTAACAATTTTGTGTGAATTCTACTTCACAATACATACATTTAACTATAATTTGTATACCCGTTACATAGGTTTGTGCACAGAGCACACCAAGGGTCTTTAACAGGGGTCTTCAACAATTCACATTTCCGGGGTTCTCAGAAGTGGAAGTCATCGTAGTTAAATTTAAATTTTTTTTGTAGTTTACTGACGAGGCAATATAACACAATATAGGCCACATGTAGCCTGGTACCACCAGACTCTTGTACATTTCATTTGTACAGAGTCTGGCACCGGTCTATTGACTAGCGTTAACTTCCTTGTAGGCAGGTACTCTATTGAAGTCTTCTTGGATCTGCCCATCTGCCATAACCAATCGCTAACGTTTGGTCGTGACATATGTCATGTCGAACCCCGTGGGGAGGAGGGCCACAACATCATGGCCAACAACAAAACTTAGCAAAGTTTGTTCTTGCTCCGGCTTTAACTTCTTGATATTCGGCAGCGTTGCCACAACGGACCGAATGGATTCGCTCGAATCTTTCTCTGCTGCCATTACTGAACTACAACTCAAAATAAAACAAATAACAAGCCCCCAAGAAGGAAATCAAAATGCTCCATGCCGGAAATACAGAAATATTGTGACCTGAACCTGCTCACTTTAAAAACTATACAAACCCGATCACTTATGAGCCATGCTTAAACAACAAGCCCAAAAAATGCCTATAAGTGGACATAGCAACACTTCAAGAGTGCGCACTGAGAAGCAAAACTGTGCTTTAGTTAAAACTGTTGAACAGAGTATTTTGTCGCCGTACATAGGTCAGAATAGCGATACCAAACTCGTGAGACCTTACTGCCAAGAGAGAAAGTTGTGGGTAGTGACTCGAATCATATTTTTTTCAGTGTGCATTCATACTATAACAACACGCACACATAAACGCAAAACGAAACTTCTCTGTACTACATTTCCATATCTCACATATTATTCTGCAACAGCTTTTTACGAGAACATGTTTTATTACTAGAAATATAGATATTGGAATAAATACAGCAGTCCGAAACTGATCCTTAAACTTACTGTAAGAGAGAGAAATTGAAACGCGCGCACACACACTAGGTCTGATAACAGCTAGGTGTCTGCTGTCTAACGGGGAACTCCCATGACTCAACCATGGAAAGGGCTTACCCCACAACCCAGTCCCTTCCCCCTGCTCTTGCAGTCTTTATGGTCAGGTGATTCGGGACGCCCACCTCAGTCACAGTATCGGAAATTTCTGAAAGTGTGCCGTCATCGATAAACATATGCACAAACATATGCACTGTAAAATTACAGTGGGGGTTTTTTTTTTAAACCGAAACTCACCGACAACGATCAGCCAGGAGAAAACAGTTGGCTTGCGGTGCAATTAATTATAAAAAGGGAACGTGGTTGTGTGGTTATTGGTTTATTGTAAGGCATCGCATCTGCATTCGGTTTTATGCTACAACCAACAAGAACTGTTTTCTAGAAATGCCATGTGTATTTACTCATACTTCAGTTCAGAAACTCTTTGGAAGGAATTCAAATCACTTTCGATTCTTAAATGTTAGAACGATGACATCATAATTAGAAAATTTCCCCATTCACCCCCACCCCCCCCCCACGTCGACCCTCAGTTTGATAAAAAAATCCCCATGAAAACAAACATCAAACAACTATTCCAGTCACTGTCATGGTCATCACACTTACCAGATCGGCACCTAAAAACACCAAACCAATTGAAGGCCACGTATGTGGGCGTCTCCAACCAACACGGTCCGATCAAACAACAAAAAAACCCTTCAGGAAATAACCATGTCAACTATGTCAACCATGTCAACAGCTGGACCAAAAGGTTTGACATTTAAAATGTGATTAAATTATTTAAGTTTTGACAGAATAAAGGGCTGACATCAGTAACATGGCAATAGTAAAAACAACCCAAAAAGAAGGAGATTATTTTAAAATAGTGATATGGGTCATGTGAATGATGTCATTCCCAGAATGACGACACTATCCTCATTCCTGCCAGAAACCACCACAAAGCTACTCGGAGAGCCAGAACAGCTGAGCGCGCAAGTATGCAGAAAAAAACGTCATGGAACGGAGTCAAGGAATAACGGTGTCTGAAACAGATTGGAGATAAGGATAGGAAGAGGAATTGGGAGAAAGGGGGACAATGGAAGAGCCTGTGGGTGAGCGCTCACATTTGGCCATTATATAACCCAGCTCAGATACAGATCACACTCAGAGGCACAAGGAAACAACGTCACAGTAGGCTTGCGTCTGTTCTCTTCCCCTCTGTGTGTGTCTGCCTCTGCCAATGATGCAAAGTTGAGTCGTCACAGTGGCGTCGCTGCATTTCCAAGCCCACACTTGTAACCTACACACACACATGCGTACAAGCAACAGAGCGTACATCCTGATCCAGAGAGGGAGTTCGGCTGAGGACACGCACCCACATGTAACTTCATGACAACCTTCCCTCGACCTGGCACCATCCTTCTGAATATAACACTACAATAAAAACTTTCACAACTGGCCCCATTCTATGCAGAGACCATGATTGTTTTCCCTGCTCTCGTTTTCATGTCATCGCCCTCGTCCTAGTTCATGATTTATGGTTGCTAGACAGACAATTAATCCATCAGGATGGAGCGTTTAATGATTAGCGCTGACATCACATCAGATTGATGTTCAATAAACACTAAAATGTTCATATCCACATTCACTGCATATGCAAAGCGCATGTTTAAATGAAAGTGCTCTTGTCCATCTGGTATCAGCTGTTAATGAATAAATATGTAGCCTAATATATAAACCAGGGCAGATTTGCAATGTTGAGGAAACTCTCTCTTATTAGTAGGGAAAGACACTCAGATTACCCTAATCTAAATACTCGCTTTCAATCTTGAAGTGACAGCAAAATAATACATTTTCCTCAGTAAATTCAATCTTGAATTCAGGTGTCAGTTAGAGTATGACTCGTCTCAAAGGGAAACATGATGCTTTTCTTAGTAACTAGTGGTCATGTCCTGTTAAGAGAGAGTAAACATCCATGCTGTCACTGTGGTGAGCACTGCTGAGAAAACACCCTTAGTCATTACCTTGAAGGTGATTACTGACACTGATGTAAAAGGGGAAGTCAACATAAAAAAACGCCGTTCACAAACCCTTTTACTCCCAAAACGTGTCATTTTCCTGAATGAAAAAAAATATTCAATGAAAAACAAAAAAAAAGATGTAGTGTGGTACTTGATCATTGACTATTGGACCATTTCAGAGGTGGAGTGAGTTGTGGTTAATGACCACTAATATGTTCATACCCACAGACGTCAAATGTCCAAAACAACTTTGATTTCATGATGACTTAAAAGTCGTGATAAAATTTAACAGATCTTTTCTTCCATGTTGTGAGACATATCACAGATTTTCGAAGCAAAGAAGGGTGGGCACTTATTTGTATCTATCAGTCATTGAATGGATGGAGGAAGGGCTGAATGCGAGTTTGCAGTCATTTGTAAGAATAGGTGAGTTTAAGCGGACTAATTAATTGGAGAAGTCCGACAAAATTCCCCAGAGAGAAGTCACTCGGTCAACGAAAGATTTGGTTATGACATTCAAGACCTGTGTTATGAAACATGCTCCTTTATCATTTAAAATGTAAGAGATCAGACCTAAAGGCCTCTTCACAGATATAGTTCTAAAAATAGTTATAGAAATAAAATAATAGCAGAGTCCACACCAAATCCTATGTAACAATAATGTCACAGAGAAATTATATTGCTTGAGCTTGAGCATTCAAAGCGGCAGAGGACAAAACTGCAGCGCGCCAATATTGTCTGCTGGTGTGGACAATAATATAGTTTTTGAAGCTTCAAAAAGCACATCCATTCATTATAAAAGTAATCCATACAACTCCAGTATGGGTAAAGCAATGATTTTTTGGTTTGAAAAATATCCATATTCAAAACTTTCTAAACTATAATCACTGGCTTTCAGCAACGGCCATACACGTGTTCATGAGGGAGTCGAGTTCTGGCAGAAGGGTGACCTCTGACCCGATGTATGTATGACGCAAGCATAGTGTAAACTTAGGCAAGAAATGACGAGTGAGGAAACAGAGGATCGAGCTAAACAAAACGTTGGTCACAAATTAGAAGTCTAAAAAGAAAAATGTTTGAGGATTTCGATATAAGAGCTTGAGATTTTATACTTCGGGTCAGAGGTCACCCTTCTGCCGGAACTCGGCTCTCTTGTGAAGCGTGTACGGCCATTGCTGGAAGCCAGCGATTATAGTTCATAAAGTTTTAAATATGGATATTTTTCTTACAAAAAACCATCACTTCGCTTCAGAGGGCATTTATTTACCCATTTATTTATTTATTTTATTTTTATTTGGAGTAAATCGTGATCTAATTTTAATATGTTGGTGAACCATTCCTTTAGAATATCTTGATATCTCCATCTGGATAGTCAGGGAAAATGTTGCTCTGGTGATTGTTGGTGAATGCGAAAATATCAACGTGAGATTAAAGAAAGCAGAACAGATATGATAAGACAGGAAGTTATCGTCAGAGCAACAGGAAGTGGGCCTCTCAAAAGAGGGTAGGGTGTCTTAAAAGGGGCTGAGGGGAATGAGGTAACATCCTGTGGAACATATTCTGTGTACGTATTTATGAATGGCCCACCAAATAATAACAAGGACTGGTTAGGTGTCTAGTTTTACATCCGATTAAGTCGTCTGAAGCTAGGCAGATGTTTTTGATGTATTTCTGTCAGTCTACTTGTGTAAGTTCACTTCCCTTTAGAAGTAGAGTAAAACATTTAGTGAACAGAAAGAGTGACTGACATGCCCGCACGTTACACAACACGCACTACCCGAATGGCAAGAAGCTGAAAGACGAGTGCTCCGAGTGAATGACAGTGACTCAGTGTGTGAATGTCTGCTAGACATGAAAGTCTGGAGTGTGTTTGCACAGCCATCTGCGAGAAAACTTTTAATGTGCTCAGACTGTACAAATGTGTCACCGTGACATGTCAGGAAACACGAGTTCGCTCTTTCATCCTCTTTTACCATTATGAATATGAAGTATCAGAAATAACCTTTCTCTGTAGCCATCAAAACATCTCAGCTTTTCATTACTGGAACAGTTAAACCTTGAACATCCCGGTCTTGTTTGTGTCTCATTTGCCCCTAAAAGTCCCCTCCTACATTCAAACTCCTCACTTCCTAGAAGCCAGTAATGCATTAGACACAAACAAAACAGGCACACTTATAAGTTATTAGTAACAAAAAGGATCAATGACGAACAAGCTGGCTCCCGGATTGCTATGGCAACGGGTTGCTGTGTTGGAGCACGAAAACACTAATGTCTGAAGCTTGACAAATTTTGAAAAGGGATCCAGTCGAGCAGCATGGAGAGTCACATCTGGCATCTAAAACACTCCAGATATTCTAATTGAAATATGAGCAAAGTTATTGACCATCAACAACTGAGAATGTGACTTTAATTTGAAGATGTTTGCGACACAGAAAAATTATCCCACCTCAGTCATCACGATATGACGCATATTAGATCTGTGTGTTGCATCCTGGCTGCTCACTCTATCCAAAAAACAACTGACTGAGTCACAGAAACATGACTGATATTTTTTGTTTTCCACCACTCTCTCCCTCTCTCCATTCCTCTCAACCTCTCCCACTCCAGTTTCACTAGCCCTCCCTTTCTTCTACTCACTTTCCCTGTTCCCCTCACTCTGGTTTTCTGCCAAAAGCGTGAGATGACAGATCGGCAAAGTGACAAAGGAAAAAACAAGCCAGTCAGAAGGGAAAAAATGTGGCGTCAAACAGCGTTAAAACGCCTTTTCTTACTCCTTGTCTTTAACCCTTGTGCATTCTTATGGACATTTTTGTGGGGGGTTTTTTTCTATCATTTTGCCTGTGTTAATGCCAACTGCAGAAATTTTGGCACAGGTGTGTATTTTTATTATTTCAGCCCCATTTCTTTAAAAAAAGAAGAAAAAAAAATCTATTTTGCACAAAATAGTTCCTCTAAAAAGCCTGAGATGACAGTGGCAAAGTTACAAAGGAAAAAAATAAGCCTTGTCTTTAATTACACCAACTAAAACTAACTGATCATGCTTAAAAAACAAAACCCCTTCACAGACTCGCACACTTTCTCTAGTGAAATTCCTTCTACATCACTTCCTTTTACCACAAAAGTACTGTCCTGACATGGGAAAAACTCCCACACTTGACAGTTAAAGCTCAATGGAATGAATGAGGAGGATTTTACAACCTACATCTTTCTTCTTTCATTCGGCCAGTCCTGAAATACCAGTATAACCACACTCACGCAAGCCCGGCTCACTTTCATCATCAAGGGCTATTGTGATAAGCGTACATTGACTAAGCAATCCAACTGATCTACATGATACATCATTTCTTCCCGTCACACACGCACACACACGAAATGTGCAACCTACACCGTTCTCACATCTCTATCTGTTAGGATCAAATTCACACCTTCTCGACTGTTGTATCGTCACTCAAAATGAATGATGGGAAGATCCGACTCATTTCTGCAAATCGGTTCTTACGAACAGTTCGTTTCAAAGAACCGGCTCAAAGCACCGATTCAGCGATTCTTTCAGGTCATGACGCAATTGTGCTTCAAAACAACAGTATTGGACATTGCTACTCAAAAGAATGCTCCCCATTCATTCTCATACACAAGTGTTTTAAATATACACACCAACATTTGTTTCTTACTTCAGTCTGGTCTATAGCTTTAACACAGGTTATGCCGTCACAAAGGGGCAGTGACGTTGAAATCAGGCGGCCGATTCAAAACACCCGTCGGTCTGAGGAGGACAGACTCGGCAGCTGCTGCGCTCTCAACATTTACACCCCACGACTTCAAAGCCACACGGCCTCTCTGTTTTCATGTCAGTCGCGCTAATTGATGGGAAGTGTATCTTCAAAGGGATCTTCCTGTCCCCCTCATAAACCCCTGTGTATTTATTCCACGGGTGTTTATGACCGCCCGTAAAATGCAAGAGTATCCCAACTTGCTCTCCATACACTCTCAAGCAACAAACACCCAACTGTTTCACTGTAATTTCAAATGCACAACGTCAACACAAATAGCGTGTTACAGTGAAATTTCCCCTGCGTATTCCCTTAACCCTGACAGCGGTAAAATGTACAAAAAGCACATGTAAAGACTGGGAGAAAAACACCCCACCCCCAGGCAGGGCTGCAGGCTTGTTGTAGTAAAAAAACATGCAAATGATTTCCTTTCAGGCAGACGCATTCAGTTCAGCACGAGCAAGGCTGACGCAATCCATTCAACTTTATGAGAATGACCATCAGTCGAGACCTGCCCTCATGTGTCAAACAAAGAGCAGTGGATGAGCACACTGGAATCAAATGGGTTAATGAAGTGATGCTCTTTTTAAGTTATTCAAAAATAATTAAAATTATTTGCATGTCAAAAAAATAGATGTGTGGAGATTATGGAATACAAATAGCGTCATTAACAGTTTGGCAATCTTTTGTCAATGATCCTTAAAATATGATAAAGAGCAATATTTTTTAACTCTTTCCCCTCCATTGACGGATATTTCTTTTTTTTCTCTCGAAGTTATACGATAGGGGGTGATATGACATATCTTCTGAAAGATCACTGAATCTCCTGATCAACTTACCCATATTCAAGTGTTGATATATAAAAAAAGAATGCATTAAGCTAGAATAAAAAAATTATATATATTTTTTGTTTAAAAGCATAGGCTCTGTTCTTTCTTTTAATTTCTGAACATACAATATATAAATTCAACAAAATATACCATGAACATTTTTGAAAATGGTGACTTTTTTTTTAAGCGCCAGTTGGGAAAATTATGTAGTTATGGAGTTAAAATATATGTAAAAGAGCCTTTTTGTTTTAAAATATTAACTAAAAATAAAAATCCGATTCAGTGTGGTTTAAGTAGTATGCAAACCGTTGTGCTGTCATGTGACAAATCATATAACAGATGACCTCTTTAGACACTCATGACTGTAACAAGGTCATCAAGATTTATATAAATGATTTATAATTTGATTATGATCTTAGATAATGCTATATATAAATAGTACTTCTAAATTAAAATGTTTGTTTGCCACATCCCACTGCAGGGATGACCCGGGTCAGTTTACACCACAGTGAACCAACCCCCTTTCACCCGGACACACGTGGGACCGAGACTTTACAACCTAAACAACTTCTCCCTGAACACAACACTGCCATATATTAGACAATTAAACGCCCTGCCCAAGAATTAAACCATGCTTTGATTTGTTAAAAGATAATATTTGCCTAAAGACAAAAGGCCATTCAATGTCTCAAAGCCATGAGGTTGTGGACAGTAAAGAGTTAATGCGCGCGCACTGAACTTCCGGTCACCGTTACTACAACGCTTTCATTCACACGGACTGTTGCTACCCTGTAATAAAGAGTGAACTTTCTTTCAGTCACGACCAACTCTCAACTTTAAACTAGTCACGAGTGTACCATGTGGATAACCACAATAAAAAACTGAACAAAGAGACTTACTGACTTACCTTTAGTAGTAAAACTCGTTCAGCTTGCGTCTCCACTAGCGCTCCTAAAAGTTAGACGGGATCTGTTGGGGAACAAACGAGGACATCTTTTAGCTTTCCTTATCTGGGTTGAGTCCGTTGTGGGAAACTAGAGAGGTGTCAACGTGTGAAAATGATTTAATTATGAGTGATCATATTTAAAGGAGCTTGAATTACAAGCGGAGCTTTTGTAATAAGCGCGGAGGGAATAAAAATGCAGAAGCGTCGCGTCGACGCTGCCTAGGAACAAAAACAACGGCTAACGTTAAAATGGCTAAAATTCCTGTCAGTACCGGTGAATGTCGTTATCCGTAACTTCACCTCGGTGTGTAAAGGAATATCCCAGTCCGACCCGGCTCGATACCAACAATGATAATCCGCAAAATCGTTAAATCCGTCGGTTTATAACGCTATAACGCTTAATCAGTTGAGTCTCTCCGTTGCTGATATTTTATGTTGTAGTTGGGTCAGTCTTCTTTCTCTGTAGCGAACACAGAGCTGTGTCTGTGAGTTAAGGCAGGGATCGAGTTGCGCTCAACGGCGCTGGGTTTTTTAAAGGGACACACAGCTTTGGCACAGCTCGTGGCCGCGCACGCATGCTCTCCCTCGTCAGCGCGCGCCCCACAGGCTCGTGACGTCACCGCGCGGCCCCGGAATTCCCTGACAGCGCAAACCTGCGCGTCTTCTCTCTCTCTCTCTCTCTCTCTCTCTCTCTCTCTCTCTCTCTCTCTCTCTCTCTCTCTCTCTCTCTCTCTCTCTCACGATAATCACGCCTCAACATACAAAAGAATGATCTACAAAAATGTTTTACTCAAGAGTCAAGACTCCTTCTCACCGGCACTCATGAAGCGTCATAAAGTACTTAATACCATATATAGCCTTAGGACATGCTGTTCAGTAGATATGGGGCTAGTAGGTAATAGTAATAATAGTTATTGTTATTATATTTATTTACTTTTGTAATATGTTGATTTTGTTGAAATACATGAAAAGTGTAATTATATAAAATATAATATATATATATATATAAATATATAATAGTTATTGTTGTTGTTATTATTATAAATTATTATTATTTGCTTTTGTGATGTTGATTTTAATTGTATGCTATGTAAATAATAATTATTATTAGTTCATTTTGTAATCTGTCGATTTAAATGTTATGCCATGTATATAAAAAAAGAACAACAAAAATTAATCATATTATGATGACAAAATTAAAAGCAACAGAGTGAAAAAAACAGACTCTAGTTTTCAAGTTGAGAAACTAATTTCACAGAGAAAGATGAGACAAGAACTGTATTAACGATTTTGTGATCCGTCGATTTAAACTTTATGCCATCTAAATAACAAAAAGAACAACAATATCAATATTATTATATTACTATTATTATTATTATGACATAAAATGAAAAGCGACAAAGTGTATTATAAAGACTATTTTCTAGTCTGAAAACACTATCTGTTCAACAGTCATGATTATTATTTTTTTTTAGAAACTAATGCCATCTGCCGTGTCAGGATGTTGACAGTGTGTGAGGACCGCATAGTATGTCCATGTAATGGCGACCAGACGTGTGTGTGATGAGCACGTTATATTTAGCAAGGTTACATCAGTGGCACCGAGACAAAACAGGCCGGCCAAACCACAGGAGTGAGCATCTTGGACAGCAGCGGAAGGACATCTCTCACACACACACACACACACACACACACACACACACACACACACACACACACACACACACACACACACACACACACACACACACACACACACGACGTAAGCTGCTCTGAGCACAACGCCTACCAAAAACAGGCAAACATCGACAACAGCAGATGTGCGAATAACTTTGGGAAACAGTGAAGAAAATATTTACTTCTTCTATCATACACAACCCTTATCACATTCAACACCACTGTATCTTCGCAATTTAGTATTGTGTGTGTGGCGATGACCACATAATAGGATACACCAGACAGGAAGAAGGGATATGACCACTGTGACCAGGGTGTGACGCCCTGTGATCTCTCACTCACTCACTCACTCACTCTCTTACACACACACACACACACACACACACACACACACACACACACACACACACACACACACACACACACACACACACACACACACACACACACACACACACACACACACACACGTAGTGTTTCCATGTTTTATGGGGACTTTCCATAGACGTAATGATTTTTATACTGTACAAACTGTATATTCTATTCCCTTACACTAACCCTACCCCTAAACCTACCCATCACAGAAAACTTTCTGCATTTTTACATATTCAAAAAACATCACTTAGTATGATTTATAAGCTGTTTTCCTCATAGGGACCAAAAAATGTCCCCACACAAACAAGGATTTCAGATATTGCCATCCGCATAGGGACATTTTGTCCCCATAAGGTAGGGTTTACCAGGCCACACACACACACACACACACACACACACACACACACACACACACACACACACACACACACACACACACACACACACACACACACACACACACACACACACACACACACACACACTGTGCTCATGTGTTCCATTACACTAACATACAGCTATTACACCAGATTCCAAGAGATATGTGCATGTTTTTGAGCACTTTAATTCCAGAGGGCTTGTAGTTCGCATGCTTGGCTCTGGCCTTATAATCAGGGAGGAGCAGAGCTCAGTCTCCTGCTCTCACACAGCAGCTAAATATAGCAGCGTTCCCACGAGCACAGCACAATCCTGAACACACACACACACACACACACACACACACACACACACACACACACACACACACACACACACACACACACACACACACACACACACACACACACACACACACACACACACACACACACACACACACACACACACACACACACACACACAGAACTGTCAGATGTGCAATGGCAGAAATGACTGGTATGTGTGTGAGAACAGCCAGCGGCCTTTAGACCAACACTCTGCTCCCACTTTGTGGGCTCATCACTGAGTCAGCACTAGGGTGCACTATTTGTCACAGCTGCCACACATATACGTGTAGACGGATGGTTCATTCAGAGGGTTAACTCCCACACTACAGTGCCCACATCTAGCCCACATACACACACCTATGAATTAACAGTCCATGCCAATTGATTTTGAAAGTGAATCCCTATACAAAAAGTAGGGGAACTGAAACTGCCCTCTGAGGACACTGGAGGAACAATATAGAAAAATCCGTATTGCTCACTGCCGGGCCGTAACCTCAATATAGATTAGCCCCTTTCACACAGAGATTCCGGAAAATACACGGATAACGTGTTCCTGGATCGTTTAATTTTGGTTCACACTGGCAGGGATTTTCCGGAATCTGTGAGTGCGTTCACACACATCCCGTAAAGATACGTGATGTGTAACGTGCGCGTCGAAAACATTAAACTAACGCATCGCGTACCGTTCCACAAAGCCGGCGAACGATCTCAGCTTCAGCGCGGATAGTAAGGAGCTCACTGGTCTCGGCTTCATTTAAGTTTAAAGACATTTTTTCGTTCTTTGTTTGTTGATGACGAACACAAACTTTCTTCTAAGAGAAATGACGTGCTTCATCACTACGACACACCCCTTACGCCACAGGTCCTTTTTTTCCCACACATGGCGTGTGCCGGGATCAGTCCCAGAACACGCCATGTGTGGGGAAAAAAGGACCTGTGAAAAAAATGTCCCGGGATAAACGCGCTGTGAAAGGGGCTATTGAGTGGCAAAATGATCATATGATCTTGTACATGTGTTTTTATGCCTGGCAAACGTATTAAATTCACACAATGCAAATCATAAGCGTCACATTTTGCCTGTATTGAAGGGGCTATTTACACGACATCATTTTCAACTAAAAACGTACAACTTTTTATAGGTTTTGGCCATTCATTTACACGACAATGGTATTTTGGGTGTCTGAAAATGCAAATTTTTGAAAACAGGTGTCAAAGTGCAAGTTTTTGAAAACTGTCTCTGTGTAAACAACAGAAAACGCGAATCTGTGGAAACGATGACGCCGTGCACGTGTGTATTACATGTTCAGTCTATTGTGTTTCATCGCCATCTAATGGCCTGGCAGTGGAATACAGCGTTTTGAGTTGTATTTGCGGATTCGTGTGAACGGCGATCGTTTTGACAATGGTGTACGCGGAAAACATCTCCATTTTAAGCGTATCGTCGTGTAAACTTACCTTCAGTTGGACTTTAAGTTGGTTTTGCACTGTCTTCTATTCAGTCTCATGTCTATGTTCATCAGTTGCCATTGAGTTACATGTGTTACACCTGTGTCATGTTAATTATCTCATTCAGTCCCAAGTGTTCCCTGTGTATATAAAGTTCCGTGTGTGTTTCAGTATTTGGGTACGCTTACACGGCAACTTTTCCTTTGCGTTTTTCCCGTACAGGCGACAACTTTGTCAAAACGATCCCCATTCACCCAGATCTGCGAAAAAGATTAAAAGCTCTTTTATTCCTGTCAGGCCAATAGTTGGCGATGCCAATTTGTAAAGAAACTCTACGCACCTTTAGACCAAACACGTAATACACACGTGCATGACGTCACCATTTCAACAAATTCACGTTTTTGTATTTTACAAAGAGATGATAACTGTGTCGTTTTCAAAAAGTTGCACTTTGAAACATGATTTCAAAAGTTTGCATTTTCAGGCCCCCAAAGCGTCGTTGTCGTGTAAATGCATGGCCAAAACGCATACATTTTTTTCTGTTTTTAGTAAACTGTGTTGTGTAAACGACCCCCCTGCAAAAAGTTTATGAATATAGCTGTCATTCAGTTGCATTATAACAACTGCTTGATTGCTTGTATCATCACAACATGTAAACTATATTAAATGTAGCTCTAATCTGCTTGTCTGTAAGGCATTAAGATATTATAAACATTAACATCGTGATTTTCTGTAAAGCTTCACTGATTCAATGTGTATTGTGAAAAGAGCTATAGAAATAATTTAACTTGACTTAATAATTTTAAGCTGTAAATGAAAATGATAACCTATATTTTATTGTCATATTACATATAATATATTTTATTGCAAAGAAAACGTTATATTTAATGAGAAATATGAATATTATTTGAAACACAAATCATTTAAGATAACTTTTTAAGATTTATACTTTGAGTTTTCTTTTCGCCTTAAATATGAAACATACATATGCTCAACATTATATATATATATATATATATATATATATATATATATATATATATAAGATGAGACAGAGATGAAAAAAAAAAAAAAAACTTTTCTGGAACCAAACCCTAATAGCAAATCTCATAGCTAATATATAACAATATAAATATACACAATGTGTGATTTCTACGCTGGAAATGCTGGCAGGCAGGAAAAAAATGATGAACTAATCTCCCGACAAGGAAAACAGAAAAAAATCCTTTGACTTTCACCTGTTCTCCTCCCTCTCTCTCTGTTTCTACCCAAGACTGTAGCTTGAGGGGAAACATTTTAAAGCCCCACTTAAACCCTTTCTGTCTTTAGTATGAAAATAACAGCAATTTTTGTTCAGATAAAGTGGGTTTATTTGTTTATTGATGGCTATAAAACATTAGTGGTTAGGCCGCTTGACTTATGACCTTAATGTCAAAAGGTCGCACCCCTGCAGGTAAACAGCTGCTGAGTTTAACAGAGCCCTGAAGCAACAACTGCAAAGTCAACACAATCACGCAGTGAAACCTATCGCACTTAATAATGTAAAAACTGCACAACTGCCTTAGCAAGCACAGCAATTCAGTTTATAACTAGCTTTTAAAATAACCCAACTGATCGTGATCACTAAGATAGTGACACACAGAGAGACAGAGATGAAAAAAAAACTTTTCTGGAACCAAACCCTGATAGCAAATCTCATAGCTAACATTTAACACTTCATTTTAAATGTCACTCTGAACCCTGAAATACTCAACGAGCTCAAAGGTCACAGTGAGGGGGAGTTTACAGGATTTAGATGAGAAAATGCCAATGTCTATCTCTACTACCAAACGACAGAGGACTACTCTCTGAAGGTGAAGAGAGGATTCAGAGGATTATATGAGGACACAGACCAAACAAACATGAGAAAACACAAGTCCAGGAGAGACAGTGTGACACCCAGACTCAAAGTGTTCTTGAGACAGATGAGAGGACCGGTGCTCAGAGAGCGTGAAAGTGAGAGACAGGCTGAGAGTGAGAGAGACAGAATGAAAGAGACAAAAACAGTCCCAATGCCTGCTGGGAAATACAGCACAGCTGTTTTCTAGCTGCCCAATCAATGTCCAGGTTTTCAGCTATTATTACCATGTCCATGAGTCTGTATTAATTTGATAGTATAATTTACATTAGCAGTAATTTCATACTTCATGAGAGTCAAAAGCAATATAATATAGTCTTACAACCATTTCATACATAAAACATAAAATAATTTACTTCAGAAGATTGTTTAAGGCCCCATCCACACTACTACGTTTTAGTTTAGAAACGGAGAACTTTTGCTACGTTTGCACCTCCCGTCCAGACTAAAACGGCAAAAATGAAGACCTAAAACGGAGAAGTTTAGAAACGCTGCCGACCCCGTTTCGCGTTTTGAATCTCCGGAGGGCGTTTTAGTGAAGACGGGTCAAAACGGAGGACTTTAGAAACGATGACGCAGAGGCTCAAGCTCGGCTCTCTGATTGGCTGTCATACAACGGAAGAAAACAACAACAGCCTGGACTACTAGTTACGTTAGTGCAAGTAAACTCTGCATTTTACAATGCTATAACTGCATACATGCGCTGGAGGCAAGCTATTTTTCGAGCGATCCGTGACAATTCCCATGTGCAGCGGCGGTATCGACAGTACATGTAGAGGCGGTTTTGGGTTAAGCCGGGAAGAACCAGCGCATGGTGGGATAATTTTATCAATTAAGTTGTGGTTCCTGAGGAATCGTGCGAAAACTTTCGAATGTCCAGATCGGCACTTATCAACCTCAGCGAAATCTGGGGAATAGTCAATCTGTTTCCTGTTTACACCGGCACGCACATGCCCAATGTAGGTGAATGGTCACGTGATCCACATTTTCAGTCGTTTTAATGTTGACGGAGATCATTTCTAATTCGCTAAAACACTGGTTTCTTCGCGGTAGGCGTAACTTCTTGTAGTAGGTATAAATTGTAGCACTGTCACTTTTTACCCAGCCGTCCAATCACAGTGAAGGAGGGGCGGGACAAATACCACATCGACCAACCGCCACGTCCTGATTGTACAACGGAAACAGACGACAACAACAAGCACAATAACTGAACTTAAAAAAGAGCCAGAGCAAATACTTTACATTGACATTTTTATTTAGAAACAATACAGAAACAAACCATCTGTGAAATGAGATACTAGTAACACTTCAGCGGATATTCGGTATCATAGCAAACAAAGCATCTCAACTGAAAAACGCTTTGGTGGACACACGGCATAATGTAAGCAAAAGCAGAATACTGTCAGTGTACCATAACTTGCGTTCATCTGTCTCCACTTTTGAGTGCAATGCCCACGCATCATAAACAGCCGATACACAGAAGCAAGTCCCCTTTCTACATCTTATCTTTTTCAATAATCAACTGCTATACTGGGATGTACATCATAATACAGAAGAAAAGATCGGTCACTACTTTCGTTTCATTGCGACCTCAAATTGTCAATAAGATCAGAATTTTGGTAAATCAACAGAGGTGTTAGCTATCAATGAACATACTGTAGCAAACAATGATATTTCGCAGGATTTTGAAGGAGACAAGGTAATACAAAACGTTTACTCTACAGTGCCACTCATCCAGAACCAAACACACTACAGAGACGCACTAAACCTGTTCTTCAATTGTATTAATGATCTTTAGAAGACGCCTACAGGAATGTTTCTATCATGTAGGAACTTTCTATTGACTTCTATTTGTGAGATAATATTTTCTGTCCATTATCCCCAAAATCTTTTCTTCACACAAAGCATTTTGCATTTTTATATTCTCATTAAGTCATTATTTAATAGGCTGTTTTCCTTATGTATAGTGTTGGCTGCTCCCCAGAATTTGACCAATTTCAGATTTTACTATCCTTAATGTAGACTTACACACACACACTTTTCAACTAAAACAAGATTTCCCCCATATGCATTCACATTACCCCTGAGCTAATAGTCAAAACATTTTAGTAAAACAGTAACTATGAATGACAAGCTTTTCCGCCCCTGAGGGCCTCAAACCTGGACAGCCAAAAGCTGTGACACAGTTTTATCAACCTTGTGTGTTATATAGAGCATTTAGGGTTATATCACTTTACTTACCTAACCAAACTCCTTACCACACCTGCTCCCTGCGACCGACACTCACACTGACAAAGACCTGCAAGCGTGCACCACTTTTATGGGCCTTGCAGTGTGGAAGTCTAAATATGTCATAAGTTCGTGTGTGAGCTTGTTTTGCGTGAAAGCAAGGTACTGTATTTGGCTGTTATAATGGTTAGTCACTCGTATGATTCAGAGCTGTTCCTCGTGTTGGGACAATAGACCACATACCCATATGTGTACACACAAAACACACAGACTACAATATTCACGTGAGCAAAAGCAACTAATTTTTGGAGAAAATGTGTCTGTGCCAAAGACAAAAGAGTGTTGTGGGTAGATGCCAAGGCCTTAAGGGGGTTACAAATGTATTTTGGGTTGTTGATAGGCAGTTATTTACTGCACAAAATAATCTACCAAATTATCTGATATTCTGGAGCCGATTGCAGAGAACCCTTAAAAAAAAGTTTACAAAATCCTTTGTAATTGGTCCCTGTTATCATCCCTTATTACAAGTCAATAGAGGATTCCACTACTTGGTCAACCAGACAAGTCTTATTGCATTAAAAAGCAAACACACACCTTTGCTTAACAAGCTCATTTGAGGTATCATTCATGTCTGTAGATCTAGAGTATTTCGTGTTTGAGTACCTCAAGCAATAAAGTGAGACGTTAGCAAATCATACCTTGAAAGCAATGTTTGCCACATGCTAAAAATGGTGTGGAACAAGTTATGTATCAAAGATTAATATTTATGATTAGGGGCTTTGATTGTGTCCCAAATCTATTGTTCAACCATATATGCTCTTACAACTTATTTACTACCTGTATTTGTTGTCTGTACTTGCTGAACATTATGTTCTGCAGGAACCACATTTCATTTCTTCCACTGTGTTAAAATGAAAATAAACATGACTTTGACTTACCACAGTATGAACAATTGTAATTGTAAAAGTAACTGCCTAAGCAAAGTAAGCAGCCCTACATACAGAAACTATTGTACACTGTCACCATCAAATCTTCAACATCATTCAGCAGATAATTTAAGAGTATTCAAGGTATAGTTTTCTTTCAGTATCTATGTTTGCCATTGGAAGTGTCCTGTTGACCCAGAAATAGATACTAATCAGTGATACCAGGTCAAATCATGGTCCTGGTAACCTCTGCAAGTCCATTTCATTTGTTTTTGTCTATCAGGTTTCTGCCCACTAGTCTGCGTGAACCCGTGCGGTTGTGATCGCGATCAGTTGTGTGTGTGTGTGTGTGGGTGTGTGTGGGTGTGTGCAGGGAGGTGGGAGGGGTATAGAAACCACGATTTGGTTTAGTGAACTTTTGCCACACATCGCATGAAAAGGTCAGATTCAGCCATGTATGGTTTGCGAAAATTACCCACATGCAAACCTGTACCGACACACATGCTATTGTCTAAACAGTAACAGGGATCCTTAAGAACGCATATGAACTCTCTCATGAATATTTCAAGCGTCTTTGAACATCTGTCAGTCATTCATGAGGGTGTGGTGCATTTCTGTTGGTCTCTTTCAACCACACACACACAGCTTTGACCACATAACAGTAGCTTGAGTAGGAGAAATAGACAGTAGCCCACAACAAAACAGCCATTTTCTGTTTTTCCCTTACAAAGTTCAATAAACGACTTTCCATCTACATTCACAGACACCCAGACTAGACAAAAATGTCTGTTGCGCACAAACACACACACACACACACACACACACACACACACACACACACACACACACACACACACACACACACACACACACACACACACACACACACACACACACACACACACACACACACACACACACACACAAACAGAGCCAGCAACAACAACATCAGTCAGTCAGGTAAAAACATGCTGAGGTGATCAACAAACAGGCTCACACATGTTTCTTCACTTTCTCCATTACAAACTCACAGAAATAAATCCTAAACCCTGAGGGATCAACTTCTTGTGTTATCAATCTCACAGGTTAAACAGATCTGAAGTGAACAAGACCTTTCTCAACTAGTGCAGACAACTAGCACAGACAGACAGTGCAGACTGTTATTATACGCCACACCAAACACAGCAAATATAGTCTTCAACGTTTAATTGTGACTAGCTTTTTTACTCTGTCGAAAACATCATTAGGGTTTGCATGCATCTGTAACCTGTAAAAGCTGTTTTACCATGTCTCAAAGAGATCAGGGCGTACAGAGGCAGAGATTAGGTCTGAATGTTTTATAGCCTGTAAATTAGTGTCTGTTCATAACATAGTTCAAATAAAAATTTTTTTGATCGTACAGTTTCTGATCATACATATGCCTTAAAGGCACTCAAAAATGAGAAGCCTGTCAACATTTACTCATGTCGTTAACTTGCGTTGTTCTAAACTTTTATGACTTTCTTTTTTCTCTGGAATAAAAAAAGAACACCATTAACTTTCATTGTATGGACAATGAAACCTCTAAATATCCACATATTTTACATAAGGAAGTTATACGAGTTTTAGTCTCAGTCTCAGATGTTAAAATAGGAAACACTTCGGGAGTTTTGAAGTCGTCATCTGATTGGTTGAATTCAGATTGGTTGAATTGTACGGGAGATGTGTGTCGCGTTCTCTAATGGTCCGCATGGAAAAAAAGATGCAGTGAAGCCAAACCCCCTCATGGAAGAAGAAAGCCGTCGTGTTTACAACTGTGACAATGAGCTCTTATCAGGATCAACTAAACGCTGGATTTTCAAAAGTGTGTGAAGTATGTAAAATTCGCGGCATAGACTCATTAAAACACGTCCAACAGTTTTACACACTGGTCAGTTATTGTAGGGACATTGACGTTACATTTTCATGCTAGTTGAAAAACAGTAGGCTATGTGACAAGAGTAGTATGTCCGAATTCACAGTACTCATTAAAGAGTCCCCGGATGACCTACTTCTTCCGGTGAGATTTCCGGCGGGAGTCTGAAGTGTGTATCCGATGGACACTTGAATTTACTATCCCATGAAGCCACAGGAGAGGATTTATGAATTAAGGTGGAGCAAAAAAACGCACGCTGGTAGGTCACATGATAAAGGACCTACATGAACATCTTAATTACATTCATACTACACCTATTTATACTATTATTGAACATACTTTTTTAATGATTACAGTTAAGTACTTTGCGATTTCGGACGTAGACAACATTCATATTAAGTTCTGCTCTGGATGCGTTCTCATTTGATGTTTAATACCGCTTGGCAAAATAGTACATTAGCGCCATCAAATGTGCAGGAGTATGGATAACCGCAAAAGGACAGTCGGTATACAATGTGATGCCCTTATGTGTCTGAATTTGATTCTTGCTGAATATGATTACATTTAATGATAAATGTATACAAGACAACAACTTACACAATTTGTTTAAGACTGTGTTTGCATATATATGTACTTTATATTCTATATGTCTGTGTGGGCTTATTCATCAGTAAGTCCATCTGTTTATAAAATTCACATTCACACAAAATGCACTTAATTGCTCAAACTCACATATGATCCACACATGGTGTCTCTGAACCATCACAAGACCACACACACACACACAAGCAAAGAACAACACACCGACAAGTATCAACGCACACACATACTCACACTTGTACTTAGGCAACACTTCCTATAGCAACAAATTTTACAAATTAGTGTTCGAATAAAAACTTGGAAATGGCCAAAGTCAACACCCTGTCAACAAATCTAAAACACGCCACATGATGAAGTATGTGACAATGTCTTCAAAAGAGGAAGAGAAATCAAATTGAGAAGAATAAAAATGCAGTAGACATTTAGTGAGGTGTGGGGATGTTGAGGGGGATTCTGGGAGTTTCGTTCTGACGTTTTGATTCCGAAAATGAAGAAGAAATCATGTTTTCTATCATGTGAGAGCATACATTACATCATTGGGTCAGTTGACAATCCTCAAAGCAGAACATCTTTAAAAAAAAAGATTCAAAGTAGAAAAGTTTTTACTTTCCAGGTATTTACCTCCTTTTCACCTGAACCATATTCCTTTAATGAATCAGGGTTTTAAAGTAACACTAGGTAACTTTTCAACCTTCATAATATATTTCCAAGTCTCTTGTGATGGTACATCGACTTACAATAGGTTGAATGACACGTCTGCCACAGCCTGACGGGGTCTGTATCGTTCTTTTAAACTTTGGGTTTCGGGTAGTAACCGGCGAACAAAGAGAACTACAAAATTCGACTGCTTTACGGCATATACGTCACTTCCACCACCACCGCCACTTCCTTAAAATCGGACGTGCGAGCCAAATGTTATAGTCATGGCCGAAGCAGCACAGAAAAACAAGAAAGCAAAGGTTTTATTGGAGCAAAGCAAAAAGAGAAAAAGAGAAAGTGATCGCGTTAAAGGCAGAACGAGGATCAACATTGGGCCAGCGTTTTCTCGCTGTCGTGAGCTGAAAGAGGAGGAGGGGTGCCCGACCGATGCGGACTTGGCTGTCATGCTTTTGGACTAGTAAGTATATTGCTTGCATACTATCTCTTTGTTTTTTTTTGTCTGCCTGACTATGTTACGGAAGCTATCTTATCCTCCGTTTATCTTCATGAATCAAGTAATGATAGTAGAGTAGCAAATTATCAATCTGGTAGCTAGTAAACGATATTCTAGTTTTTGATGGTTAGCTATCCCTAGCATTCTCGTTCTGATTTGAACTTTGCAATCGATGAAATACAAATAGCAATTGTTTGACCTAAAAAGTGTACTCTACTCAACATGTACAAAGAAAAAAATCAAATGAAAGCCTATGTCTAAAAGGCGACGTGTACAAGTTTGGTAGGGGCTACATTCTTGCAAGTAAATATATAAGATGTACAAAATCATATTTTAGGATACCTAACATATCTGTGATATTTGTTTATTTTTCTTGCCTCAAGCTATAATGCAAATCGATTTGTAAAATTTGCAGATTCATTTATGGTAGCTTGATATTATAATATTGACGATATATGGTTATTATCTACAACTCAAAGAATGATTGAAGTATCATATAGATTCAGTAAAACGGTAACCAATAGACTAGGCTACTATAATTACGCTGGCTTGTAAACGTGATCATCGCGATCATTTGTCGTTAGAAAAAAAATAAAACCCATGAAATTATAATCATATGACATGCTGAAATATATGCCACTGTACCTGGGATGAAGACATTTCACACGTGACGCAAGCAGAACACCTGCATGTGACCTTCTCCTACAGTGTTCAGGGCTATAATGGTTGTCAACAAATGCACGTGCACGATGAAAGAGTTTACGAGAGTAGTAGAGGACAATACTGTTTCCCAACTGTAGGGGGACCCCGAGAGCAAAAGTTACCTGGTGTTACTTTAAACCAAGGGGGTAATCCATCAGCCGGAAGCTGAAGCCTCGCGGGTGCCGCCATTGTAGCAGACCATCACCTGCTGTTAGCATTCCATTGACTCCCATTCATTTTGGCGTCACTTTGACAGCGAATAACTTTACATCTGAGGCGTCCAAAGACTTCATTTGTCCATTATATATTTCTAAATAAACACGACAATGTATAAAAGGCTCCATTACTTTGTATCTTACGTTATGGCCCCGTAGAAGCCGTTCTTGTTAAAAACAGGCTAACGATTTTTTGTCGCACAATAGAGACATTACCGTATAGACAGGAGGAGAAGCTCGCAGGCAATGGGGGGGACGTCCCGTCAAGGGAGAAGCCCATAGATAATGAGTCCATAAAAGCAACGGGACAAAATATTTCAACAACGTTTTTGGGGAATTGGAAATAATTCGGTATGTGGCAAGTGAATACATATGATGTGATTAACGTTGGCAATTTTCACGCACAGCTACTAGAAGATTTACGTCTGTCAGACAGGTTGCTCACGTCATCAAGCTTAGTTTGAGTCGGTTTGAGTCTGCGCGTCAGGAACGGAAGTGCTAAAAAATCGCTAAAAATGGGTGTCAACCGTCTCAACTGAGTTCCAATGAGATGACTCTGTCCACTTCTTATACTGTCTATGCTTTAAACAAATCAGTTGAATAAATGAGTCAATAGCAGCACTCTTGAGATGCTCACTGATCAGCCAATCAATTTTGAGGACTGGAACTAAATGTTTAGAATTGCAAAAATTATGATTTTAACAAAAACAGCAAATACAACGTGCAAATGCATGTTTTTTGTTTATGTATGTGCACATTAATTGGCTTGCATGCTTTGTGTTTAGTTGGTGTATATTACTGATTGTGAGCGTGCAGGTGTTTTCGTGTGTGTGTGTGTGTGTGTGTGTACAGTATTGATGAGGCAGAACTCAATCTGTTCCACACCTGTCCATCTCCCCCTGGGGGAAGAGGCTGAGGCTGCACACACACGCACGCGCGCACACACACACACACACACACACACACACACACACACACACACACACACACACACACACACACACACACACACACACACACACACACACACACACACACACACACACACACACACACACACACACACACACACAAAGCCTTTTGTGCTCCCTCTCATCTTCCGCACATGTACATATATACACAGAAATATGTGATGCATGTGTGTGCATGCGTGAGATCAGCGTTCAGGGCTGATGACAAACACACAGCAAAAGACAAACTAAATATATTTTACATATGCACGTTTGACAGATGTCGTCATATCAAAGAGGTGTGTGTGTGTAAATCCAGTTAGTGCAAATATATAAGGAGAGATGAGGATGTATAGAGAGCGAGAGAAAAAGCGTTTAGTGTAAGGGAGGGGGAGGTGGGTTACTTTGGGACGGCAGAACCCTGTGACATGACACAGATGCACTGATGCTGAAGATAGAGAGAGTGAGAGAGAGAGAGAGTGAGAGAGAGTGAGAGAGAGAGAGAGAGAGAGAGAGAGAGAGAGAGAGAGAGAGAGAGAGAGAGAGAGGAGGGGGATGGGAGGAAAGGAGGAGGGGTGTGAAATCACACTGCTGTTCTATTTATTCTCAACCAGAGCACACGAATGCTCACACACACACACTTACATACATACATACACAGCAGGGGAGGCCACTATAGCTGCAAGCAAATGGCTCCACATAAACATTCAATGAAAGCAACGTCCACAGTGGCCTGTGATACTGCTGCTAAAAACAAATGGGATCAGCTCTACACACTCCTCGTATCTCGCACCTGCCGCACTGAAGATGGTAACACGTCCACGCCACCTCACACACACACACAAACACACACAGAAAGATTCAGTTTTCAGCATCTAAACTCCCAAAACCCGCCTCTCTTCTCTCTCTCTCTCTCTCTTTCTTATTCATGATGCCATCTTACAGCTAAGAGCTTCTCTAAGTGTCTCTATAAACAGATTAGTATTATTGTGATCTTAGAACAAAGAATCACATTACAACATCAGCTTATGCCATAATACAGAGCCCTGTTTCCAAATCATGGGGTGTATTCAGGCACTTATCAGGGCTTAACAGCAAATGATGGCCAGTTATTTGCCAATTATTATTTGGTCAAAATAGTGGGAATGAGTAGATAGTCTTGGAAGCAGCAAGCCAATCCGTTTTAAGTTGGCATGCAATGAAAATGTGCAAATATATGTTATCGATCCTATTGTGAACGATTCATCCATGTGTGTTTAATTTTTCTTAACCTCTTTTAATGTGACCCTTACAAGGTAATTTGTACCCTTACAAGGTAACAAATGAAAAAAGAGTGACAGGCCGTTTTGGCCAAAGTAGGTTATTTAACAGTAGCATTCAAGAGATATTGAATAAATGTTAAAATAAAACACTACATAGACTTCACTGTATCAATTAAACATGCATTGATTTTAATTAAAGCTACTGAAGTGATTCGGTCAAGTGCAGTAAGTGATTTTCTCTATGTATTTTGTTGTTAGATTAACATTAATGACATAGCAGCAGGTTTATTAGGCTGCTGTCACTTTAAGACCACATGCACGGATCTAATACCGGCTACAGTGCATACACGAATAAAATGTTTGCATTCACATAATAAGACTTAACTAACTGTGTTTATGCAAACCTTTTGTGTATTTGATAGTTTAAACAGTAAGACACAAAAGAGAACTTAGTTTAGTACTCGCAGTGTGACAGGCTTTTGGTATGCGTGCGATTCACACTCAGAATAGCTTTTGTCAGAATAGCGTGCAACTAAAAAGTTTGGCAAGGCTTTAAAAACGTATGCAAATAATAAAACTCGTAATAGCAAAGAACTGCAATATCAAGTGAGCGTCACCTACCGCTGCATTGCTAAACATGTGATGTGAATGTACGTTGTGTTACAGTATTTTGGGAAGGGGGGCCAGAACTGCAACTGATAAAATGTGTAGCACGATACTACGATCTCTATTCAAAGGCATTTTAATTGTTACAATAAATCGTGATACCCCAAATGCCATTCATAAATCCTTTCCTGTGGCCTCATGATATAGTAAAGTGTCTATCGAATACACACTCCAGGATCTAGCTGGAAGTAGTAGACCATTCAGGTACTTTTTGCCTACTGTTTTTCGAATAGTATGTTTTCGGACATACTACTCTTTTGGCAAACTGTTTTTACATAGTATTTGATTTAGGATGCAGCACAGGAGTTTAGTAAACTAAATTAAAAAATCCCCAGTGTTTAGGCCTGAAACAAGCTACACAAGTATTTGAGCACAGAAGGAAATTTCAATGAGGCACCGTGTTGGAAACGTGTTAGTCAAATGCTTGCGTGTTTGTGCATGTGTGTAAAGTTTCTGGCCTAAAACTTTTCATGCAGGTGAAGGGACAATTTATTATGTGACAGAAAGACAAACTCAACTTCATCTACAAAAACCAATACTCATTCATAAACACACACCCTTTAAACCAGTTGAATTAGCGCTCCAGACGTGTCACACTACAGAAACAAGAGCAGTTAGAAATCAATTACAACATCAACAATGGCTTTGACTGCAACAAGAAACACACGGGGGTCGTCTATACAGGCTACCTCATCTAGAGGAAATGGATCGGGTTGCTGGAGTGTGAAATGCAGGAGAGGCAGAGCAAACACACTTACACACAAATCACAGTCCAGAGAAAGGCACTAAATCTCGTACAGACCTGCAGAGAATCTCACTGTTGTGCAGCCTGAACGGCTCCAGTTCTTATCGCACTCCTCTCACACACACACACACACACACACACACACACACACACACACACACACACACACACACACACACACACACACACACACACACACACACACACACACACACACACCCTTAGAGTACAGACCTTACACAACAGGTCAGAGTACAGTTAAAATCCCTCTCACAAGCGTACACACCTTACACAAGAGGTCAAAGCTCACTGGAGAACTGGGTTAGAAGGATGGCGCACACTTAATCCTTTTTAAATTTAAGAGGATAGAAAAAGAGAGAGAACAGAGAGGAAAAAAGTGTGATGACAGAACAATGAAGAAATGGGGACAGAAAGCAAGCTCAAATACACACTTTTGACCCTGAGATGACCTTTTCTCTCTCTCCATATCACTATGATCTCGGCCATCGATTGGCCGGGTGCCATTTCACCCATTGATGGTGTAACTCTATCGCTCAGTCACATGACTCCATTTAAGTAATGCGAAACGCCCATCGATCACTCCCAGGGGTCACAGAAGGGTCATACCCCATAATGCACTTTGCAGAGAGCTACATTTTGGGGTGTTTGATTATTTAATTGCGCACATGGTTTCCACCGAAACCGGTGTTTGATGTTCCAAAATAGGGCTGCACGACTTTGTGATATCTTGTTTTTCAGGTAAGTCTCAAAGTATTCAGGTAGAGAAATTGAAAAATCAAATGTAAAACAACACTGTCTGTGTAAATCAAATATAATTAGTCTTTGTTAAAACTACAAAAGTATTTTTCTCTGTGTATTCTGTTGTTTGATTTACGTTACTGACTCAGCAGATTTATTAGGCTGTTGTCACTTTAAGACCTAATGCACGGATGCAATATAATGATACACATCCGTTTAATTTCGTATATTTCAACTTAAGACATGAGCGACTGTTTTTAAGAGAATACTTGCCGACATGGGCATTTTGACAATTTTGAGTGCGTGTGTCCGTTCAAGCACAAAAAGACGAGAAGGAAATGACTAAACCCAAAATCCTGCTCCTCGTGCATATTAAATATAGATGAAATTGAGTGTGGAAGTTTTGAGGTATGTTTTCTTAGATTTACAATGCAGTGCATTGTGATTTCGAGACCATAACATGGGTTAAACTTCATGTCACTCAATTTGTTTGTGTTTAGCTATATCATTTACGTGTGTTTTTGGTGTTAAGTCCCTTATAAACACCCCATGCACACTGAATGATAATATAGAATAAATCTGCCTGGATCCCAGCTTCACATTTGTTTCGAATAAAAAGAAAAGGAAAAAAAAACCTTTAGCATTGATGCTAGAGAGCAAAGATGCTGTTAAATATAAATAAACTCTATATTCCAGGAAAAGCATCTTTGGTTGTTTACTCATGAGAGTGTATGCATGTGCATGTCAGTGCCACCTCATTCCCAGGGGACTCAAGCGAGACAAAGGAGGCGTAGAAACACAAGTGTGTTTGGAGTGATCAAGTTGCACGCTATTGATAATAAGGAATTTATGAGAGAGTGTGTGTGTGAGAGAAAACATGCCTGACTCTGAGAAAACAGAGTCAGAAGGGGAGACAGATATTCTCTTCACAACTATCCTCCCATCTCTGTGACTTCAACAAAATTTACCAAACAAAACAAATCAAAAATGATCTCACTAACAAGCCACTTGCACGGTCAACACTTCCATCCTAACATGATTCACAGAAGCAGCAACTGCAATGACAAAAAATTATTTATACTGCTAAAGTATAATTAAGAACACATAACAGTAGAGTCAAATTTTAGACTGGATTATATTCTAGAGATAGAACTATAGATTGGATGGATGGATGAATGGATAGATAGATAGATTGACGGAACGATAGATAGCTTTATAAGGTTATTTTATGAAGTTCCAATGCACTGACTAGTACTATAACCAGGTTAATTCTATGCATGTCAGAGTTTATACGAATTTAAGCAATAGTTCCTATCACATGGTGTTTGTGCACGCTCTCTCTCTCTCTCTCACACTTAATCTCAGAATTCTGTACATCTTCCAATCCCATGATGCTTGTGCATCTCTTTTTCCAAACTAACCAGCTGGGTGTCTATACCTTAACCACCTCCCCCTCTCCTCCTTCAACCAAAGAGCAAAACACCAGCCAAGCAACATTTCCCCTCCCCCATCCCCCTCTCCTTTTCTTCTCCAGGCAGCCCACTCAATCATTCCTACCTCCCTTCTCTCTCTCTCTCTCCATTCCAATGAATGCACAATCCCCCGTTCAGCCAGGCCTGTCCTGGGGGGGTGGGTTCAACACACACACACACACACACACACACACACACACACACACACACACACACACACACACACACACACACACACACACACACACACACACACACACACACACACACACACACACACACACACACACACACACACCACATCTGCAGAAGAACAAACGCCCATCACAGGGAGTGATAAAGAGAGAGCTTATAATAGAGACTGAGTCAAAGCCAACATGATCAGGACATAAATCTGGAGAGAAAAAAACCCCCGACCTAAATCAGTCTGAGATGATTTGATGGTCTCCCAGTCTGGTTTTAGAGCTGTTTTGGACACTTCAGCTGGTCAGACTGGGAAGTCTAAGCTAAATTGGCTAGACTAGGAAACCCACTTAAACCAGATAAGACCACCAAACCATCTTTAGGCTGGTTTTTCATCCGGGTACCAAATATGAGAGCATGGTTTCAGCCAAAATACCATAGCAATTCCTTACTTTACTACTCTAAACAAAATGATATTGGAAACATTGCAAAAACTTTCAGAAATTTTTTTTGCCTTGTTTTTATAACAGCGATGGCAAACGTCAAGTTAGCCAGGACTGACAACAGTGTTTTGACATGAACGACTGTTTAAAACTACTTCAGAAATACATGAACAGCCCAGTCATTACCAGTGCTGACAATTAGATTAGCAGCTAATGAATAGATTAGCACGCTGCTAATCACCATGGCATTGTGGGTAATAACAGTCCTCACACCACTAACGCTAACAGAGTTGTATTGTGCTCGGCTTAAACAGCAGCTAGTGGAACTCAAACATTCGTGTAGGCTAAAAGCAAAAGCGATCCTAGGGCGACACACACGCGCTGATGAAAACAGGCACCGGCACCGCTACGCCAAATGCGTTTCAGGGCAGACAGTCACAATTTGCATGAGATAGAGAGAATGAGAAAGAGAGAGAGAGGATGTTCTTCCGGTGGAGAACCATTGAGGAATGGAGAAACCGAATACTGACAGATGAAGACGTGAGATTGTTTTACAGATCTCCTGATGACAATGATGAAGTGTGCTCTTCCGGCAATGTTTTGTGTTTCTTTATCTTAGTGGAGAGCTTTAATGAGGGGCGGAGCCAGCAGATACACACCCAGCAACACACACACACACACACGCACAATGACTCTTGATTGATCGAAACACTCCAGGATGCCGGTAATGGATGTGGGTTGTGTGAGACGGACACACAGCCAGGAGGAAGCGGTGGTTCACACACTCACGCCGCTGGGGTTTTACTCTAGTTCTCAACTAACACATAATCCATAATCAACCACCACTTCCCAAGACCATAACAGACAACACACACCTGGCAAACAATCACACAAACTCAACAAAGAGTCACTAACAGAACAGAAATCATGTCCGGAACAATCAGCTATACACCCTGCTTTTCCATATGGATGTGTGGGAAGGAGACACTGGAAATAGAACAGGCATTTCTGTTTTATCTTTTTTTTGCAGTAGAGAGTGTGTGTGTGTGTGTGAGACAAGCAGAACATAAACAGAGCGAGCCGGACTTAGTACATACAACAAGCTTCCTTTGTGCAGCAATCCGACTGGAAAAAGCAGGGCAACTTTCTCTAGCGTGTGTTTTTATTCTGCTGAGCTGTCCAAACACAGCCCGGATACTTTCACGAGTTCAGTTTAAATGCCCTGCTGGAAGCACAAAGAAACTGGATAGAGGAAGCTGCATGTCTTACCGTGTTTCCCAACGTTATTCCCAGTGTCTCTGAGGTAATCCCACACTGAGAGCTGCTCGTTCGGTCTATTCGGTAAAAGCTCGACTCTTATTTTCCCTTTAACCAGCTGCAGGCTTGACTACCTGCCCCCCTCACACACACATGCACGCACACACACACCGGCAGCAGGGCTTGCAAACAAAAACACACCATGCAAAAGCTGACAGTGAAGAGGATAGAGAATTCCAGCTCCAAACTAAACAGAATTCCTTCTTTTTTTAGCCAAAGAAAAAAAAAAAGAGTGTGTCTCCCTCGTTTTCCTTCTCTATGCTTTCCTCCCTCAGTCCTTCTCCCCTCTCTCTCTCTCTCTCTCTCTCTCTCTCTCTCTCTCTCTCTCAGTCACACACACTCTTTCTCTTTGCTTTTTTTCCACTCAGTAGTCAAACAAAGAGAGGAAAGGAGCTGGTCTCTCTCTCTCACACACACACACACACACACACAGCGCTTAAGCCCAACCCCCGCTATAGGCCAGCCTGCCTCTCTTAGTTTTTTTCACATCTCTCTCTCTAAACAGCCCCTCCCCCCGTCCCCTGTTACCTCTCTCTCTCTCTCTTAGCCTCGTTCTCACCATCCCTCCCTCCCTCCCTCCCTGTGTGTCAGATAGAGGGATAGGAAAGCGGAAGGGATCCATTTACTATATTTCATTCTCTCATTCCCTTCCAATATTTCTGTGAACTCAGATTCCGAATGCATCATAAATCAGCACCAGAATGTGGAACAGATTTCTGTAGATTCCCATCATACGAAAAGTTATACACTTATATGCATGTTTGTTAATCAAATATTTTAGCTAACCACTATGGGCCAGATTTACTAAACAGGGCAAATTAGCGTTAGAGTGCAATTAAAAAAAAAACACTGATGGGGAAAAGAAAGTTCTGCACGTGATCTACTGACAGCAAATTAAAAAACACAGATGAAGCAGATCATCTCAATAATGACCAACGCGATCTAACAAGAGCAGTGCAAACTACTGTCTGGTTTAAGACATGCTTTTGTTGGCCGTTAAATGGGACAAATACCAGTAAAATGACTAGCACAAACCTTAGTAAATCATCTTGCACGATTCATTTAAATATTCTCCTCCCATCAATTTTGCGTCTGAAAGGGAAACTCAACAAATGCATATGCGATAAGGTCAGGCACCAATTTTTTTTCAACTGCATATCTTTAGTAAATCCTGACAGTAGTTTTTTAAATGGGAAAAGAGATTTTGGGCTGGCGCAAGCTGTTAGTAAATCTGGCCCTAAGTAAACATACTCAACATTTCTGTCAAAAACCATATAGAAAATGCAGGAAAAGTCAAACAGTAGCTGAATGGACTACATATCAAAGAGGCCAGTGGGTCATTCAGTCAAATTAGCAATATCTGGCAGTTATTTCTTTCATTAGACCGATTAGTGGCGCAAACTTGCTGTAGTAGTCGCTGTTGTCCTGCATCAAATACCACTAATATTTGATGTAACGGCTGGAATAATTCGGTACTCACTGATAGGCAGCTGCTTTCAAGCTGCTTCAGAACAAGCTTATTCGTGTTCACAATCTTAAGTCTGAAGAACGTCAAAAGTTTCCAATTTGCAGCGTTGAGCATCGTAGCCAATCGTGGTGAAACTGAAGTGATTGACAGCGTCAGTCATTATAAAGGGTCTCTCTTTGCTCGCTTTCTCTATAATAATCTATTCGCTATTTGAATAAAAGTTTTATTTTTCTGCTGCTAAGAGGACCAACAGCCACGTACACACTGAAGAGTTTCAGAAGACAAAACCTTAATGCACTCTTAATATCTGAGTAAATCTGATTAAATATTCCCAATATTATAAAGGCTCACATTTGGTGTTCCTTTAATTTATGGGGACCTCTAAGCATCTGCATAGCCTAAGGTATGATTCATGCACATTTGTTTAAAATAGCATGCATGGGCAGATTGTTGACATGATGTAGGCAAAAGTTGTGTATTGTTTACATGACGGATGCACGTTCTCATCTTTTTTTTCTGTCAATTATTACCATGTTGGGCTGCGTGTCTATAAAATGCATCAAGAATGCCTACTGTTGGATTGATTGCTTGTGTTATATGAGAAAATAAATCATTTTTGTCTACCTGATGTAGTAGATTTAATGCGGGTGTAGTTCGGGTCGCGGTCTTTAAGTCAACCAGGTCGGGTCGGGTACGTTATTAAATTAGTGCTTCTGTGCTGAATTTTCAGCATCATTACTCCAGTCTGCATTGTCACATGATCCTTCAGAAATCATACTAATATGCTAATGTTCCAAGAAACATTTATTATTATTACCAATATTGAAAACAATTGTGCTACTTACTGACCCCAAACTTTTAATGGTGGTGTACATCTGCATTATATTGCCTATGACGCGCTTTCGATATAAAGGCATCAACCAATAAAAAACCTAGCTGCTGGTCAGTGAGAATGTCAGAAATGATCAATTTAGTGCTAATTTGATAAATTCAATATAGATCAGAATTTCTGTGGTTGGATGACTAAATTCAGCTGAAAACAAAAAGCTAGGGGTGTTTATGTATGATCTTGTTTGAATGCACACATCACAAGTGAAATGTGTGTGAATGTCTGAGATTTGTATTTGTGCATCAATGCGTGGGAGAAAGAATAAAGAAACAGCTGTTTTGTGCTGTAACTTTTTTCTTTTTGTCACTTCGAATCAGCCTCAAGCACACACACTCACACCCTTGAAAGGGGACAGCAGAGGATATCCACGTGAAGCGTGTGAGAAAACGTTCCACTGCGAGACCCAAAAAAGCAGGCTGGATGGAAAACCTGCTAACTTCGTGCAAAGAACCCATGCTTACATTGTTCAGCAATAAAGTAGAAACACACACACACACACACACACACACACACACACACACACACACACACACACACACACACACACACACACACACACACACACACACACACACACACACACACACACAAAGCTGTCTCCTGATACAATGATGCTGTTCCAAGCTATTTTTAGCTTTCTTTCATGAATTCCATTCCCATGATCCAATAAAGATGAAAGTTATTCTAAAAATCGTCCTGAGAAAGGAAGGGAGGGAGAGAGAGATAATTCAGAAGCCAAATAAAGCCACATATACTATCGTCCTCAGTGCCGTTGGCCTAAGCATTACATCATTTCCATTGTATTGATTTATTACTGGACAAATGTGGCCGCCAACGAGAAGTGAAATATTTGACTCTCGGCCAATAGACAAAAGAGAAGAGAGAGTGTGTAAATGTATGTCAGGGAATGCTGGTGTTATCAAAGTCCTTTTGTAGAGTTATGTAAGGGGGAAAAAAACGATTTGTTACACAAATGACAAATAACATGCGTCAGCATGTCAGATCTAATTTAGTTTGCACCACTCTTTCCTTAATTAACAACCTCTTTGCAAGTAAATCATCTTTTTTAAAATGCCATGTAAAACCCTAAAAGGGATAGTTCACTCAAAATGAAAATTCTTTCATTAATTACTCACTCTCGTGTATTTCTGTGCCTCCATTGACAGCTATGCAACTACCACTTTTTTTATTTTCTTTACCACAACTAATGTGTGAGTTGATGAATGTTTATATGTGAATAAAAGTCTAAATTCAATCTGTTCATCATATAAAGCGATCAAGTCTCTTTGGACTAAACCGATCAATTCATTTGGATTAGTTTTATAAACTCTTTATGAACTTTTTGAAGCGTCAAAGTGGTAGTTGAGTAGCTGTCAATGGAGGGACAGAAAACTCAGATTTCATCAAAAAGATCTTCATTTGTGCTTCGAAGATGAACAAAAGTCTTACGGGTTTGAAACGACATGAGGGTCAGTAATTAATAAAACAATTTTCATTTTTGGGTGAATTAACCCTTTAAGTCTGAATGAAAATGTACTAGTCTGATTTTTGTGAAGTCAGACTGACAGTTCTATATGAAGTGATTGTAGCTCATCATCATACATATTCACACGATTTAAACTACAACTGATCTGGGCATTGTGTGCATGAATTAACTAACTTAAAAGTATAATAAAAAAAGGTACTGATAAAACGTGAACTTCCCAACAAACAAACATGACAAATTGCACCTTCTTTCTCCTGTACTTTCTTTTCTTCATAGAGATGTTAGAGAGGGAGCGGAGAAAGCAAGTGTTGACAGAGAGAAAGGAAACTGTGATAGGAGGAAAGGAAAATGAGAATCAGGCTCACAGAACAAATCGTTTCCTCTTTTTTACATTTCCAACTTCTCATTCCTCTTCTTCATTTAAAATACACAACAAGGAGATGCTGATTAATTGGCAATTAACATCTAATGAGCTACAGCTGTGTGCAATTACCAATCAGCACATTCCTAACAATGCATCCCACAATGCACCATTTCAGTCTTTTTACATAGCTTTAAATGAAGTTGACTTCCTTTAAGAAAACTGTCAATCAATTCTTATGAACACTGTTAACCCATTAGAATCATTATGAGCTGATTAGCAACAACAGTCGGACACTAATACACTATGATTTCTGAGACTTGTAAAACGCGAACAGAGACATGAAAATTGAATTTACAGTATAACGAGGAATGTCATAGAATTTGGCAAATTATGGATGAAGAAATCAAAAGCAGGGCTGTTCAAGTAATCAATCACGATATGGTCTAGAGTGTTTGTGAATATTAAAGCACAAAAAGACTGCTATTGAAATCTGAAATGGTGCAGTTTCGTCTACTAGACACATACTGAAGCACACAAAGTGTTTCCAGCGTCTGCCGTCACACTATATGTGGACATGAACACGTGAACTGTATCTCCAGAGCTGCTCTTCACCAGTATTTCACCATTTCATTTGATAAATGTAACTATCGTCATATCATATTGTAAGACTGGAAAAACTTGAAGGACTTTAAGAGAGGGCAACTCTCTGAGAAAACAAAGGAAATTAACATTTCAACTCCCCCTCATGCACTATTGAGACGAAGGTCTCACCTCCCTCATCCTAATCTACATTTCTCTCCCCCATTCTTCATCCTGGCAGAGATCTCCCAAAATCACACAAGAATCTAAATGGTTTAATGTGAATGATTATCATCGAGTTTTAGACATGTTTGGTATTATTTGAAATGTCTCGGTGCGACTGGTACAAATGTCTCATTCCCAAAGAAGTAAACCAAAAGGTAATAAAGTTCTTAGGAAGTTTAGAAATATCTTCCACACTGGAGGGTGTGTCTTTGAGTTAACACCTTCTGACCATTTGACTGAATGCTAATTTTCCACTGCTAGCAAATGGTGACTTACAGGTAAAATTCCACTGTGAAATGAGGTCTGGGTATATAATGAAACGTAGCGAGAGCTCGGGCTCTTTTTCTGTATCCAGATCAGCCCGTGAGGTCGAGAGCCGAGTCTCTCTGCCTCTCGATTTCTTGGCGGGTATTTTCCTCTTTGTTCTAGAGAATTTGATGTTTTGCATTGATTACCTTTGAATTGATTATGGAATTGTAATGATACATTTACCTGACATATTAAATTGTGATATTTGATTATTCTAGGGGAGAGCGGAGCACAACCTAACACATTTTGGTTTTGGCTCAATTATTAAAAAAATTATTAAGTTAGATTCATCTTTCTTTTTACACAAACAACATACACATCTCTGCTACAAATGAACACTTAAAGTTTTTTTCTAGGACCTACCATTTTCGTACAGTTGAACTGAAAGTGACAGAAGTCTAAATGTTACAACTTACCCCATATGCGGGGTTAATTGTAACAGACAGAGGGGTTAGTTGTAACACTTGTGTGAAACACACATCATTCAGTACTATTGTATCTGTATAGTTTGATATTGTTTGTTCATCTGTATAGATAGATATCCATACATCCATCCCTAATCCAATCATCATTCTGTTATGGATCAATATCATGGATAGAGATATAGGAAAGGGCTGCACAGTTTTGCAATAAATAAATAAATATTGATCAAATCAAATATTGTAATTGCAATTGAATTACATTTATGTGTGGCAGCTGCATGTAAAATTATTATTATTAATAATAATAACAGTAAAAATAATAAAAACGAGCTTAAAATAAAATTTTAATGGTTTATTGCGTTAAAAACAGGCTAAACAAGTGATCAATGCATAGTAAAAAAAAAAAAAAAATTCCAACATTGTTTGTGAAAGTCCAACAAAGTTAAATATATAAATAAATACTCAAACCTGACACGTTGTGTGGCTCCCGTTTTCATTTGATTATCATTGTACACTTGGCGGCTTAGTTGTAACACTGTGCTACAACTAACCCCGCTGTGTAAAAAATATTAGTTTTTTTAATAGAAGTTAGCGTTGCTATAATGGTACTGATAAACAAACCTGAATTCTTAACTTTTAATAAAATTTAAACGATAAATTATCATGTCATTTTTTTATTTTCATGATTTTCTAACGTTATTAGGGCAGTTAATACAATTAAAATGTTGGCTATAATTAAAATTATGCAATAATATAATTGTATAATTCTTGTATGTATAATTCTATTTATGTCTCTATAACCCTCATCAGAGAGATCATACAGAATTGTACATTCTGACACTGACTAAATCAACCTTTCTAATCTCTCCGCCATTTTTGTTCTAGCTACTCGCTTCCAACGCTTTTCAGCGGTGTAGTACGACGTCCGCTGGGGGCGTATTGCGTATTACGGAGCTGATTTCAACTGCCAGTGTGAAGGCGGCGTAAAGAAATAATTGGCCTTTTAAAAATGTCATGTAAATACTTTATTTTGACTGAAATCCTTCAAGTCAGATTTTGTAAAGTCGGAACTAATACATCTGCATATAAAATCTCAGTATTATTGCTCTGAAAGACAAAAGTTAACGCAATAATTACAATATTCAATAATACACAAATAATAATAATTACTTTGCAGAAAATTGAACCATCTATCTTATTCAAAACTCGGTGACTATATGTGAGCTCTACAAAAAACTGAAATGCCAGTATGTGTGTGAGAGACGGTCACGTGACTCTCACACTCCCTTTTTCATTAAAAACTGATACCTCAACCCATCTGTTCAAAATGAGGACTAGGGTGAGACAGAGAGAGAGAGAGAGAGAGAGAGAGAGAGAGAGAGAGAGAGAGAGATGGTATGAGAAGGGTGTTATGAAGCAAACTATATTATCACTTCCTTCTATCCATTCTTGCTTTTGTCTAATTTTCTCTCTCCATGAGAAATCGTTTCCTCTCAGGATATAAATTAGTATTTGTGTTGTCTGTCTGGCATCAGCATGAAATTATAGGTCCATTTCCACCTCCATCTGACTGTCAACCATCACAAGAGTGCATCAATAATCTATTAATGCGTGACAACAAAATGCACACAGACACAGAGTGACACACACATTCCTACTGTGAATGTGAGGTTAAGGTTAAGTGCTATTCAATGTGCTAGTTTGCCACAGTCAGCCAGCCCTGATGAACATACACACAGCTTCAACACATGACTACAAAAATATATCTGTTAACATCTATGTCAGGTGGATCAGTTCACAAATGGTCAATTGAGACAGATCTCTGTCATGCATCTCCTGTGATCATATTTTATCGAGGAGATTGTCTCTGATTATCTACATAACTTGTCACTGCATGTTCAGTGATTTGTATTTAGATCAAATGATTGCTTTCTTTGAAAAATGTTTCTCTATCTCCAAATGTGGTGTGTGTGATCAAATCTCTTTTTAAACTACAGTTCGAAAAGTCAGACGTAAACCTTGTACCTCCATATTTCGTCTTTTTTTCATAAATCATTACTGTTGGCCACCCTTTACATCTGTCTGGGTTTTGCAAATATCTAACCAATGAACAGTATTAAAAAGAGCATGTAACTAAACATCGTAACTCCGTTGGATAATCAAACTGTCAGTCAAACCTCATAACTCCGCCCACCTATATGGTGAATGAAGTGCCAACGCCGTTTAGAGCGTCTCTGCTTGTTTGCAATGCAATGGTAAATAAATAACTGGTTCTTTAAATAAGAACAGGGTTTTCTTTACGCTCAAGAAGCACTAAATAATGGCTAATGTTTTATGTATTTGAGCATTGGAGAAGTCTGTATTTGTCGTCGAGTCATAGCCAATACTGCCTTAAATAGCCTGTGCGAAGCATTTCATCTTTAATAACATGAGATTTTGGCCAAATGACAGAAAAAACTGAGCGCACACATAGCTACAATAAACTTTACAACACCTAAGTTGATTAAAACTTAGCCAAAGTGCTTCCTGTTTACACCAGTGGGAGTAAAAAGGGGGCGGGGCTGGCATCATGCTATTATGACATCATAGTACGAAAAATCCCAAGATTGTAGTATTAAAACAATGCAGAGAAGAACCAAATCTGCTACTTCTCAAGTCAAAACTCAGTCTACTAACTTCTGTTCTTACGAGAAACAGATGGATAGAACAGAAAAACAGACAGCCACGTGAGTTTTGTTGGGTTTGCAGTTTAGCCCCGGACATGTTCAGAGGGAGAATAGGAATTTGGAATTCGCCTGCTCTGTTTTCCAAGCTTGAAGAATGTGCCTCCACACAGCTGGCCAAACACACACTCGCATACGGGGAAAAAAATCACATGCATGGAAATATACCTTATACACTCTAAAAAATGTTGGGTGGTTTTAACCAAATTTTGGGTAAAATATGGACAAACCCAAACAAAACAACCCAGCAGTTTATCAAAACACAGTCTGGGAGACGACTTTGAATGCACACCTAAGTATGCACTACGGTTGCACACAGAAACGCATACATGCATATATTAGCAAGTGTTGCAAAGGAAAACTTTTGCTATGTGGAAAATATGACAAAAACTATTTTTCACCTTATTTGCACTTTGGAGAGCAAAACAGGCTGATTGGGAATATCCCTCTTTTGGTTGTGCAGGGAGTTTGTAGTGTTCATTGCATGATGGGGGAGCGATCCACAGCGGAGTGTGTGTGTGTGGGGGGGGGGGGGGTATCCAGCAGGGGGAGGTGAGCGGGTTGAAGGGATATTTTTAGTAATGCTGGTTACACAGGCATGAACACAAACTGTAAGTAGCAAGAGGCATCATATAGCTTGTATACACACACTCAAACGTGATCACATTCACTGTCTAGTTCACGTGGCGTGTAAGATAAATAAACAGGCTCAGGAATAAACATCAGCAGGAACTTCAGCAGACCAGCAGAAACCATGACGACAACTCACAAATCCACACACGTCAAAAGGCATTTACACACCTACTTAACCAGATGTGCAAACACAAATGTAGGGGAACTTAAAACCAGACTTTAAGACTTTCACACAGTTTAACCCAGGGGTCTCAAACTCGAGTTACCTGCTGGCCACCAGCCATGTGGAGTTCTCCATTAGGGACCAGTTAAATAATTATATTTATATTATCACATATTAGACTACTGTTTGACAATCCTGAGAATTATAGGATTACAGTAAAAGTCCAACCAAAGAAATTAAATGAATTTGCGGGTTGAATTTCTGGATAAACCGACACATGTGGGCTGGTAGTTTGAGACCCCTGGTTAAACACCCACCTAATGATCATGTTAAGACTCAAGCTTGATTTCAAACGTTAGTGTACTCCAAAATGTGCAAATCATAATGCAATGCATGTATGCATATGTTTATAGCTAGCAAACTGAATAAAAACGCAACCCAAAACAGGGTGGAAATTAATATTGCCATTAGTAAATGCACAAACCAGATCTAAGATAAATGTACAGTCCCAACTGAATAAATCATCAGTAAGGGTGTTCATCTATATACAACACTGCTCAGATCAAATAAAGCATTCAAGCACATATGTGCCTGCGTCCCCACGGATCCTTGTTTTGCTTTGGCAAAGATCAGACGCAGATTTATTCTGACCTCACATAGACGGAAAAGCAGGAAAGGGGGGGAAAAAAGTCCTTTAAAAATCTGCTCCATATTTCCACCACATCTTGACCCACCGGGATCCCGAACATCAAAGAGTGTGTGTGTGTGTGTGTGTGGTTGAGCTCGGGCTCGTGCACCCGGATGTGTGTTTACTCAGCAAACACTTCAGTTCGGTTGCTAGGACACCTGTTTAGGACACATGCTGAAGCATGACAGGGCAGGATGAACTTTGACCTTTATGAAGGTGACCTTTTCGACCCTGCAGTAGCATGGCTTTTTTATGTGGTCAACTCTCCCATATGATCTTTCACCTTTACCCTCTGGCTCTGAGCCACAGCTTGCAGAGTTAGTTGAAAACTGTGTGTGTAGGATAGAGAATGTGTGTGTGTGTGTGTGTGTGAATGTGAGAGCTATGAGAATGTAAAATGTGTAAATACTTAAAGTTCACATGCAAACAGGTGTGAGTGTGTTCTTTAAATACACAATAAAATAAACACACGTTGGGTTTTCATGTTTTATGGGGACGTTCTATATATACATAATGATTTTTACACTGTAGATATTGATCCCCTAAGCCTAAACATCTATCACAGAAAACGCCCTGCAATTTTACATTTTCAGAAAAGATCACTTAGTAGATTTATCAGCTGTTTTCCTGAAAGGGACTGGAAAAAAAATCCTCACAAGGACAAGGATTGCGGATATTGCCATCTTTTGTATTGTCCCCATAATGAAGGGTTTACCAGGACCACACACACACACACACACACACACACACACACACACACACACACACACACACACACACACACACACACACACACACACACACACACACACACACACACACACACACACACACACACAGCATAGTGATCATTGCTTTGTTATAACCGAACCCTAACCCACTCTCTAACCTTAACCCTACCATAAAACCTTCTGCATTTTTACAATAATAATAAAAAAACTTTATTTTTTACCTTTTTTATACAAATAAGGAAACCCCTAAAGGTGCTTTTCTGGGTACAAATGTGTCTCTAAAATATGGTAAAGTAGTACACAAACACAGACACACATAAACATACAAAAAAAAGATGAAATTATTGCTTTCACATTTAACAATTTGTCATGAGTACCCTTTCCCTGTCTTTACCATGCACTATGTGTACGTGACTATTAATAGACTTTGACAGATTCACACACACATTTATTGCTTGTACAGTATGTGTGTGTGACCTTGGCCCTGTTTACACCTGGTATTAACATCCGTCTCATGTAATCCGGTCACAAGTGGTAAACGGAGACACATTGCTGTTTACCTCTTACTACTAACATGCATCCACAATGTGACTAATGGTCAAGGTATTCAAACAGGACGGTTTCTGATTTCATGACTATATACAGTAATTTACTGTATCAGATGATGTTAATGCATGTCAATAAGGCACATATTATGTTTTTAACCCTTTTTACACCTATGCTTAGTTAGCACTGAATTGTGATCAGTTCACTTTTGCAGAATACCAGCTTTAAACAGAGGATTTAAGTAGGTTCGTTAATAAACATTACAATAATAAATAACAGCATGTTTTGCTCTATGATAGGTCCATGACACGGTAAGCACACTGTTTAGCGCTCAGAGTCTTGCTCCTGAAAACAACGCCTGAATGTGAGCCCAGAAAGACCTAATAAACTGCTGTCGGATCTGATCTACAGACCCTATTAAGTGCTCACTATCAGCTGAGTCAGCTACAGACTGCTCTCACACACACACACACACAGAGAGAGAGAGAGAGAGAGAGAGAGAGAGAGAGAGAGAGAGAGGTGAACAGGCACGTGCATCTGGATTCTCTTAGCTCACATACAAAAGAGTTAGTATGTGAAATGCTCTGAATGTGCAATCTCTCTGTGTGTGTGTGTGTGTGTGTGTGTGTGTGTGTGTTGGGATGTTCATGTCCAAAGAGAATGAGGGACAGGGGAAAGAGAGAAGGGGAAAAAAGGGGTCAAATACACAAACACAAAGCACATGCAGCTGGTCTGTATACGCCTCGGCACGCGAGTCTCGGAGACTTTCCTTACGGATTCAGGGAGTTTTTGTGTGCACGGATGCATATTTATGGCTGCTGTTTACAAATGTGTGTTCAACTCCCTCACTTCTGTCTTCACTGCACACACACAGGACCATAGAAAAACAGCGAGTCACCTTTTGGGTTCAAAGACCTGCCAAAAAATGTAAAAATAGAGCGGAAGAGACACACAACCACAAAAACACTGACCAGAGACTGAGTCACTTCAGGCCACATCCATCAAACTACTGAAAAACACTGTGGTGTCTCTGTCTCAGCCCACAGACGTATGTGTCCCTCCCACTGTGGGCATCTATAGCTGAGGGGGCGTCGGCCTGTCTGATCTCCACCCCGTCCCGTCCCGCTCCTGTCTGACTCCAGCGAGAGTGTGAGAGAGACAGACAGGCTCTGAAGTTTTGAAAGTTTCTCTTTCTCTGGCTTTTACCTTAACCTTCAAATTCCCTCCGTGTCATTTGATTTCAGTCACTCAAACAGTGTACAAACCCTACTGAAAAAGATAGTTCATCCAAAAAATGAAAATGAATGAAATTTACTTAACCCTTAAGTCGTTCCAAACCCGAATGTTTCTCTTTCTTCTGTGGAACACAAAAAGGGCAAAACTTAATGAATATCCAGTAGGACGGATTCATTACAATAGCATTTACATCATGACTCACTTTAACACTTAATAAAGCACCATGCAGCATTTTCCAAGTGCACGTTCACATTTTCACACAAAGATTTCACGTGTTTCAGATGTTCCGCAAAAAGATCCAGAAGTGCAGCACCATTTATAAGAGTGAATCTAACAAACAGAAAGATGATGATTACATTTACATTTATGCAGATGCTTTTATCCAAAGTGACTGACACTGCAAGTATTGCATGTATTGAAACCCATGACCTTGGTAGCGCCATGCTTTATAGAAATGGCATTTGTTAAAAGTAATGAAGTATACTGTAGAGTATAACGTAGTGAATGGTGCAGGTGTGATTAGTCAAATGCACTTCATGGTGAAAATGCTCGTCTTGTCAAGGCATTAAAACAGTTGGTTTGCCTTGAATGAGGAAAAAAGAGAGAAAACGACTCACTGGTCTCAACATATTCATCAAATAACTTACTTAAAAACTTATGCTGGATTAAATCTATGGTAAAACTTAATCTATATTAATTAACATACTTCAAAGCAAGATTAGGACTGGGTTAAAAATATGGATTTCTCGATATTAATCGATTCGTAAATCATAAGAATCTTTAGAAAAATAACTCTAGAGAGGAGAATTTTGCTAAATATATGCTCTATATTGCATATTCATTGTATTCTTAATGTTCTACAATATTTAATGCAAGTTTGACTAAATTCATCATGTTTTATGACAGCCACTATTTAAATGTTTATATTTCAAAACAAGTAGAAACATGATTATGTCATTTAAAAGTAATTGTAATGTACGTAGCCTATATAATACAAGTCAATTAATTTTAACCTCTTATATTATAGTAATGTACCAAACGGGGGTTCCCTCTAAAGTTTACAGCATAAGTTGAGAGATTTTTTTTTCCCTTGAGAGTATTTTCCATGTACTTCGAAATTGGAATTGAATCGAATTGCAAGCTTGTGAATTGAAGTCAAATCGAATTGTAAAATTTGTGTCAATATCAAGCCCTAAGCTAGATACCATTGTTTATATGATTTGACATAAAGGAATGTGTTTAAAAACATATTAGTTTTTGCTGCAGTAAAACAAATATTGTGAAATTTGTATTAACTACTGAAATATTGGTATTGTGACAACCCTATTCCTTTTTATTTTTGGCAAAACTACTGTAATGTACGGCTTACTGCTTTATTTCAAAACACGTTCATAAAAGTTCATACACGCAGATAAAGCATGAGTGTTTTCTAAATACATGTTGAATGAGGGAGGAGGGATGACTGCAGGAATCTGTGTGTGTGTGTGTGTGTGTGTGTAGTTATGTGGTGATGTGTTGAGTGCGGATGGGGGGTTTCACTGCCGTGGGGGAAGGGAGAACGTCTGGACGCAGAGGTCATGAGGGTTCAGGGTGTCTTAAAGTTTTTGTACGCAGACAGACACACACACACACACACACACACACACACACACACACACACACACACACACACACACACACACACACACACACACACACACACACACACACACACACACACACACACACACACACTTCACACTCACTCAGACGTGTAAGGTCATGTTACTGCCCCGATTTCGTTATGCATGTAAACACCTTTACCACAGTTCTGCTTGCTTATTCAGTGTGACGACTTATAACATAAATGAGGATTTCTTGCATTGTCAGGTTTTTATAATGAGCTGATATTTGATAGCTTAGAGAATTTTGTTGTGCATGTAAACACTGATATTACAGTAACAGTGATACTAACTGATGACAGAAAGAGTCTAAATTTACACTACCATTCAAACGTTTGGGGTCGTAAGATATTGCAATGTTTTTGAAATAAGTCTCTGCTGCTCATCAAAAGCGTACTATTCTGAAATATTATTACAATTTAAAAAAATATATATTTATGAATATATTTTTAAAAGTATTTTTACTTCCTGTAAGGCAAAGCTGTATTTTCAGCATCATTACTCCAGTCTTCAGTGTCATAATCCTCAGAAATCATTTTAATATGATGATTTGCTACTCAAGTAACTTTAGAAGCTGCTTATGGAGACCATGATACATTTTTTGATTAATATAAAGTTTAATATAAACTTTTAATATAAATTAATATAAACAGCCTTTATTGCCATAATGAATGTTGTTATAGTCCCTAAATTCACTGCATTCATGCTGAATAAAAATATTACATTCTTTAAAAAAAATCTCCTCAAACTTTTGAACAGTGCTGTAAATAGTAAAAAAAAAAAAAAAAAAGAAAGAAAGAAAGGGGAATGTAAACTGCTGAAATGTTTCAAATAGTTTGGCACAAATGCGTATATACATATAAACTGAGAATAATTTTAAGGTGCATTTCTTGTGACGGGTCTCGATAAAAACGTCTTTTTGTATAAATGCGTATACATGTGTGTTTCTGTGGTTTGGACTAATTATAGGTAATGATCCATCTGAGTGAGAAGAAACTAATTCAAACACTATGGAAGACCACACATGACCAGAGCCACCCTGAGCTCCCAGACTCCCTCTCTCTCTCTCTCTCTCGCTGTGGGTGGTGCTCGGGCGGTACTAGAGCTTAGATGCTGGTACCGCTCAGATGGGCATACAGTGAGGGCAAAGAATTCATTAACCAAAATACTTAAGAGTTTGATGTGGGCCACACACAGCGCGAGAGACACACACTGCCACACAGCTGCAGTTGGAGCGAAACCGAGCGCGTGCGGAGGGTTGTGCGAGCCGGAGATAGAGCAGGCCATCAAAGTGAAATGATATCAGAGTGAGAGCCAGCGTTTGGGGGTTAAGAGAGCTGGATGGAGACCAGCTTTGTCCTTTCAGACCTCGGGGGACTCGAGGCAGCAGATCTGGCCCGATGCCAGGCTACACGCAGGGGCCGTGCGCGCAGGAAAACCCCCGGCTAAATCGGGGATCGCCAGGCCACGCTAGGCAGACACGCTTGCGCCCTGCAGCACTGCCGCGATACAATAGCATGCATTCCGACTGGGTAACAGAGTTAAGAAAACTCATCTTGATATTTTTAGCCATTGATGATATTCAATATATTGAACAATCTTGATATATATGTATTTTTTTAGCTTTTAGTATGAATATGTTAGCCTTAAGGTTATGAATAAGCTGGTGTGTTGCAAAACAATATTAAAAATTCCCATTTAGCAGATATAAGCATTCAAAACGTACAGTCTCTCACTCCCGTTAAAATGGACCACGGATTTATATGACATCACCGTGGACATCATCTTCTCATCACATCTTCCGTCCAATCAAATGCTCTCTAGAATTTAAAGCGTCCCGCCCTCTATGCTATAAATAACACCAGGCCAAAGCTACCGTTGACACGTCATGAAGCAATATGGGTTGGAGATGTGTGTTCGGTTGCTCAAACGTCAAGTACGAATTGCAGTCTGTGAGATAAAGTAAACGTTATAGGCTATTTGAAAAGTGGGAGGAGCCATTCAATGTTTCAGTGGAAATTACGTCAACGCATCACACAAAGCTGTGTGTTCCAAGGCACTTCAGTGGGCCTTAAAAGTATTTATATTATGACAACTCTCAGAAGAGTTTAGCATGGCAATGGATATTACAATGTAAATGTATTTGGTCTTGGCAGAATTCAGCTTCTACGCTGCTGTTATTGCTACTGCTTTTTATTATTGCTGTTATTGCCGGTCTGCCAATACACACACGGCACATTGCTGTGAGCATGTAAGACATACTGCTGCTGCACAATAGCATGTATGAAGTTACCTGTATTAGATCTATCCAGGTGGAGCTGGGGAAGGTCGTAAAGTGCACGATACTGTAGGGTGTCTCATTTTAGTGTAGGGACCGACGCCAAAGAACTAGTGCTGATGAAAGCCGGCTGTGTTGTCGCCTCACGTCGCCTGTGTCGAGGAAAAAAAGCTGCACTTGAGAACTACAGCCGACTGTCAGCTAGCATCCGTGTTCTGCGCCTGCGTGTAAATGAGACAACGGTCTATTTCTGCAGATATATTCGTCATCCAAAAAGGGAAACCGACGCTGCAGGCTGCAGATACACAAACCGTAAACAAAGCGCGTGAATATCAATCCTGCTGATCACTTTCTTTATTCCACTCCGCTCATGTTAATGTTAACATATTAACCCAGGAACTGATAAGAAGAGCGGGGCAGCCTTCTGTCTGTACCTTTTTGACTTCTTTGCTCGCTGTTTTGCTATTATTCTCGTGCACTGACTCATTCACTGATGCCGAGTTCACACTGAACGATTTTAAGCCCGATTTTCGCTCGACGACAGGTTGGTGCTCGGTGCTCGTTCACGTGAGTGGCAATCGCGCAGTGTGAATGATCAAAGAGTCGATCTGAGAGAAATCGCAGACGAGTCGCCGACGCCGGTGAGATATTTGGCCATGCTCAGTATCTGGACCTGTCGGCGATTCCAAATCCTGCTGTGTGAAAGTGTTCTGACTGAAAACTACATCGGTGATGACCTACAGCCAATCGGAGAGCAAGAAACAGGACAGCGGGACGTTCGGGGAGGAGTTATAGACCAGAATAACAGTATTTTAAAATATCTAACAGAAATAAAGCACAAACATTTGCTTGACCAGCAGCAACAGCAGTACATTGCAAAATTATTTATTTACCCCCAACTCTCTTGGCAAAACACACAATCCTTGCTCCCCTCGTCTCCCCCACCATTTCCTCCTGCATAATCAGTTTTTTCCCCATTTTTAATGACAATTTCAGTCTCGCGCGAGAACTCACGCACGCGTGATCTTGCGTTATTTCCTTATCACTTCTCGCGTGTGTTTGGTTGTGAAACGTAGTTTGTGCGGACCAGACAGAAGTTGTCAGCGATTCTTTCTTTTGTAAAGTCATGCAGTGTGAAACCTCCTGTTGCCGATCCATCGTGCAGTGTGAACGCAGCAGCAACTGAATGTGTCGTGCAGTGTGAACACAGCAGCAACTGAATGCTGCCCTAGATAGTCGTGCAGTGTGAAAAGAACAGTGACTACTTTGAAAATCTTGCAGGGTGAACTCGGCATAAGCAGAACAGCCAATCAGAGTTCTCTCTCACTGACGGCCCGACACCGATTCTAGATGCTGAATCGGACAATAAAAAAAACCTCGATGGACGATCGTCGGCTTGGTGCGTCCCGGGCTTTAGGTTTCAGAAGAGTACTCGTAAGCACCCCCTTTGCTGTCGATATGTGCCCTCGATGCACACTTTTGGCGAGCCCACACTGAAGCGACCTCCGCATCAGACTTCTACCCGACAGACAAAACGGCGTAACGTCACAAAAGTGTGGACTCGGAACAAGATTACGAGGGATCAGGGTTCCATTTGGAACAGGACCTGTGTGATGATGGCATGCAGAGATCACATGAACAGGGGAATACTACTCTTTTTTTTTTTTTTTCACATCTCCAGCATAAATAAATCATGAATGTTCAATGCATCACCCAGCCCTACTATGAACACTTCACATAAACACAAACAGAGAAACAACACACACTCGCACAGACCTCTCGCTGTTAATGAATCCTGAAGACAACTGCTCACTGTCCCAGCCCAAGCTGAAGTGGCCTTCTGATCGTAACTGTGCTCTCCAATGAAAAGCACTGTGGCGGTGCATGGTACAGTCAGAGATAATAAAACCATGGCACTGAATGATTACCACGTGCACCATGGCATTTACATGGTGCTCCAAAACATTTCAAAGAATACATTTACACATTAGGCAGATGCTACACATTCCCTGGGAATCCAACCCATGACCTTTCTAGCAACATGCTCTATCAGTTAAGATATAAGAACAATTAATATACAATTATAAAAAAAACATACAATTGCTTTGGTAAATGTCCAAAAAACATGGTATTACTAACAGATACTTTTCATTAATGAAGAGTTATCATTACCTAGAAAATAAAGAAAGGGCAGATAAATGGAACAAAAATCTGAACTTGCTTGACACGCGAGAACGAACCTTTTTGGTTCTTTCAACGTCAAGCAAACATGCTTGAGCTTCCGTTTACCACAACTGATGTGTGAGTTGCTGAATGTTTATATGTAAATAAAAGCCTAAATTCAATATTTCCAAATTTTTTAAGTTTCAAAGTGTCAGTTGCGTAGCTGTCAATGGAGGGACAGAAATCTCTCAGATTTCATCAAAAATGTCTTCATTTGTGTTCCGAAGATGAAGAGCCAAGATGCTCAAGCTAAAGTGTCAAAAAGCCCGAAATACTACTTAGGATGCAATAAATAAAATGGACAGCATGTCATTTTTGACTTATAAGCGGAAGTCAAAAGCTCAAAACTATAAGTGCACAGATTCAGTTCAGAGCCTGAAGACAGATTCCTTGATTTCAATTGAAACACTGTTTGACTGCCTGTCCCACCATTTCTCTCTCTCTCTCTCTCCACCACAGTATCTTTGTGCCGGAGGGTATAAGAGCCAGGAGCCATTTTTTCCTTTGACAACCGCCCATATTTCCATAGGCACCATTTTCATGACGGCAGTGCCAATAGTGTCTGTGTACTGTTGCAGCGAATTACATCATCGCATTGCATGGTACTGCTCTGGGTTTTTAGGACAAATGAGTGTTTATGAGTCTGTGCGTGCATGTATGTGCAAGGATTAATGCTTTGTGCCTAGGCAAGTGACCTCTGTATTGAATAGACAAACCAAAGAGATCAAGTTACCCCATTTCCCCCCTTTTCTCCTGCTCTGTCTCTCCGTCTCTGTCGGGTGTAGAGTTTCTCCAGGCTCCAGACAGAGGCACTAATAGGGCCTTTACCCCCAGACACCAACAACACAGGGGACAGAGAGACAGACAGACATAGAGAGAGAGCAAGAGAGAGAGAGAGAGAGAGCGAGACGGTGGGGCGTGTGCGTGAGATGGAAGGAAAGTGTGTAATTGATGGCACACCTGCATGCTATCAGTAAAAATGAGAGCCATGAGTGCATGTTAAAAGAAGAGAAACAAGAGATGGAGACGTGTGTGTGTGCTTTGTGCAGTGTATTCAGCTATTTGAACTCAAAAGTGCACGTGGAATGTGCAGTATGCTTTTTATCATGTTCCCTACAGCCTACAAGAATAAGTTTGCAACTGCAGATACCAACTAACAATGATTCCACTTCCTGACAAACATTTCACTCTCTCCTACAACTGCCTTTTCAAGATGTTCTATACCTCATGGGGCGTCCCCTCATCCGTACCCCCAAATCCCTCATGACCCCTTAAGAGTCTCTGACAAAGCAAACTCCTCCCACATGACCCCTGTAGCCCTGTGTCCAGTTAATGAAGTTATTTTTAATGACACCACGATGATAGGGAACTAAACTAACTACTACTACTCAAACGACAATCTAGAGCTGCGTCTGAAACCAAATGCTTTCCTACTATATAGTATGCGAAAAACAGTACGCTAACAGAGTAGTCCATCTCAATACATAGTATTCAAAAAACAGTAGGGCGAAAAAGTACCCGTATGACCTACTACTTCTGGCGAGATTCTGAAGTGCGCATTCGCTAACACTTTACTATCCCATGAGGCCATAGGAGAGGATTTATGAATGCTAGTGAAGCAAGGCAACTAAAGTCACGTGACAGTAACAACATGGCGGATGTAGTACACCCGAATTTCATTCATACTGTATAGAACATACTTTTTTAACGGTCAAGAAGTTAGTTCAAATTCAAATGTAGTACCTACTCAGACCGTACGCGATTTCGGACACAGCGAACATGATGCATTGAAAATCAAATGCAGTAATAACTATACAAAAAATTAACAACCAGGCTCTCTATCGACATCTGTGGTTTAAACATAAAATTGTGACCACTGAAGTAAATCACATATCTGCCGCTATAGTAGCCAAACTTTTGTTTCCTGAGTTTATGAACATGACATAAATATGCAAGGTCAAATGGCAGAAGCCTAAAATTAATCAGCTCTATAAATCAATATAAGCTCAATATAAATCATTACTGTAGACTTAAAATGCTAGTTCTGCATAGTTTTGCAGCATTGAGCCAATCACAAACATATCTGTTGATTTTACAATCTGAGGTTAAGTTACCACTGAAGAAGAACTGAGTGAATTCACAAATTCTCTCAATATAACAAACAGTTATGTAAATAAGAGATTCGTTGTGCAGTCAGCTTCATTATTTATAACGGAACCGTGTAAGATCTTTGTTGGATAGCATTTACACTAGTATTTTCATGATTGGATAACTTTCTGATGAGTAAAAATGCCCTAAGAAATGACCAATATAAATGAACCCAGCTAGAGACAACCACACACACACACACATCGCAAATGTAAACAACATAATGGATAGAAAGAGAAAAGTGTCTGAATGTATAATTCTAGGGTTTATATACTTCTATATGCGTCTCTTTATCTGCTGGCCAAACAGGCCGTGCACATTTGAGCACAAAAACACACAGGCAAAACACCCACACACACAGACGAACTGCAGAGAGACGGGCCTCCACATGAGAAGGTGGGTAGGTTAACACATTCCCAGGTAAAACAGTTACAAAAGACTGTTCCAGGCAGAGTCTGTGTGTGTGAGATTAATGGTTACAGTATCCCAGGTAAGTGTGTGGGAGTGTGTGAGGCCTCTATAAGGGTCAGCAGCTACAGCATAATATCACAAACGAAACACACACACACACACACACACACACACACACACACACACACACACACACACACACACACACACACACACACACACACACACACACACACACACACACACACACACACACACACACACACACAGAGGTACTTCTGTGTTTACATGTGAGAGTGAAGTAAACTGGTGACAGTTTGAAAGGAAGGAAAAGAAAGTGCTTTCATGGTGCACATTGTATATTTTACCCACTGAGTGTCTCTCGCTCTTTAAACCACACACACAATACTCTCTTCCTCCGCTGGGACTAGCAGACAGACGCAGTACGCTGACATTAAACCACACACACACAAACACTCGTATAAATATACTCCACTCACTCCTGGAAACAGCTGGCACACACACACGCACGCACGCACACACACACAAATGCACACACACACCTAATTTAAAACTCTTGCATGTCTAACAGAGGGGTGAAGGAACCAAAACATCTTTTTAAAATCCGTAATCCATCCCATTTGGGAGGAAATCACTCAAAAGTTTCTCCTAGAAACCAATGAGATTTAATAGAGAGTGAATTGAGACACCCCAGGATTGTCACATGCCTCATCTCCAAATTTTCAGAAGAGATCTAAACAACGTTACAAACTGTTCCCAAGTATGCAATCTTCAATTTAAACAATTTTAATCTTGGTGCATCCATTTATTTTTTTAGAACTTTAGGAAAAACATCAAAGAAAGTTGACAACCTTTGATCTGCAGATTAATGAAATGAGGGTGAGTAAATGAAGGCAGAATGAGAGAGAGAGAGAGAGAGAGAGAGAGAGAGAGAGAGAGAGTCCTCCACAACTAACCTGCAAGAATATCTGCCTTTCACACACACACTGCAGAATGTGTCATACAAACGGGAAAGATGGAGACAGAACATTCTCTCCAGCTACTGTTGAACAAAGAGACAGACAAAGAGAGGCAGAATGAATCTCAGGCAGTTTTATGGGGGAAAAATCAGTCACCTGAGAAAAGGAGGGAATGTGAGAGCAGACAGATGAAAGAAACGTTACACACGTAGCCTGTCTTCTGTAATTCACAAGCCTCCAGTCAATCTGCTGTTGTCTGCAGGGACCCCGTCCTTCATCTCACACACACACACACACACACACACACACACACACACACACACACACACACACACACACACACACACACACACACACACACACACACACACACACACACACACACACACACACACACACACACACACACACACACACACACACACACACACACACACTCACACTCACACAATTTCTTTTCCCTTTTCCGGCTTTAGACACTCATTTTCACTCCTTTCATCTCTCTCTCGCTCTGTGAGATGCAATAAGGTGAGCAAAGAAGTCAAATAATGTCCTGCCACAGCAGTCAGTGCACCAACACTCAGAGCAACACACAAACAGTGAGATCACATTAGACTCGGTCACTTTCCTGGAGTTTGTAACAATGACACACTGAATTAAATAAAGTCCAGCAAGAGCTCCAGAAAAACAACTGTCCTATCCATCCATCATATTTGTCTGTCTGTCTATCCATCTATTTTATGTATCTATCTATCCCTCCATCTGTCTGTCCGTCTATCATCTATCTGTCTGTTTGTCTATCTATCCATCCATTTATCTATCTATCTATCTATCCATCCATTTATCTATCTATCATCCATTTATCTATGTATCCATCCATTTATCTATGTATCCATCCATCATCTATCCTCTCTATCTATCCATTTGGTTTGTACGGCAGAGTACTACTGAGTGCTGTCAATGAATGAAAACTGCACATGCTGTCTGTCAAACTGTAGTTAAAGTGAGAATTGAATTAGACAGCCACTTCATCCACATGCACTGACACACACACACACACACAAACACACCTGCGCATCCTTCACTTGCATACTTGATAATTGCCATCCTGTCTCACCTGTGGACCTCGTCTCTCTCTACTCTTCCTCTTCCTCTTCCTGTCGCATTCTCTCCGTCTCTCTCCTGCCATCTCATTTTTCTTTCCAGAGCAGAGAGTGAGTCTGGGAGGAGGAGAGAGAGAGAGAGAGAGAGAGAGAGAGAGAGAGAGAGAGAGAGAGAGAGAGAGAGAGAGAGAGAGAGAGAGAGAGAGAGAGAGAGAGAGAGAGAGAGAGAGAGAGAGAGATGCATTATGTGTTTCTGCTCTTCAGGACTAAAAATAACAGAAAGTATTCATCTGTGTCTCTATGTGCAAGCCAAGATACTGTATGTTATTAGAGACTCAAGTCTGTATGTGATTGACCAACGAACGCAAGCTATATTTCACAGCAGTGGATATTTTTATCCTTGTATGTTATAGAGAATGTCTGTGCATGAGTTTTTCTTATAAGCGTTTCCACGCACATTATATATGACATTTCATGAAAGAAATTCAATGTATTAACAAATAAATGGCAAGCAATAAGGAATCACAAGCACACAGTTGCTTTAAGTCAAGTCTACTTGTCAGTCATCTTAGTAACAAGCGGTTTACAGGCATATGTACTGCTCCTATTTACCTCAATCCAAAGAAAAATCCTAAAATTGTATTCAATTCAAATCCTGACAACAATGGTCATAAATGTTGCTGTATTTTTCAGTTTATGTGCATGCAAAATCTCTATAAAAAATGTGTTTTTGTTCGATTAGCCAAAAGGTAGGATTTCTATTTCTAAAGCTGCTGTATTGACCGTTACAATTTGTGCCATATTTTTTTAAGATGTATCCGACTTCATTAAGATGTATCCTCTGCAAAAGTCCAGGAGCTCTGTGTGTGTGTTTGAGAAAAGTGCTGAGCTGTGTTGTAACCTGATCTGCATCAGTGTTACAGAAGAACTCACTGACCCACAGTACAGTAATGCATACATTCAGTCCATAACTCCCACAATCCGCCAACAGCACTTCATGCCAAACTAACCATAAGAACCAGAATAATGTTCGATCTTCCTTAGACTCCACCGCTCTAACAGTGGGTCTTCACTTTGCTTACAATAACTAGAAAACAATAAAAAGAGGAGGGCACACTCAGTATTAAGATACATGTATTAGAGCTGGGCTTGTGCCAGAAGAGAGAGAGAGAGAGAGAGAGAGAGAGAGAGAGAGAGAGAGAGAGAGAGAGAGAGAGAGAGAGAGAGATAGAAAGAGAGAGAGGGAGGGATGTGGTGTTGGGTGGAGTTGATTACTCTGATCTACAGAATCTCATCAACACAATCTCCACTTCAAGCTTTAACACTCCTAGTGTCATTGTTTTCAGATGGATCAGAAGACTATGGTAATGTGTGTGTATTTATGTAGTGCAATAGAGAAGCTGGAATCACACTAGGGGTGGTTAATCAGTCTGATTTCCCGATTCGATTACGATTATTGAAGTCCCGATTCGATTACAGTCAATTTTCGATTATTAACGATTCTCGATTAGCGATTATTGATTTTCCATTTCACAACAGTAAACGAAAATACACTACAAAGTGATTGCAGTATTAAAAAAAGTCAGCTGCTGAATTACTTAACTCTTTTATTGAGTAACAACAACTCAAAGCACTTTCTGTGTCGTGTAGTTATAACTTAAGAATTATTTGTATGTAGCTTATGTTCTGTAGAACACAGAAATGAATACATCACATTGTGTTGTGACTCATCAAGTTGAACTAAACAATAACAAATAAATGAAAGGCTTATTTCCTTTAGGGAGTAGATCAGAACCAACATACTGTAGAAATTGGACAATTTCCTTCTAGAAAGACAAGGTGTTGTTCAGGTGGAGGAAGACTGTAGGTTGCAGTCGAAACATATCAAGGTAAAGAAAAGGTTTTCTCTCCACCTGAACACCTTTCTAGAAGAAAATTGTCCAATTTAATCATTAAGAAGACAAAATGAACATTTTTGAACAACTTACTGTAACTTCAGTAACACCTATAGGCAGTGGTTAAATTGGGCCGGGGCTCTCCGGGGCTCAGCCCCGGCACATAAGCCTGCTCGTTTGCAGTCAGTTGCCTACTGGAAATTATGTCACATACAATTTGATGAAAGTGATGCTTTTGAAAACATATTTCTGACAATAAATGAAAGATTTTTGAAATGGCATGTCTATTTTGTCTCGGCGGAGCTGAGATGAGAAAAATCGGAACACGGCCGTATTTTTGTTCAGCTGCTTAATCTCGTTGTCAGTCGACCATGATCGCGCACCGCTCGCGCATGCGCATCTGACACGGATAAATGTACGCAGCAATAATGAATGTTCCTGGGAGACCGTGGTTGCTCGGGATGTGGATGTTCCAGAAATGTCAAAAAAGTGCCCTGGCCTTGAATGACAAGGTAAGAAAAATAAGACTAAATCAAAATTAAATAACCAGGACTAGGTTGACCATGTGATTTTTCTCAGGAGATGTTTTGAGCATTTTACTTCAGATACCGGATTATCAGCAAACCGCCAAGAGAATTGCTAATGTGTGTGTGTGTGTGTGTGTGTGTGTTGTCGTAGTAAAGAGAGAGAATGGGAGAAGGAAGTTTGTATGAGGTGGACCTGGTCACCACAGACCCAAATCTTCTCAGCTGTTGCTACTGTCATATGCTGCACTGTCTCTCCATGTGGCACATTATGTTTGGCACATTGTATGGGTCACTATATCATAACAAGGTATTACAACGTGTAATCAAGTGATGACTGATTAGCAGTAATGTAAATGCTAAATGTCCTAATACCTGTTGCAAAGTAAATGCTCTTAACCTTGCAGTTTTTCACATATCATGTAATACTCAATTTCTCCATTTCTTTGCACAAAACTCTCCAGAAAGTGCTATTTAATGGTTTATTTTTCAAAAAAAAATTCACGGGGGGGCATGCCCCCGGACCCCCCTAGGGAGAGCACCCCCACATAATAAATACCAATTTAACCCCTGCCTATAGGCCTGTCATGATAACAAATCTTGCTGGACGATAAATTGTCCAGAAATTATTGCGATAAACGATAATATTTATAATAAAGTCGTTCGGAGACCATTTTCTTCTAAAATAATGATAATGGCATAATAATGAAGGTACACCTTTTCAAAGATCAATAAACTTTTATTTCTAAAGACTATTTAAATGAACAAAACAACCAAAAACAATAAAAGCAATGGACTCTGTCTCTGTTAACAAAAAATGCACTTACCAATGTGTGAATTCTGTTCACACTGAGAATCATATCATGTACTGTGTGAGCATGCGTCTCAGATGAGTATGTGCGCTAGTTTGTGTGTGTGTGTCTGTGTGTGCTCGCGTCTCATATGAGTATGTGCACGGAGAGTTTGTGTGTGTTCAGTCTCATAGAGTTTGTGCGCGAGTTTGTGTCTCCGTCTCATTGAGTATGTGCGCGAGTTTGTGTGTGTGTGTGCTCGCGTCAGTATGTGCGTGGAGAGTTTATGTGCGCGCGTGCGTCTCATATGAGTGTGTGCGCGCATGTCTCATATGTGCGTGGAGAGTTTGTATGTGCGCGCATCTCGTGTGTGTAGAGTTTGCGTGTATGTGCGTGAGCGACTTTAGGTGTGTCGTTGTGCATTTCATATGTATTTGTTTGAGCATTCAGCAGTATACATGTATGTTTGACTACTTAATATATGTGTATGCAAGTGTTTCATATATGTGTGCGGGAATCAAGGTTGATATAAGCCCTATACGGTGCCTCATATGAGGGTAAGAGAGCGCGCGCGCGAGAGAGAGGAACGAGCACGGGTAGTGCTTGCGCTACGGCGCTCTGCAATCAAATACGATTGTAAATAGGCTCAAACAGGCTTTTACACACCTGCTCTAACTCGCTCTGGCTGGTTACACCAAAGACAGTGCGTTACACGCTAACTGTTCGCGACGTTCAACTTCCGGTATACATTTTTTTACAAAATAAAATAATGCATTTTTTTTTAAATAAATAAAAAATCGATTTTCGAAGATTTAATAATCGATTCATACTCGTCCATAACATTTTCGCGATTAATCAATAATCGATTTTTTTCACCACCCCTAAATCACACATTAGCATTAGCAGAAATTGATTCCAATCATGAAGCTCCTATTAGAGAGAGAGCGGCTAACATAGCTAAAGAACTATTAGCAAACGCTTCTTGGGAAAATGTGAGCAATTAGAAACACAGTGATGGTACAGTTTCCCAGTTGCTGTGTTCTAATCTATCTAATATAGTTTTAGTTAAGCTGAAGAGTGTTATAATACTTTATCCAGTCAGAGACATAGCCTTCTGGACAGTGGTCCAAAATTGCTTTGGGAAACCCATCTTATCCATTAGGGTACCATTTGGGACTTTGAGCATCTTTGAGCATCGTGACCAGCCCGACACAGCAACACTGTCCTAACCAATTTTCTTCACAGTGATCGGGAAACCAGTCATTAATATTGCAATTCTGTTTGATGACACTAGAGGTGCAGAAATTCATCTTTAAATGAAAATGAAAACAATTACAAATAAAGACACGTAAATTTGTACTGCCATAGCTTTCAATACATGTCTTCGGTTTATTTTCATTTCCTGCTCGTCCGGCACTTTGCAACAACACAGCATCGATTCTGCAACGACTTTCCTATAACAACGCCTGACGTTCTACGTTTTACATGGCGTGAGAAAGTCGCACAATGCACAAAAATCGGATTTGGACAGAGTCTGAACGCAGCCTAAGTGCCATGGGCTCTCTTGTCTATTATCTTAACCCCATCGTTCTTGTTTTCAGATTATTGGTTTATTTGCCCCACCTGTCCTTCCCTGTTGCCTGCGTGTCTAGCCATGCTAAGCCTTGTCCTGCCTTGCCTGCTCAGTCCTGATGCCATTGGGTTAGGGACTTACTGCACTAAATATACAGAATATTGGACACAATCAAAAGTTCACATCTGGAGAAAAAAATGGGGAAGTCTTCAAAAAAAAAGTTAAGTAAAGACACTAATTATGTCATTATTGACATTAAAATCATGTCAATCACTGGGGTTAAGAATATTTTTTATTTATTTAAGAAGAATATAGGTCAAAAGGAAGTTCCCTTTTGGATAGCTAAGTACATATATGTGTGCTTGTGTTTTGGAGGAGGGGGGGTGGGGGGCTTTGGTTTGGGGTTAAGAGCATAAAGGGGGGGACTGAGGGGAACTTTGTCTACGTGATACTCTGTGCATAGCCTAGCTCTATGTGCAAACACACACACACACACACACACACACACACACACACACACACACACACACACACACACAGATTATGGCTATACCATTATATCTTCCCATGGAAACCAAAACAAAAGCATGCATGTTTACAGAGACACAAGCCAAAACAATTCTTCGCATCACACACACACACACTTATACACAGCATCAGAGCTCCACACACCAAAGAGCAACATGAAATATTTAGTGAATTTTTTAACATGTGCACCCCTAGCACGTGTAGAAGTGCAAAAAAGAGAGAGAGAGAGAGAGAGAGAGACAGGAAGGAGGAAATGGGAGGGGGAGATGGAGTCAATGAGTGCAATGGGAGAGCAAGAGCAAGAGAGAGAAAAACCCAGCTGACTCTTTTCCAAGCAACTCCCCCTAGCAACAGCCCTCACTCAGCCTGTGCCCTATTGGCCAGCTGACAGCCCGCATCACAAGCCCATGCAGGACAATCAGCCAATGAGATGTCATAATGGGCCTGAGCTGTAGGGAGAGCTAAGCTTTTTGGATTCCATGTTCACCATGGCAACAGAAGCCTGGCCCTGACTTAAAGGTACCCTGCAAAAACACACACACAAACCAAAACATACGGCTACTCGTGGACACAGGGATTGTTGCTCCTTTAAAGCTGTCTGATTTACAGCAGACCAACACACAAATCACAGAAAACACAAACAGATACTGTCAAAGCTCCAAAAAGTATTTGGATACACAATATCAAACTCAGTGGTATTTGCACAAATGATACTAGAGCTTTTCTCCGATCTAACTTCGCTTTTCTGAGGTGAACTTTTTCAGATGACTTTTAACTAACAGGTCCCAACATGAATTCTATAGTCAGTTCTCCTTTTTTCTCTCCTTCTTTTAAGTTTACAGGTATCCTAGCAGAGTAACAACAGGTGTAGTTCCCTCACTATGACCATGATCCAAAAAAGTGCAACAATATTTGTTGTATTAATTATGAACAATACATATAGTGCTGTCAAATTGATTAATCACGCACGCACACACACACACACACACACACACACACACACACACACACACACACACACACACACACACACACACACACACACACACACACACACACACGTACAGGGCCTAAAATTAACACTCGCCAAGTGCCAAATGCGAATAAAAATCGGTGTTGATATGAAACGTGTCAATCGCCAGTTGGCCGGTAACATTTTTATGAATTCTAACAATGTAAAGTTGTGAGAACATGAACGACGCTCGGGACAGATGACAGGCCAGTGCTGCATCGTCAGGAAAGAGCAAGAAGACACAAGACAACTCAATTCGTTTGTCGGGTGCTGTGTGGGAAGTTTTGTGTGAGAAATCTGCGTCTCAGACAACACACGGATACTAAATTGAATTCTCTTTCACATCTTCTTACGCTTGTAAAGTCATATTCAAAGAAAATGATGTCAAAATGCCCGTCTTGACATGTATCTTTGTGAACAGTCAGTTATGTGTCTTAAAGGGTAAGTTCGGTGTTTTACAATTAAAGCCCTGTTTTAAGATCGTTTCTGATAAAATCGAATGGTTAAGATTGAAATTTGGACACATGCTTCTGTCCCGAGAATTTTCGGTTTCTGTGGTAGCACCCCCCCACCTACACAATGGTTTCATAGGGGCACTGGAACAATCATTCATAAAACGCATTAAACTTTAGTTTACAAAGACGTGAAACTCACCGAGTGGTCTGGGGTGTTCATTGATATGCTCAAACAAAAATTGCTGCAAAAGATGTTTTTGGTGGGGGGTGCTAACACAGAAACCGAAAATTCTCGGGACAGAAGCATGTGTCCAAATTTTAATCTTAACCATTCGATTTCATCAGAAACGATCTTAAAACAGGGCTTTAATTGTAAAACACCGAACTTACCCTTTAAGTGAATGTAAACAGTTGAGAAAGAAAACGCATGTGTATCAGTATGTTGGATTTGTGCATTAGCTCTTAAAGTGACAGCAGCCTATTAATTTTTAATCTGAATGAAACAAAATACAAAGAAAAATCATTCACTGTTCTTCACTGAATACCTTTTGTAACTTTAATAAGGATTAATCTAGATGTTTCATGGCTGGTAAACAATATTTATTGCCGGTAAATTTACTTAAGTCACCAGCCAATGGCAGGTGTGGCAAAAAGTCAGTTTTAGGCCCTGTATTTTGGCCAAACACACACACACACACACACACACATTCATAATTTGAAACCAAAGTCTTTTTGTGAAGTGTTTGACTTGAGAAGTGTGGCATTGGCTGAAGAAATGTGACATTTTGTAATCCTGCAGAGAAAATACCCAACAGCAATGTAAAAATATATTTTTAAAAAATGATTAATTATTTCAACAGGGTTAACTACTGAATATTCATGTCTTTACCCGCTGCTTTTGATTACTGGATAATGAACTTTGAAAAATCGTTTTACGGAAACTGAAGCTCATAAATTCCCCATATATATAAATATATACATATAAAAGCTAGCAAAAAAAGATCTCCGAAGTAAATACAACAATTAGCCTAATATTCTAAAATGTTTCAATGTACTGTACAGTGGAATATATCAGAATAATAGTGGAATGCTAATCTTTCAATCTCATAAGCACACGTGGATGCATTACAGCTCATAATGTCATCAACATGCTGAATTGTTGCATCATAAAGAGTTGAATTATGCCGTTCTCAACAACAGCAACATCAAACTCCAAAACTACCTCCACCAATCCAGACCGCTCACTGATCTCATCACATCCAATCATGGTGTGCATTAGCGCTCTAGAATACACAGACAAAACAAACACACATCAAATGTCTAAGACAGAGCACTGGAGAACAAAGACAGTGTGACAATCTCTTTTAAAAGGTTTTAAGGAGCATAAGCCTGTTACAGACTCTTATCAGAAGAAACACGCAGAGGAACAGAATAACAGACAGAGAGAAAGAGAGAGGAGAGCATGCAGTCACACAGAAACATCGTTGAATTTTCTGTGTGCTCTTTGTTCTCATCCTGAAGAGTCTGTCTCAATATTTCTCCAGTATTCTCCAGTGAGAACAAAGCTACTGTAGAAGAGGCATTCACAGGACGACGCAGTGTGAGAGCTCACGCTCGCTGAAGTGATCCATCTGTCGCTATCCAACACGCTGATCACACAATGTGGAGAGGCGTGTGCGTCTGTGTTTCAATGGGCTACGGCCTTCAGAATTAACGACAGGTAATTAAAGTTATGCCATAACTGTCCTGTGAGCTTTGGACTCCCATAACAACTGTCTAATTAAACCCAACCTTAATTACGTTCTCAATGTACAGTTACATCATGCACGCACACTTACAAATTTTCTGGCCATTTCAGTCAAATTCGTCACAATGAGATATTACATCAGATGTATATAGATATAATGAATGCTACTGTGATTTCATATACATACATTTCATCTGACATATTATAAATGAAGTGGTTTTAAATTGAGAGTGAGCGTTGTGAGTAGACCTCACTCTTTAAACTGCCCCTGTTATGCTTTTTTGAACATTACCTTTCATGCAGTGTGTAATACAGCTGTTAGTGAATGTAAAAAGTCTGCAAAGTTTTAAAGATCAAAGTGTACGACAAATAAAGTTATTGTCTCCAAAAAGAATTGATTCTGAACTGCAGAAACGAGTCGTCAGTAATTCCAGTCTCTCTTCTTGCTACAAACCTACGTAACAATGTAACTCATTTGCATAATGCCAGTCTATGGTGTTCATTGACTGTCTGTGAACAGCGTCTACTTTGACCCTCAAACACTGTAGTTGTAGCTGAGACTGGAAGAGTTTGGTTTGTGTCGTTCATGTCGAGAAGACGCTGTTTTCAGCGCTGAGATACACTTTGATGCCCTTTAAAAGAACGAGGACTCGCACTGGAATTGATACAGTAAAACTGACGCCATCGTTACTGTTTCTGACATGACGATGTAAGCAGTCGACCAATCACAACAGACTGGGCCATCTGACCAATCAGAGCAGAGTAGACTTTAGAAAAGGAGGGGTCTAGAGACTGAGGCCCCATCCACACTACTGCGTTTTAGTTTAGAAACGGAGAATTAAAACAAATACAATCTCCGTCCACACCAGCGTTTTAGCTGCGTATTAGAATTGATCTCCGTCCACATTAAAACGAATGAAAACGCGGATTACGTGACCATTCACCTACACTGAGTGTGCGCATGCCGGTGTAAACGGGAAACAGATTGACTATTCCTCAGATTTCGCTGAGGTTGATAAGTGCCGATCTGGTCATTCGAACCACAACTTCATTGATAAAATTATCCCACCATGCGCTGGTTCTTCCCGGCTTAACCCAAAACCGAGGCTCCATGTACTGTCGATACCGCCGCTGCACACGGGAATTGTCACAGATCGCTCGAATAATAGCTTGCCTCCAGCGCATGTATGCAGTTATAGCATTGTAAAATGCAGAGTTTACTTGCACTAACGTAACTAGTAGTCCAGGCTGTTGTTGTGTTTTCTTCCGTTGTATGACAGCCAATCAGAGAGCCGAGTTTGAGCCTCTGCGTCATCGTTTCTAAAGTCCTCCGTTTGACCCGTCTTCACTAAAACGCCCTCCGGAGATTCAAAACGCGAAACGGGGTCGGCAGCGTTTCTAAACTTCTCCGTTTTAGGTCTTCGTTTTTGCCGTTTCAGTCTGGACGGGAGGTGCAAACGTAGCAAAAGGTCTCCGTTTCGAAACTAAAACGTAGTAGTGTGGATGGGGCCTGAATCTTTAAACTAACGGTTTTCAGACTCTGTGAGAAATGAAGTGATGTGCAATATATATTATGAGAACATTAATGTGTTTTGTTGGGTCCCACTTTATATTAAGTGTCTTTAAGTACTATGTACTTACATTGAAACTAATAATTTGATACAATGGACTTATTGTGTACATACATGTTTTTACATCGTACTTATATTTTAAAAAATACCGGCATGTAATTACAGCTGTAATTAATGTATGTAATTACATTTGTAATTACACTGTTGACCCTTCTCTTACACCTTAACCCAACCTTAAACCGACCCATACCACCACACCTGTTCCTAACCTTACCCGTATCACACCTCAACAGCAGCAAAAGTGTTTTACAATACAACATGAACGTGAACACAATAAGTACATTGCACTTATTTTTCGATGTAAGTACATAATACTTAAAGCCACTTAATATAAAGTGGGACCGTTTTTTGTTTTTATCTTGGATGCTTGTAAAGCTATAGTAGGAGACTCTAAAACAAAATTAGAAACCTTTAAAATCACTCTTGATTCTAGAGACTATATTTTACAGTCCAGTCTATTTTTACTTTAAGCACTGAATCTGTTTAGAATTTTAGAGAGGAAACATGAAATGATTGAATGAACAAATCTCCTATTGCAGATTTTCAGCTGACTGCTCAACAAATAGCTGTTATTATCGTGATATTTGCTTTCTGTTTTTTGTTATTACTAGCTCATTTTGTTCTAGGACATCATACAGTGACAGACGGACACGCTGATCCAGAACTGAACATCAGCGTGAATCTAAGCTCACACTATCAATACGTGACTTGTCCAGAATGAGTCAAGTCATAAATAAGTACGATAATGTCAAAGGCGAGTCACAAGTATTCTAATATTGGCTATGTTGAGTCACAGGTTGTGCAGATTGGGATTGACTTGAGTCCAAGTCACGAGCCCGGAGTTCACGCCTCGGCCTCCACTATCACCCGAATATATGTCTCCCGCACACACACACACACACACACACATTAGATGGCTTATCATCACAGTGACGTAGACCTGACACAAGCTCCCTGCTGTCGTGTTCTTCAGCTCACAGTCTAAAGAGGGGTTAATGAGTTCTTAGAGAGCGACTGAGACTAGTTTAGTGCCTCGAGTGCAAGCAAAACAAACTCAGAACTGCATTTCCTGAGAGACTGCTTACAATTCACACAACCCACACAAAGAATTAAAAAGATTCGCTCCACTTCGTCATTGAGTTGCACTATGTAAAATTGTCCTAGCTATTAGGTGCACACAAGTAGTGCTGTGTACTAGATGTGCAGTATGCCTGCCTGATATTGTGTGAGGGACAATGGGCCTTTTTCACTGACATAAAATTACATATTCATCCTTCAATTTTTTTTCTTGGGAATAACAGCAGGGCTTGATTTCTATTTGCCCCTGTGATATTCATGTGACATTCATGTGCAAAAATGTGATTCATTTAAATGTATAATTCTATATTTACAATTATAGTTTTAATTTAAATTTTTTTTTTTTTAAATATTTACTACATATTTTAAACACGTATAAATCAACTTAATCAGGAAAACAATGGAAATGATACTGTTATTATAATTATACAAGGAAGTCCAATAGATTATGTGGTTTATGTCTGAATAAGTTACTTCAGGCAAGAATTTAACAAAGTAAATTCTATATTAATACTCAATTTAAGCTTGGAGAAATTAAAGCGTTTTTTATCAACATAAAAAAAATAAGTAAAAAAGACTTAGCTTTCTGATACTGGTGTTCCCATCATGCACTGGGGCATGCATAATTAATAAGGTTTTCCAGCTGTGTTTACACACTTTTATCATTGCTTTTGTTGTTAGCTTTCGTAACTTGCTGTTTTGTGACATCTGGAGATAATTTTCTGCTCAAAATGTCACATTCTTCCCATCATTCTATAATATACAGTTCTTAGCATAAGTGGATACACCCATGCTAAAGTTGACTAAAAAGAGGAATAAAAAGATCATCTTTTGGAAATTGATCTTAATGCCTTAATTAATAAAATGAGGAAAAATCCAACCTTTAAGGACACCAATTTTCTTTGTGAATGAATAATGTATCGTAAATAAATAAATGTTCTTCCTTAAAATACAGGTTGCGTAAGTCAGGACACCCCTCTGTTAAATTCCCATAAAGTCAGGCAGATTTTTATTTTTAAAGACCAGTTATTTCATGGATTCAGGATAATATGCATCCTGATAAAGTTCCCTTGGCCTTTGGAATTAAAATATCCCCACATCATCACATACCCTTCACTACACCTAGAGATTGGCATGGTTTTATTTCAGTTAGCCTAATAGCTGGTTTGATTTGCATTGAGAGATGATCTTTTGGAAAGTACCCCATGACAATCTCTAGGTTTGGTGACGGGTGTGTGACGATGTGGGGATATTTTCATTATTACTTAAGTAAGATGTACTTCAAACAGAGTATTGCAAAATAAACTTCTACTAAGTAGAAATTACTCGACAAGCTTTAAATGGCCAAGTTAAAATTACTTCATTTTTTCATTTTGCCGTTCAAAAGTTTGGGGTCAGTACAACTTTTTTCTTCTTTTTTTAAAGAGATTAATACTTTTATACTTCAAGGATACATTCAATTGATCATAACCGAAAGGAACAACGTTTATAATGTTACAAAATATTTCTATTTTAAATAAATGCTGTTCTTTTCAACTTTCTATGAATCAAACAATCCTGAAATTTTTTATCACGGTTTCCACAAAAATGAAGCAGCTCAACTGTTTTGATAATAATAAAAAATGTTTTTTTAGCAGCAAATCAGCATATTAGAGTGATTTCTGAAGGATCATGTGACACTGAAGACTGATGAAGAGTAATGATGCTGAAAATTCAGCTTTGATCACGGGAATAAATTACATTTGAAAAGATATTCAAATAGAAAACGGTTATATTGCACTTTTACTGTATTTTTGTAGCCTTGATGGGCAAACCTCCCCACAAATCTTACATTAAACTTTTGAACGGTAGTGTACATTAAACACAAATCACATTTTCTAAAGAAAATGTAAACAATCTAGTAGATATATTGTGTTTGCAGCTATTCAGCTGCTGCTTTTGCAATACAAATGTGCTGTTATTTGTCATGAAAGAAGTAGAGAGGGGGAAGTAAAGACAGACAAGGAAAGAAAGAGAAGAGGGAGAGAAGTGGACAGGCCATGATTGATGTCTCTGGCTGCAGCAGCATCTGGGTAATGTCTGTGTGTGTCGGGGTTAAGCAGGGGACGTGTGTATGTGTGCAGCGTTCCTGATAAAGTGCACAGCAGCATCAGAGTAAATTACAGTGGCGTGTTTTAACGTGATCACTCGTCTTCTAAGTGTTCTCTCTGTCTCAGTGAGTCTGTCTCTCTCCTCGGCAGGGCCTCTTGAACACAAAGGCCTGGAGCACAAAGAGCCGAAAGCAGTGGCTGCGTGCGTGTGTGTGTGTGTGTGTGTGTTGCTTTGATTAGCTCCTTTCATTCAAAAGAGGTGGAGGGCGAAGAGGAGGTTTTGATTTTCCCCGTTCGTCACCTTCCCACAGTGAACATGTGAAGAGAGTGAACCGACATGATGATAAGGGGAAGTTATTAAAAGAATAGTTCAGCCAAAAAGGAAAGTTCACTTGTTTGACTTTCTGTCTTTAGTGTGAGGCAGATGAGATGTTTGGCCTCTAAATATATTTCTGGTTCTTCTGATGTAAAGAAAAACAAGCTTTCTTATTTACAGAACGTAGGAGTGGCAATTTAAATATTAATAATACTACATTTACTAATAATTAAAACCAATGGGGCTCATCAGCTGACATTCTTCGAAATCTCCTCTTTTGTGTTCAGCAGAAGAAAGAAACTCATACAGGTTAGGAACAAACTTGAGGACGAGTAAATGATGACAGAATTTACATTTTTGGGTGAATTATTCCTTTCGGTGAAAGGAGAGAGTGAGCATCTGTTGAGCATCAAGAAGACAACAAATAAATAAAGTATCAAAACTAAATCTTGAACTTGGGGCCAATCTCTCTCCGCTTGTGTTGTTAGACACACTGGCAGTGGTGTGTAACCCTCAGGTTACAGATACTCCTTCTTCCCCACAGGCTCCTGCGTTCCTCTCCTCTCTTCCTCCTCCTAACGGTTGGCTGGGCCTCAGGCATACATCACTTCATTCACACAGAAACCCCTCAGGACACACAGAACATTTACCCACACAGGACACACACACACACACACACACACACACACACACACACACACACACACACACACACACACACACACACACACACACACACACACACACACACACACACACACACACACACACACACACACACACACACACACACACAGGTGGGATCAACGTGTGACATCATCAGCCCCTTGATTCCTCTCAGAGTGACACCATGTTCTTTTCTCCACGCTGAGAGGAGGTGTGTGTACAGGATATCTGCCCACACTCGTTCCTACAGCTTACTCAGCTCTTTCTGTTTCTTTCCTTCCTTCCTTCCTTCCTCTCTCTCTCTCCTTCTGTCAAGACCATAAAATTAACTTAGTTGTTGATACCCATCCATCCATCCATCCATCTATCTTCTTACCTATTTATCCATCTATCTATCTACTTATCCATCTATCTATCTATTTATCCATCTATCTATCTACTTACCTATTTATCCATCTATCTATCCATCTATCTATCTATCTATCTATCTATCTATCTATCTATCTATCTATCTATCTACTTACCTATTTATCCATCTATCTATCTATCTATCTATCTATCTATCTATCTATCTATCTATCTATCTATCTATCTATCTATCTATCTATCTATCTACTTACCTATTTATCCATCTATCTATCTATTTATCCATCTATCTATCTACTTACCTATTTATCCATCTATCTATCTATCCATCTATCTATCTATCTATCTATCTATCTATCTATCTATCTATCTATCTATCTATCTATCTACTTACCTATTTATCCATCCATCTATCTATCTATCTATCTATCTATCTATCTATCTATCTATCTATCTATCTATCTATCTATCTATCTATCTATCTACTTACCTATATATCCATCTATCTATCTATCTATCTATCTATCTATCTATCTATCTATCTATCTATCTATCTATCTATCTACTTACCTATTTATCCATCTATCTATCCATCTATCTATCTACTTACCTATTTATCCATCTATCTATCTATCCATCTATCTATCTATCTATCTACTTACCTATATATCCATCTATCTATCTATTTATCCATCTATCTATCTACTTACCTATTTATCCATCCATCTATCTATCTATCTATCTATCTATCTATCTATCTATCTATCTATCTATCTATCTATCTATCTACTTACCTATTTATCCATATATCTATCTATCTATCTATTTATCTATCTATCTATCTATCTATCTATCTATCTATCTATCTATCTATCTATCTATCGTTCTATCTATCGTTCTATCTATCTATCGTTCTACCTACCTATTTACCTATTCATCCACCCATCCAAAAACACAACATTATTTTCAAAAACAAGGCTGGAAATGAAAGCACAGTAAAGTAATGAATGAAGGGGAAGATGAAGAGCAGTTCTCCATGGAGAAAGTGTCCGACTGATATCCAGCTTCGGGAAGAGTTATGTGTCATTCAAGATCTTCAAGCAGAGATTCGTGTGCATGTGTGTGTGCAGAGGTGACCCAGTGCAGAGATGGCAGGTGATTGACAGTCTTGCCATGACACCATACGTTTACCAGAAACTCTACAGACACTCTCTCACACAATCTAATTCACTTCACACTGCTGAACGACCCAATCCAGATTCAAGATTCCTGTCTATAACCCACGGACGAGACGACACATTCATCTCTCCATTCCTAAAGGTAACACTTTCTCAGCTCCTTCCTTTTCACTTATACATCCCTACATACTGGATTATTGAAACTCTACGATCCTCTCTTAGATAACCCACCAGCACAAACACTATGAAGACTTCTTCTTTGGCCAATGACACACTGATTTTAGCTAATTGCAGTTATTTTCTATTAAAACATTTTGTTTAAAGCACTTATTTAAAGCAACGGATTTACTTAAATAGGCTTTGATTTTTAATTTTGGTAACATATAACTTTTTTGTTGCGATAAAGTCGGCATTAAATGGAAGTTGCAACACTCTTTTCCTCCTAATTGTGACGTATATTAGAGTGAAACGGGGAAAAAAAATGTAGGACGGGACTTGATTTTGTGATTGATTGGATGGTCGTGGTTTGCTCCAAAAAAAAAAAAAAAAACATAAAAATACTTAGTTTAATATTTCATGTATCAATTTGATTTGATGTCAGTCAAACAGTCTCATAATGGATGGCTCTTGGCCAGATTAAGCTACAACATGCTCTAAATGTAGTACTGATAGTCAAAACATTGGTGTGTGTGGCTGACAGTCATTGCCTGATGAGAGTGATGGGACGCTCAGATCAGAGCAGTTTGTGAAATCTGCTGATATACACACTATACGCACAGAAAAGCCAATAATTACTGGTCTTGCCACTTCCAGCACTGGTTGATTTATACCAATCAAGGTATGTGAGCTCACTGTTTAATGTTAAGCAAACTCATTTGCAACTTTTGGAATACACAATAGATGTTAATTTTGGTTAATAATGTACAGATTTAAAAAGGATAGTTCACTCAAAAATGAATATTCTGTCATCATTCACCCACGTGTCATTCCAAACCTGTATGAGTTGTTTCTTCCACTAAATACAAAAGAAGTGTTTTTTTTTGGGGGGGATGCCACTGACTTGGACAAACTGTTGAAACATTCTTCAAAAATACCTTTGTTTGTGTTCCACAGAAGAAGAAAAGTCATGCAGGTTTGAAATACCTCGAGAGTGAGTAAATGATTGCAGCATTTTCATTTTGGGGTGAAAATTTTAAAGAGGACCTATTATGCACTTTTTCAAAGTCTTGATTTTTTTTTTTTAAATCTACTAGAACAGGTTTTCATGCTTGAAAGTTCAAAAACACTTTTTTTTTTTTTTACATATTCTCCATTGTTGCAGCTTCTCTCTTCCCAGTCTGTCAGTAACGCCAAAGTCCTTTTAGGCAAGTAATGCCACTCGGCCGCCATCTTGGAAACGCCTCCGGGCAGCTATTTCAGACTAACAAGACCAGGCTCCTATCTAAATGAATGGGCAGAGAGTCAGAGCTGCACTTTCACTGGTCACCGGGACATAGAAACTGCATGTATAGAAACAGCAGTAAAATATGATTAAAATCGCTGAAAACGTTTGATGACTTGCACCCAAAATAAGGTTTAAAACGCCTTTTTCCCCACAGGTTATACTTTTACTACGCATGCGCAAGGGTTCACGACACCAACCTCATTTACGTCTCTATCCAGAATGCCGCTGTCGCAAACCTCAACTGTGCGCGTGCGTCAGTGGAACCAGACGATAGGCTTAAATGTTTCCCGGCTTGACTGTTAAAAGCAGACGATTGGCTTTCCAGCGGAAGGGGAGGGACATGTACATACAACCGCCATCTTTGGCATTATGGGTTTTCCCTATATAGTTGTTTTGAGGATTGAGGAAGTGACATGTCTCTATATAAATTGTCTCTGGTAACGCTCTTGGGTGTGTTTCCTGTACAACGATGTAACTCACTGCTTCACTACCATAGTACGATGCATCATTGAAGAAATCCACTAGCTAGTCACAACTGTTTCCCGAAACCATATTGTCGCAAATTGGTATTCAACTTCAACCACGTTGGTTAATGATGTCACGCAGGTGGTGGACTTATAACTACTTTTATTGAATCTGTTTGAGATTGAATTAATGCTAGATGTTTTTCTATAAATTACAGACATGGCACCTGAGGACTGATTCTCATGTTTCTCAGTTATTTTGCTTTATTTCCAGCGTTCAATCTAGGCTTGTTCTTACGTACTAGAGCACACATTCACACCGTTCAAAAATGCTGCTTTAAATCTCTTGACAAACTAAAAGACGTAAATTTCATTTCATGTATTCTAAATAAAAGATACAGATTGTACTGAATGTCAGCTTGCTTATGTGGCTCAAGATAGGCTAAATATCCAAATATCATGCAAACAAGACACTATGCTTCTAACCACAGGTCGAGTCCTGTCGTTCCAACCACACAACTTTGAGATGTTGTTTGCGAATGTTTGTTGGAACTATGTTTTCGGGAAACACAGACTCGTTGAACCACGATGATAACAACAGAACTTGCGACCATAGTTGGCTAACGATGCTTTTTGGAAACACACCCCTGTTTAGTTCCTGTCTCTATGAAGCCCCTCCTTCTGAAAAGCACAGCGTGCTCTGATTGGTCGGTTGTACCAGTGTGTTGTGATTGGTCAACCGCTTCCAGCGGGTTTGGGAAAAGCCCCGCCCCTTAACATAACCACGAGTTTCAACACACAGCTAACTAACTCAACCAGGCCTCGTCCCTTTATTCTGCGTATTCCTTGGGCGGGAATTATTTAAACGAGGAATATTGTGACATGTTCGTTCCTGGAAGAAAACTCAAGACTACAATGGAGGCGTTTCAGGGAGTTCAGAAACAGTCACACTGATATAGAGAAGAACTGCCTTTGCTTTGTAACTTTGCAGGCCTTTTTTCATTCTCAAAAAGCAACATTACACTAAAGAAAGTTGAGCATGTAAAAAAAAGCACAATAGGCTCTCTTTAAATGTGTTGTCCTTCTCAAAACAATGCAGTGTGTGCCCTTTCAGCAGCAAAGTCTCTATGTTCCTCTCATCTATTTCTTATTCAGTCAATCCCGTTCTTTACATCACATCTGCAGCTTTTTAATTTAAAACAAAGCACTGTTTGCATGTGTGTGTGTGTAAGACCATCACATTCGAGTGGGGCAGACAGACAATGCAAAACAGGAATCCATGGGAGCTCTTTGCATGGTTTACATCATTAAATAAATCAATCACTGTAATTCAAATCCCAGACTGCACTTAGAGACCTCTCAGAACACCAGCCAATGAGAAGCAGCCAAGAGGTTCACAAACGGTATCAGCTCTCCTCTGATCATGGCACAACAGTAGCGGAAATAAGACTAAAAGCCATTAATCTATCATCAACATCTCCAATGCTGCACAACAACACCATCATATAAAATACTGAGCCTCAAAACACACACACACACACACACACACACACACACACACACACACACACTGGCCCTCATTTATCAAAAGTGCGTACACCAAATTTCCAGCGTACACCCAAAACCACGGTGACCTTGATATTTATCAATATGGACGTTGGCGTACGGCACGCTCAAATCCTACGCCAGGTCAGGAGGTGGTGTACATGTACGCACGTTTTGAGTTAGTGCGGAAATGCGCAGAAAAACAATTCCTAACACCACAAAACGCACTGACAAACTAAAAGATATGAGGAGCTCTTTTCCAAAACGCGATAAACGCCATTTTTAAAAATAAATTTGTATTTTATTTCTATTAATAAACTAGTGTTGTGTCTGCAAAGATGAAATTGATGATCACCATCTCCGTAGTGAACGCGCCTATAGAGAGAGTAGCCTATTTCTTTTCGTTTATAATTGTTTCGTTTAAAGACATTTCAAGCTTTCTTCATAGATATATTTCTCATGTCTGTGAGGCATATACTGAGTTTCAGTTAATTTGTGATGAGATGCGCTCCAGTTCACGTGCAATGCAAGGGACCGCGCCCGCGCCTCCATGTCATGACTCATGATTATATTGTCTGCATTTGCTTATTTATTAAATCCAGGCAATCCAGGTTGATGAAAAAAATATTAAAATTAAGATACAATTTATACAAAACGAAATTCACTTTAAAGAAAGGCTTTCTACAAAACAAAACTTAATTAAGTGGCCAAAATCATGTCTGAGCATGTCTCCCGATATATTGCGCATCCTATCTTAGCCTATGTTCACTTTTCATAATCAACATAGATGGGGGAAAAATAACATTATTATTTTTTAACAAATATGAAACTAAATGCACTTAGTTAATGGCTACAACACGTAGCCTAATAGTAGGCCTGAATATTGTTATCATTACTTTTTTCAAGTTCGGCACGAATTACTATTAGCCTAAATGTGTTACTAAATGATTTGAATGTATTTTTAACATTGTTGTATTTAAGGACTGTTACTGTGTGTTATTTTTAAATTATTTGTTTTATGTGGTGGACAATATTGGAATGTGACATTGGAAATATTTATTTTATTTTTACTATTTAATTTATTTTACTATTTATTTTGTTTGGCTTTTATTTATTTCATGCAGTTGCACTTATTTAATTTATATTAATTTATAGTATGAGTCCCTGATTATATGTTGCATGTTCTCTTGTTGTTGTTTTTTTAGACAAAAAATTGATGGATTTATAGCGTTTTGAAAAAAAAACAATTAACTTTGAATTTATCATCAACAATACTGTTGTTTGATTTAATAATAATTTTTCATGATGGTGATGGTCTCGATCTCCAGAGAAGTGTCTCCTCTTTGCCGTCTTCCGTGTGTCCATGGCGTAAAATGAGGGCGTGGGGGAAGCGGATACTTGAATATATAGGGGCGTGTTATTCTAATGACGATCGTTTTCAGCCGCGGATTTATCAAGGGCAGGTATTGCGTACACCTGGATTTCAAAGGTACGCACAGCTTCATAAATCAGGCGGTGAGAGGAGTGTAAGCATAATCTTACGCCAACATATACGCCCGTTTCTACGAAAAAATGATAAATGAGGGCCACTGTATGGACCTCATATAACACTCAATTCTTCAAAACAATTTTCTCAATTTCACTTTCACTTCACAATCAATTAAATTTTAGTTGTCCCATATCACTACTGTTGTTCATGTGATTTATTTTTAAGCACCAGTATCATTAATTGCTCTTTTTAAACCACTAAAAATGACACTGAATGGAATATTACAGGTTGAACAGCAACTAGATCTAGATCCGTCTGTCAATTACCACGAATAATGCTTGCCTAGTATAGAAGAACTGTCAACTGTCTGGTTTCCAACATTCTTTAAAATATCATCTTTTGTGCTCAACAGAAGAAAGAAACTCGGCTATATACAGGTTTGGAACAACTTGAGGGAGAGTAAATGATGAAATAATTGACATTTTTGAGTGAACTATCCCTTTAAGGTGGGACTCATTATGTAGGCGGATGAACTGGTTGTGCATTTCTGTGGTTAGCTCCAGTAATCACTGCTTAACGTTTAGTTGCATCACATCTATTTCATGTAAAAGTAACCAGTTTACTTTACCTGTTCATGACAAAAGTTGAAAAACTGGATATAGTTTGCACAGATTAGGCAAGCAATTTATTCAGGCTCATACTGTAATGTTAAATATATTCTTTAGGCTTTTTTAAACAATGTGACAGCTGAATATTTTTAACATTTGACTTTTTTGCTACGTACATAAACTAAAGTTTGGGGTCAGTTAGAAATTTTTTTTCTTCTTTTTTGAAATAAATAAATAATTCTATTCATCGAATTAATAAAATGTGACAGGAAAGGCATTTATAATGTTACAAAAGATTCCTAAAAAAGTTACAAACTTATATTCTTTTAAACTTTCTATTTGTCAAAGAATCCTGCAAAAAATGCATCAAGAAGCAGCACAACTGTTTTTCATATTTATAATAATAATAAACGTTATTTGAGCAGCAAATGCGCATGTGATTTCAGAAGGATCATGTGACACTGAAGACTGGAGTAATGATGCAGAAAATTCAGCTTTGCATCACATGAATAAATTCCCTTTTTACAATATATTCAAATAGAAAAATAATACTTTGAATAATACTACACAATATTACTGTTTATACAGCCTTAGTGAACATAAGAGACTTTTCAAAAACAAAAAATTGTACTGACCCAAATTTTTGATGGTGTGTTTTTGTTCGCTTTTACAAAGGTACAGAGAAGCATGAGATTACAATTATTAAGATGACCGAACTAAAAATACTTTTATCATTAAATATAATTTTTCTAAATAAAAGTACAAATTATTATCCGCATCTAAATAATAGCATCAGGCCACCAACATCCAGGCAAAACACTTTCCTGAAACACAAGAGTGTCATACACAATGATCTACTTTGTGTATTAAAGCAGACAACTTAATCTTCAACAAGTCCATGCCAACTGACCTCTGACCTCTCAGCCCACAGATGAATCCAGCCACCCCATTGGTCCACATGAAGTGTGTCTTGATCATCCTCTCCCATTGGCAGACACAAGGCGCTGAGAGCTTCATTGGTTCTGTGATTCATAGACACATCCAGACTGAAGCTCACGTTGGCCAGCCAAATCTCAGCCATGGTGAAACCGTAAACTCTGGAGGAGAACAACATAATGTTATTTAAAAAACACTTGCTTTGTGTTGTTGTTAATTCTAAAAACCTGAGGACTTCAAGTCACAATACAGCCACAGAAAAGCGTAAATTAACATTATAGTCTGCCTTTAGATTTTCACTGGACATCAAGAGCCGACAATACGGTACAAAATTGTTTCTTGTACAAAAGAGAATTTGGATGTTTCACGCTTTTACGTAACTCACTGCACAAAATGTGTTGTGTTCAGCGATTGCAGGTATCTAAGATCGTGTCACATGACCCACTAGTTGAGAACCACTGCACAAGTGTGCAAAACAGACGCAACATTCTTTCATGTAAATCCAAATGCTGAGCTCACATGATCATCAGTACTGGCATGTTTTGTTTGTCTTCCTGAGTTTTAACTGCCAACATGAAGGAATCTGAACAACCTTCATTTTCTGAGCATGTGCTGCCATCTAGTGGAACGAACAACACACATCTGTTCCTTAAATGCTCATATGAAGTAACACATGCGTTCAAAAAGCAATGCTTTAAAACATAGGGACAAGGAGCAGACGTCTGATTAAACCTCATTTCTGAGCAGAAACAATAAACAATCATTCAAGTAACACCATAGAAGTCATTTTTTTTATAAATAGAAGTCGCAAGAAATGTCTGTTGCTTCTCTCTAACCGAGGGGTCTCCAACCTTTCTTCATTTGAGAGCTACTTTTTTTTAAAAGATAGTGGCCGAGAGCTACTCATGTAATACAATACTCAAATCTCTTAAATAATGTCTCATAACTCTCATATAAACAACTATCTAAACTGTTTGAGACCTAAAAGAGTTCTTGTGGGCCTATATATGTCACCCTTAAATGTCAGAGAAAATAACAGAATCAGAGATTACTTTTTTTAAAGAAAAATGTACTTTGCACATTATACTGTAAAAACACATAATTATAGTTGATTTTATTTATTTTTATAAAATAGAGATGAAATGGCATGAAAATTTCATTTCATGATTATAGTGACCAAAATGATCACGGTTATCTAATACTACACTACACTAATAGTGTAGTGTAATAGTGTAGTAAACACTACACTAATACACATTAAATCAATTCACCAAGTTTTATGTCGAAAACCAGCAAATAAAAAATATAATTAGCATTAATATGCACTTTTTGTTTACATAAACATTAAAATAACAACATTAAAAATGATGGCCAGATTTTAAAGGAGTGTCTTCGGACGTTATCTAACGTTACTAGTATGTAGCCAACAAGTTCAAATAAAATTTGGACAAAAAAGATTTATAAAAAGAAACCTCGCATATTTCAGCCTTTAAATATTTTTTTTTATAAAAATAATGAGTCAAAAAAGATAAATTACTGACGTTTACAATGCACATTAGCTCATCTTTTATTATTAATAGTAAAATTCGGTCCGATTTTCCAGTGGCGTCTGTCGTTGCTATGCAACCATGCACCGCGCTCTCCACAATGACAAAGAAGTTTTAATAGCTAATGGATTTTTCATCTCTCTGCGCCTGGAAAAAATGAGTGCGTCGCTTCAATTATGAGCTTCCTACATTTGAAATAACGAACTTGAGCGCGCAAAAAACGCTTTATGTGAACGGCCCCTTGTCGAAGCTACCTCCTATCAGGCCACGAGCTACTGCTAGCTCGCTAGCGACGTGTTGGAGACAGACCCCTGCTCTAACCCTTTACAGCTCACAATAATGACTTCAGACAACATTGTACAATATAAGATACGTGTAAAGTGGACAAGTGTCTTATTAGAGACACATCACATGTCAGGTGTTAGAAGGACATGAGAGAGGAGCGATCAATGCTGTTCAGATTTTCTGATATAAATCACACAGGGACTGTGACTTGTAGATGCAAGAGATAGGTTTAGTTTTTTATGCAAATTTTCCAATATTTAAAAAGTGACCTAGATTGCAGAATCCTCGTTTACATTTTTCCCCCTTCAAAATGTTCATTGTGAAATTCAACCGTGAAATTAGAGCTGCATGATTCCAGATAAAATAGAGATCACAATTCTCCCAACTAGACAATAACATGTCATTTACTAGAGGTTCTGACTGATTAAATGTTAATTGCTGCAGTCTATTTCAAATATTTAATATATTTTAATTATTTTGGTAATCATTTTGAATGAATGATTCAATGACTCACTCATAAAGACTTCACTTGCTTGTTTGTTTACTGGACGAATCAGCATTTTTGAACGAATCACTTGAATTAATTTTTTTTGACAGTCACATGTCGCCCTTCTACTGGTGTAACTATGTAATTGATACAATCTTTATTTGAAGTGCCACGTTTCAAAAAGTTTTTCCCTGGTCTTTGAATCGAGATCTTTTAATGATTAGTCATGCAGCTAGTCTTGCAACTATAATATAGTTAGTATCACATAATAGATCTATAATCTATATATAGAGATCAGTGAGTGGAAACCAAGTCTGTAGTGAATTATAATGAAAGATTTTGCAAGTTATTTGAATTTGTATACATTACAAGGCTTTGATTTTAGCTTGATCTTATTCATCCTATAAGTACCAGTGGTTTAGACTTTATACTGACACCTATAGGCCTGGATGCATGATGTTTGTTTAGTAACAGCTGCCCCTCCACAGCAAAGCAGTTTATTTCTATTTTCTGCCTCATTCCACACATAATAATGGGTGTTGTTTGTATTCAGTCAGTGTTAACAAATTGTTGCACATTTCTTTTAGTGTGGTGGCTGTGACCTCTGTGTGTTCGTGCTATGTGAAGTTCAGAGTCGGCACAGGGCACACAAACTGAATCTATATTCTAGACGGGGCTCTATGTTCAAGCTGAGTTTTTTAAATCAACCGTTATTTTAAAGACAGTAGTGGTCAAAATTATTGGCACCCTTGGCGAATATGTAAGGGTTAATGCCCGACGAGGTGTCCATTGTCAGGTATTAATGGACGACGGCGAGGCGTGAACCCTCCGACGCGCAGCGGAGGTCCATTAATACCTAGAAAATGGACACCTCGAAGGGCATTAACCCGCTTATACCATCGTCACTTGCCAAATAACACATTAGTTTATATTTTAATTTCTTCAAAAAAAAAAAAAAAAGTTTATATTTTAATTAGTTTTACAATCGAAATCTAAAGTTTTTACAAACAATAACTTGGATTCCCTGGTTAGATATTTATAGTCCGCTCAGCTCGTAGAACCCTTCAGTTTAGCTAACTTACGAGCCAGAAAGTTAATGTTTTTTTGTTTGTTTTTTCATGTAAGTTAGGCTTGTCTAGCCATGGGCGTTACACTTTCGTTTTTTTTAACCTATAATTAAAACACACAGGTAGGCAGTTATTTTTTTTAGGCTATGTATAACGGCTATGTATAATTAGATGTTTGTTTTGATACACTAAATTGTAAACGGATACTTTGACTGCCTGTTGCTATGGTTACTCACCGCTGATGTAGCCAGCGCATTTATTTATTAATTTCGAACGGTAAACAGTCAGTTTCACCAGAACTCCTTTACTAGAAGTCCTCTATCACTTTTTAATGGAAACCCTGCAGCCAATCAGAATTGAGTATTCACCCAGACCATGGTATAAGAAAATTTAAAAATAGAAATCACAAAAACCTAACCTTTCATTGTAGTAAAACAAATGAAAAAGGGGGGGAAATCTCTTTATGAAATGTTTTTCTGTAATTGGCCACAATTAATGGCACCCTTTTGATCAATACTTTTTTTGCAACCTCGTTTTGCCAAGATAACAGGCACTGGGCAGCTCTGAATCTTCTCCTATAATGCCTGATGAGTTTGAAGAACACCTGACAAGAGATCAGAGTTCATTCCTCCATACAGAATCTGTTATGATCCTCCAATTTCCCAAATCCATGTTGAAACACATTTCTACGTTTTTCAATAGGGTTCAGGTCAGGAGACTGGGACGGTCATGGCAGAACCTTAATTTTGTGCTCAGAGACACATTTTTGTGTTGATTGATTTTGATGTTTGTTTTGGATCGTTGTCCTGATTTCTAGCAGATGCAGTCAGGTTTTGATTTATTATCTGTTGCTATTTGATTCCATGATGCCATATATATCTGAAAAATATAAAATGGCGGAGGGAGGTGAAACATGAAAGCTAGTATTAAAAAATGCACTCACTATTTTAACATTTACAGCGTGCGAGGCTGCGAGCGCATGAGTGTGTGTGAGCGTTACTGTTACAATTACACCTGACAGTTTCGTGCGCTTTTAGCATTTACTAGTGTTTGTTCTAAATAGTCCTGTCGTCTGCTGTGTTCAGACTTAAGTTGTGTTTTATATTTGCTACATTCAGGAAGTACTTTCTTGGAGCAGAAAAAATTAAAAGGGAGTTCATATACATCTGACTGCTTGTATTCATTGACGAAAATGTGAGGATAATGGTAATTGAATTGAATCGTGAGACCAGTGACGATTCACACCCCTAATATGGGGTACCTTTTTTTTTATCTCTGTGTGCATTAAACATATCTGTTGTGTTGGTTGCTAAAAAGCTCTCTTTTTTGTTATATCTGACCATTGAACCCAAGATGTAGTAGTGTCTGAAAACTCTTTCATTAAGAGTTTGTTTTTGGTTGAGAGCAGATTTGGAGTCTACACAATAACAATAATAGTGTAAATCGTTTTAAATATATTTCTCAAATAGCTCTATTCATTTCTTTATGTGCAAAACTTAATTTTGGGGGATTCATTGAGGACTAACCGCCGCTGTGAGTCTGAGAGAACAAGCTTTAGCGGTGCGGCAGCGCCACCATGCGGTCACACTTAGAAAACACACGAGGAGGAAAAGGGGGCGGCGACGTGTAAGTCAGCAGAAGAGAGGAAGAGAAAGCAGAAAAAAAAATTCAAATGTTCTTCCTGGAAAATCTCTCATCCCGCCACAACTTCACCACATGACATTTCCGAAAGAAAAAAAATGCGACACCCTTGAGCGCCCACTGCCAGGCCCGAATCTCATTCAGCGACGAACTGACTCTCAATTATTGAACTATGTGAAAACACAGCACGATTTGATTTACACGCGTGTAGTACAAATGTGAGCTTTGCGTTCATTATTATTATCATTATTATTGAGAGAGAAAAAACATGATGGAAATGTACGGTGATATCTAATAGTATTTCTAAAACAGACGATTACGTAATATTAAACTCCCCCAGTCTTCTCGGTTCACATTAACTGTGATCTCACCCGTGTTACTGGGAAAGGGTGGGCAACTTTATCCACCACTCATTTGGAAACCTTCACTCACTTTCTGTTTGCAACCAACACACATAATGACTGTGAATTTCATCAACCTGTAAGGAAATTAAAGGCGGAAATTAATCACGCTTCCGACATGTTTCTTTGCATTTCACACACGACAACATTATAGCTATTAGAATACAACAGATGCTCAATCCATATGCAGTGTTTACGTGGTGCATAAAGTCCAGAAAGTGTCTGTCTTTACCTGCTAATGCACGGAGAGTCAAACTGGGATGTGGCTTCTTCTTCTCGCATATCTTCATTGTAAAAATGCATGGTAAAAAAAGCAACTGCGCAGTTGTTTCGCCTCGCGCTGTGAATGAACGCCGCAGCACCTTCATCATGTCATGCACGAGGGTTTTTGAATCGCACACTGTAAAATGTCGGCGCAGCTGCGTTATGAAACCACTGTAAGAGGAGATGATGTGACAAACATCAGCGCGCAAAATTGTTCCAGAGTCTTCTCTCCAAAATAACGCACGCACGCACGCACGCATCATGACTCCTCTCTGCTCGCGTGATATGATGGTGGTGGCGCGGCGCGAGACCCTCATGTCCACACACGAGTTTCATCTGAAGGGGATGATGATGATGATGCGCGTCTGGAAATTGCGCAGTTTTTAATCCAGTGCGAACGCAGGCACTCCCCTCTTTCTCTCTGTTTCCCTCGGCACTCTTTCGAGCTGCTTCCCCTTCTCCCCTTCTTTCTCCTCCTCCCAAGCACTCGTTTTCCCCCCTCATGCAGGTTTATTTTCGGTGGACGAGTCTTGGACCCGCACCGCCCCGCCTCCGTTTCTCCCGGACGCACGAGACTCCCAGATTATCACTCACTCACTCTCTCCATCAGAGCAGGGAACAGGGTGTCCGTTTGAGGGATACTGTGGGGCTGGTGGTGTTGATGGGGACGTATCGATTTTCTGTCATCTCTAATGAATTAACAGTTCTACTGTCTTCGGGTCTTCCAAGATTCCCCCCCGGTAAAAAAATGGACTATATTTGTTAGTTCTGGAATCCGGGTTTGTGACATTTTAAACAAACAATACATTTCGAAAAATATAATTTATATATAAAACATATTTTAAAACTGTGTTCCATCTGTGGTCATTATGAGTCAAATCAGGCTTTCACCTTTGGCATATATAATTCAACATTAAATAGATCATCTTTTAATAGAAACAATGTCTAGGAATTAAATCAGACCTAAAAATATTTGGTTACACTTTATTTTAAGGTGTCTGAGTTACGGTGTAAATTATACATTTAAGTATTGAGTAATAATAATAAATTACATTACTATTAGTTAGGGTTAGGAATAGGGGTTGGTGTAGTTGCATGTAATTATTCTAATAATTACATGCTAATATTGACTGTCTGTCAAAATGGAGATTTCTTTTGTGTGAAATGTGACTTGCGTCAGAACTTGTTACAAAATACTTTAGGTAATAAAAGGCTAAAAGTAAAAAGGGACACCTGTGTAGTTTGTTACTCAAAAAATATTTATTTTATATTAAAAGTATATATTATTATTGATTTTGAAAGAGATTCAGGAACATCAGTCCCAAGTATCGCTACATTTGAACCGTATTTTTGATCAAACAAATGCAGCCTTGGTGAAAAGAACAATTGGTTACACTTTATTGACAATTATTATTATTTTTATTTTTTTGGTATTCGTATGGGACCAAACATTTTCATTAAGAGTGTTTTTAAACCCGTTGCACTGCAACCAAGAATTAATTAATGCAAAAGTGGGAATGAAATTCCTGGACGGCCGAGTTTATCAAATATATTTTTGATCAAATAAATGCAGCCTTGTTGAACAGAAGAATTGGTAAAACTTTATTTCGATTGTCCACTTTAGACATTCTACTGACTATAAGTAACTTTGCAACAACATGTCAACTAACTCTCGTTAGAGTATTAGTAGACTGTCTGCTTAATATCTGATAACACTTGATTTTGATTATCCTCAACAGACATTCTGAATATAAGTAACTTTGCAACTACATGTCAACTTATTCTCCTAACCTGAACTTTAGTCTACTAATAGACCCTACTCTAATGACAGTTAGTTGTCAAAAGTGGATGAATGGGACCATCAAAATAAAGTGTAACCGATTGTTCTGTTCACCAAGGCTGCATTTGTTTGATCAAAAATACGGTTCAAATGTAGCGATACTTGGGACTGATGTTCCTGAATATCTTTCAAAATCAATAATAATAATAATAATAATATGCAAAGGCATCAATGTAAAACATGGACGGGGCAAAGTTTATCCAGATTTCTGTCTATATAAATAATGGTATTGGTTGCACTTTATTTTACAGTATGTGCACTTACCCACAAAAGAACTGGTTAATATAAGGTACCTATGGCTTAAGGTAAGGATTTGGTGTATGTTCATGGTTATTACCCAGTTATTGTAATTACTGTACATAGTACATGGAGAACAGGACTGTAAAATAAAGTGCTACCATATTCTTTTATAAACAAGTTTGCGCACAATACAGTTTGGGACCAGATTTTCTCTTGATCACAGCTGGATGTAGTTTGTTTCTGTAATGAATGTAAAAGTTGTATATGGCATTATGAGAGTTGTGAAATGGAGGGCCGTGTGTGTGTGTGTGTGTTTTCAGTGTACTCCTCTTGGAATGTCCGTGTTCTGTGTTTTACTGCCATAATTGAATGCACAGATGGAGGACGTTTGATGCAATACTATACAGAGAAGAGATAACTCGATTATGTCGCTTCAAATGTAGCGAGACTTGGGAATGATGTCCCCGAGGGAACCAGATCACTCAAAACGCAAATCAGATTGTCCTCTTGTCCTCAGCTGGCACTCCAGGACCAGTATTAAGTTCTCATCTGGTGTCTGAGAGGAGGAGGGTACAGACAGAAATCTGGATAAACTTGGCCTGTCGGAGTCTTACATTGGCGTTTTTGCGTCTCTCCTGAAATACGCGCAGCAACAAGTGTCAGATTCATGCGAGTTGTTTCTCCCTCTCACAGTCTCAATGGGTCTGAGGTGGGAACATTGGGGTGATGAATAAACCCTGGGGACTTCATCCTCCAATTCGCGAATCAAAAGATGTCTTTCTCTCCCTTCTTCTTTTTAACTTCCATTTTTTTAAGGAAAAACTGAAGTACTCTAAAAGATTACAATGGCGCCTTGGAGGCCAATTTGAATGTGAATCAGACATGTTGCTATGAGCACCCCAACAACCAGCTCGAGGTACAGAAACACACAGACCTGTGGCTGAATAAAGAGCTCCTTACAGTCCCAGCAAGTCTGGCTCTTTCAGAAGAGGATGGCAGAGTGAATGCAGCTTTACACGGAGGCCACCCTCACTCAGAACTATTCTTCTGTTCCAGTTTCTCTGCTCTCTTGTTCTCTTCTACCAAGAATTTCCCTCAATCTTATGAGTGTCCTGAGAAGGTTGCCGCTGCTCTCCCCCTCCAGCTCTAAAGAACAAACACAGCCACATGCGTCAATCATCATCAAGGTACAAGCCGACTGTGTAGTGTATGACCACAACTGTCAAACTTAAAGGAGTAATTCCTGTGGATACAGATTGTTTGGTGGCACGTTTCAACTAATTAGATCATAGTTGCATAATTTTCTGATATTACAGAGCCCTCGCTTACTGGAAATTTGGCATGTGAACTCAGATTGTACTACACTCTGCGTACAACTGAGTTAGCTGGATATGACACAATCCTGGATTGTTCAGAACATTTTTTAATTGTTGTCATTGCAATAATTTGCAACAGGTCTGTAAGCACAAACCTACAAGATATTAGGATTCTATACCAAGTGCAATAACAATTCCGTCCAACTTTTTACTTACTATTACTTTATGTATTCAAATCTAACCAGTTGTTGAAGCCTAGTTGTTAGAAGCCTTAAACACACATCTGTACATCATACACACTGCAAACAAGTCACTGTTTGGATTTAAATAGGCAAATACTTGAGAGTCTATGATTGGATCATCATTGCAGTGATTATTATGTTTCCAGCATGTAATATGTTTGGCAACAGTTCTTCTAACCCTAATTGAAGGAGTGTGTAGCTTTTCATTTCTTAAACATCCATGTAGGAAAGACACATCATGGCCATAATCCAGTATGACAATGTTAAGAGTCATCAGGCTCAGATTGTGAAAGAATGGTTGTGAGGAGCATGAACAATCAGTTTCACACATGAATCGTCTCCTCCGATTCCAGAACTAAAATTCATTGGACGTCTTTGGGATGTGCTGGACGAGACTTTACAGAGTGCTGGACTCTTGCATTGTCAATACAAGATCTTGACCAAAAATGTAAGTAAGGTTAAATAGTTAAAGGACGTCAGGAGCCTCTTGACACTACATACCAAAAAGTCTATTTGAATCAAACAAATGGTCTAGAACAAATTCTAGGAAAAAATAGGGAAGGTTTCCCTAAAAACTCTAATAGTAGGACATTTTCATGAAAAAATAATTGATTAATAAATAAAATGGCACAGAAGAAAGAAGAACCTGAGATCTAAAAAGTAAATTCATCAACTGTAGCGCCACCTTCGGGTCGATTCTCACAAAATTCGATTGACAGCCTCTTGCTGATATCCTGCAGGCATGTATGAAATTTCATGATAATTGGTCTATTGGTGGTTAAAGTATTTAATGTCTTGAAAAATGTGCAACAGCCCTGAATATAAAAATACTGAGAAGTTTTGAATGCTTTATTAAACACATTTGAATTAATTTACAACTCTGCAAGTTCAAAAAACATATCAAATTGCGATGGATTTTTCAATATAGGACTCAGCACATATTACATTCTCTTTTTAAATTACATTTACTCACTGTGTAAGAGGGCTAACAAGTGCTTGTCATCTGTTGAACACACGGTATAAAATTAGAGTGATAATGAAGTGTCACTGAAAGTGTGAGTGTTTAGCTGTCAAGGCTCATGAGCAGAGCAGTTCCTCTCTTGATCCAGTGATCATAAGGCACAGCTCCAGACTTCAGATCAATGGCCACCACGAACGACGGGCGATCCGTACCACCAGACCGTACGGGGTAGTAGTAGCAGGGACAGGAGTACATATCTGCACACACACACACACACACACACACACACACACACACACACACACACACACACACACACACACACACACACACACACACACACACACACACACACACACACACACACACACACACACACACACACACACACACACACACACACACACACACACAGACACACACACACACACACACACACACACACACACACGGTAAAGATATACAGTAGTTAAAAAATAGTTCTAAATTCAGGTCATACCACAAATATAACAACAAGGGCACAGAGAAACAAAATCGGTGCAATCACTTTCAGAACGATTTTTCACTTTTCCAGCTGATGGATGATAAAAACATCGACAGCCAATCAGAATCCATCCTGCTTTTAGAGGTCAAGCATTTAAAGTGGCGCAGATTTTAGAATAAACCGAACAAAATCGTCAGCTGGTGTGGACGCTAATACAGTTGTCATTATAGTTATCATTCTTGGTGTGAATGGGCCATAAAGGGTTAGTTCACCGAAACATTTTAATTCCGTTTTTGTCAGGACCACTATCGTCAAATGCGATTGACAATCTGAATACAGTTTGGATTGGCGGTATGATTCCGTTCTGGGCAAGAACTCCAAGAGCAGCAATAACCCCTCTTATGGTAAACAGAACAGAACCAACAAGAATGTATTGCAGATATCATTAATTCAAAATTTCAAAGTACTTCATAATTCGAGAATTTATCCTGATTCAAAGGGGAATGCGAATGCTAAATCCTGCCTGGAGGAGAGGAGGAGCTGGAGATGGAGGAGGATAATCAGCTCCTGAGAAACACCATAGCTGCTGATAATACTGAAAGAGCTTATATATGAATACAGTGATAGGCGTCGTATTCCTATAGGTAGACGTGGATCAGCTGAGAGTCAGATGATGCAAGCTTGACTAACGTGACCTGCCAGAACTGACACTACGCTTGATTATTAATTAATTGTCATTCCAAACCCGTAAGACTTTCGTCATCTTCGGAACACAAATGAAGATCTTTTTAATGAAATCTGAGAGTTTTCTGTCCCTCCATTGACAGCTACTCAACTACCACTTTGAAGCTTCAAAAACTTCATAAAGTGATCGTAAAACTAATCCATATGAATTGAGCGGTTTAGTCCAAATTTTATGAAGAGACATGATCACTTTATATAATGAACAGATTTAATTTAGACTTTTATTCACATCTAAACATTGATCAGCGAACATAAACAGAAGTTCAACCGAACCTGCTTGACGCACGAGCGCAAAATTCATTGGTTCTTGCTGAAGCTCAAACGTGCTTCGTAACACGAGAATGAACGATCTCTTGATGAACTTTTTTTGAAGTGTCAAAGTGTCAGTTGCGTAGCTGTCAATGGAGGGACAGAAATCTCTCAGATTCAGAAAATCTTCATTTGTGTTCTGAAAATGAACGAAAGGCTTACAGGTTTAGAACGACATGAGGTTGAGAAACTAATGACAGAATTTACATTTTTGGGTGAACTATCCCTTTAAGACAGTGTACTCACTCTTGGCAACCCTCTTGCGGCTCTCCACGGGTTTGAAGTGGATGGTGGGCATGGGACAGACCAGTTGCATGGGCTCTGCCTCCACCAGACTGGCAGCTTTCTTATCCCAGCCTGCCCCCTCCAGATACAGCCCCTGGATGAGTACCCCATCCTGGATGAGGAGAGGAGGGGGGGGGAGAGGACACAAGAGGTCGAGTGCAAAACAAAGTCCTTGAGTGAGAGAGAGCATGAGGGAGTCTACAGTGCAAGAATTTAACTTGGAAACGTGACATAAGGGCTTTCACACTGCGCTTAACCCGGGTTATGGTTGTTCTAAACACCGCTTTGCTCTTACTCGGCGTTATGCAACCCTGCTCCACATTGCAGTGCCAAACTTGTACAGTGTGAAGGTAGAAAGTGAAAGCAGTGTGTAAGTAGATGACAGTCACAGAATTGTATATAAACAGAAAATTCAGCACTTGAGAGAAAAAAAACGTCAAATGCTGACAGAAACTGCGACAATTAGAGTTGAGAAGAGACCGTTTAATTTCCTTTTCCTTTATAGTCCCGAAATGTCCATTCACTATAAACTCGATACTACAGTCGGCAATACAATGATGAGCAATGCTAGACCTTTTATAACTGGTCATATACTGTATAACATGTGAAGCTCAACAGTCTTTTGCTGCACATCAGAACTATATTCTTTGGTTTTACTTGTGATGAATGATTAAGGGAATTTGGCCTTTGTGTTTCCTCATATTTACAATCCTGTGAAACAAGTCATGGCTGGACAACTTCACGTTCTTAGTCACCCTGGTGTGCTAAAAAATATGCAAAGATGTATGGGAATATACTTCAGAGATATTTTACTCATAAGACTTTCTAGGGGTGCCAATAATTGTGGTCAACATGCATTGGAGAAAAACATGATTTTCCCAACACTTTCAGTTGATTTACTTCTAATTAAAGGTTGTGATTTTTTATAATGAAAGATCAAAAGGATAAACAATGCAGCTTTATTTTCACAGCTGCCTTTGCTCATATTTACCAAGGGTGGCAATATTAGTGGACGGCACCGTACATACAGTAACACTTATTATTACATGGCTGGGTTGAATTCTAATGAAGAATGCGGTCTGTTATTTCTTGATAACAGACCGCTGCTAAGTAACACACCATTGCCATGAAAAACAGAGCGTTGCCATGGACACAGTTATGTTCACTCTGGAGCAATACAATCGTTTTAAAATCAATAAACTACTTTTCAAATCAATATTTAGTGTCAAATTATTGATTTATTTGGTAGGTAGCCATGTAATAAGCGGGATAATGTAGAGCGAGGCGGTTGTTTTAGCAAACACTACCCCTTCAGGCTGATTTAAGACCCCTCCACTTTGCGTCCGGGTCCTAATCAGCCTGTTGGGGTTTTATTCACTATAACAACCGCCTCGCTCTACATTATCCCTTACATAACAACTTCAACTTTATAACATTAAGAATCATTATGTAATGTGAACTTATTAGTTAAATGCATTTATTACATGGCTTGGTTGAATTCTAATGTAGAATGCGGTCTGTTATTTCTTGATAACACACCGTTGCCATGAAAAACAGAGCGTTGCCATGGATTCTAACCGTAGAGACGGAACGGACTATTTTCTTTAGCGGAAGCAATACAATCATTTTTAAATCAATATTTAGTGTCAAATTATTGATTTATTTGGTAGGTAGCCATGTAATAAGCGGGATAATGTAGAGCGAGGCGGTTGTTATAGCGAACACAACCCCTTCAGGCTGATTTAAGACCCCTCCGCGAATCAGCCTGTCGGGGTTGTATTCGCTATAACAACCGCCTCGCTCTACATTATCTCTTACTTAAATAGTTATTAATTTAATTACAGTTTGACATTCACTACTTCTGAAAAGTGTGGGGTCAGTAAATAACATTAATACTGTTATTAACGTTGTCGGGATAATTCCGGTTCACATGGTAGCGATAAAAAATTCTGTATTATATATTTTTCAAGGCTTGCACCTTGGAACCTATTTCAGGGGTTGCGTTCTCGAGCCGCCAGGCACTGTTGTGCAAATGAGCGGTCGGATCACATTAAGTGTTTTCTGTTAGAACGGTGTCGTATTAGCGGCCCCTAAGTTAATAACTAATGATCGTTGCGATGGAAGTGAATCAATCAACACTAACTTTAGCTGGACAATAACGTTATTCTAGAGGTGCTGTAAAGCCAAAACAATCTCTGTTACTTTGATTTCCTATTATCATTGTACAGCTGCTTTGAAACTATCTATATTGTTAAAAGCGCTATATAAATGAAGGTGACTTGACTTGATTTATTCAGAAAGGATACATTAAAGGGATATTTCACCCAAAAATGAAAATTCTGTCAGTAATTACTCACCCTCATGTTGTTCCAACCCCGTAAGACCTTTGTTCATCTTTGCAACACAAATTAAGATATTTTTGATGAAATCTGAGAGCTGGATCACGCCTCCATAGGCTTCTATGTAACTGAAACTTGCCGGCCCAAAAAAGTTAGTAAAAACATCGTTAAAATAGTCCAAGTGACTACAGTGGCCCAACCTAAAGTTTATCAAGCGAATGAGAATACTTTTTGAGCGCAAAAAAAACAAAAATATCGACTTTATTCAACTATTGATTTTCTTCTCTGTGGGCCTCTGAGTGAGTTCACGTAGTGTAACAAGCGCTTCCGTGTTGTACGTCAGAATGTAGACTCAAGCCCAATTTATACTTCTGCGTCGAACTCACGCTGTAGCTGCGTTGTAGGCTGTGTAGCGCGCATTCCCTTCGGCATACCCTGACGTGCACCTCTCCAAAAATGTGAAAGTGAAAGTGAAAGTGAAAGTGACACGTGATGGCCAAGTATGGTAACCCATACTTGGAATTTGACCTCTGCATTTAACCCATCCAAGTAAGTGCACACACATTAGGAGCAGAGTAGTGAGTAGTGAACACACACACACACACTGCAAACGTGGATACACACACCCGGAGCAGCGGGCAGCCTTGAGTGGCGCCCGGGGAGCGATTGGGGGTTAGGTGCCTTGCTCAAGGACACCTCAGTCATATTCCTGCCGGTACTGGAATCGAACCAGCAACCTTTGGGTCACCAGTCCAACTCTGTTACCATTAGGCCATGACTGCCCTCCAAAAATGCAACAACGCGTCAATTCTATGCGGACGCAAGCGCTGTGATTGGTCTGCTAGAACCCCTCCCTTGGGTTTCACATGCTCCCTCTGCATGAGTAATTGCACGTCAACGCGGACAACGAAGCAGAAGTATAAATGAAAATCAACGCGCAGTCTGTAGCGTAGAGGCTCCGGCGTAGGTCCGACGCAGAAGTATAAATCAGCCTTCACTATTGGCTGACGCTGGTCATGTGTGTGATGCGTGTGACGTACAACACAGAAAAGCGCTGTTACACTACGTGAACTCACTCAGAGGCCCACAGAGAAGAAAATTTATAGTTGAATAAAGTCGTTATTTTTGTGCACAAAAATTATTCTCGTCACTTAATAAACTTAGGTTGAGCCACTGTAGTCACTTGGACTATTTTAACGATGTTTTAACTAACTTTTCTGGGCTGGCAACTTTCAATTACATAGAAGCCTGCAAACATGGAGTGATCCAGCTCTCAGATTTCATCAAAAATATCTTAATTTGTGTTGCGAAGATGAACGAAGGTCTTACTGGGTTGGAACAACATGAGGGAGAGTAAATACTGACAGAATTTTCATTTTTGGGTGAACTAACCCTAAATTAAGTGACTGTAAAGACATTTTTGAATGTTACAAGATATTTCTATTACAAATAAATGCTGTTATTTTTAACTTCTATCAAAGAATCCTGAAAAAATATCCTACAAAAATATTAATCAGTGCAACCATTTTCAACACTGATGATCAGAAATGTTTCTTGAGCAGCAAATCAGCATATTAGAGTGATTTCTGAAGGATCATGTGACACTGAAGACATAGAGAGAGAGAGATGCAAATTTCAGGTGCATCAGCTCCTAATGGACAGAGGATGGCAGCAGTTACTCACCTTGGGAGGGAACAGCAGATTGTTGTCATCCACCGTGGTGACAGTGAACTCCCAGGATAGTGTGTCTACAGACACCTGCATAGAAAACACAACACTGCTATCAGCATCACTGGCAGCATTAAAAACCTCTCCACACACACACATACAGTTACAGAACTGCCAAGATATGCCCACTCTGAGTGTATCCTCAGCTCTTACTGGCCACCTGTCGGTGTGTGGGGACATTACACATTAGGACATTTGTTTTTCAGTCCATTTGCTGCAGAATTGTCTGCCCTGAAGCGTCGCAGGTGTCTCTTGATCATCAGATGCAGCTCATTTTGCTGCCGCGCTCCTTAAGGAACTGAGCGGGTGAGCAGAGTGTGTGAAACTTCTGTCTGCAGATCCCAAAAGGAATCGAGGATAAACATCATCACTGGGGCATTAGAGGGGTAATGGAGCAGGATTGCGCTGCGGCCCATGCAGAATGTCATGAATGTGAATGCAAAATGTCAGTGAATGTAATGCGGTAAGGATGTGTTACTGTGGATGTTTCTCAAATTAATTATAGACCGTTTATTTGGTGTGATTGAAAACAGGATGAGAAAAATAAGGCTGCATTTAAAAATATATATTTTTGTGATGTTCTCACTTTCAAGGTTTGAAATCGTAATTAGGAAGTGATGTGCATTTTAACATTCATTTTGTTCAGAATAAAATTAACATGTGGGGTAATTCTCTTTCACTCTTTTTGAATTCCCAAGAAGCTAGTGCATGAAAAGGAAGTGCAAAGGACAGACATTATGTGTGTAATTGTTGCTTTATCTGTGTATTTTATCATTCTTGTGCTTCCACGGAGAATGATGGGAACTGGAGCTTAGTCACACACTTAAGCTGCTTTTCCACTGTCAGGCCAAAACTGTCTCATTGCTAAACCGCTCCATTCCGCGCCGATCCGGCCCAGCCGGTGTGGATAAGGTTTCATTTTCCACTGTGGAGTTGATAACAGAGCTCTTACAAATCTAATACAAATTCGTCAGTCGTTGCCTTGATAACACAAGAGTTTACAGACGGCATGAGATGTAAATAGCGACCACGTAATGGAGCATGATTGATGTTTCTTTTAATTTTATTATTAACTTGTATTTACGTTGCTGAAATTGCACACTTGGCCAGCTACAGAGAAACTGATAACAGGAAACAGACAAGTGACCAATCCTGAGATTTCAGGGCAGTTTACAGTAGATTTAGTCAACTAGAAATTGTAATGCATGAATTAAGCATTTCTCTAAAATTTCCACCCTCATTATATACTCCTGGAGAAAACATCTATTAACCTGTTAATATGAGTGATATTAAGGTTTGAACATGCAATACAGACACAGATTTAACTGCTGTATCATATAGTATGTCTTTATTTATCTTAAAATTAAATAAAACCACTTCATTCGTTCAAGCAGACATATTTATTTGTTTACATTACATATAGATTAATCCTTATTGAAACCATTAATGTTATTCAGTAAAGAATATTGAGTGTTTTCTTTTTCTCTTGTTATTTGATTAACATTAATGATGGACAGCAGCATGTTTATTAGGCTACTGTCACTTTAAGGCCGAATGCACGAATCCAATACACTGATAATCTCTCATATCCATATCCGATATTCTCGCAACTGTTTATGTTCACATAAGACATATCCGATAGTTTGAGATCATTTTATGTCATTTTATGTATTTGTCCTTTCAAGTGCGAAGAGAGCTTAATTCAGTCCTCTTGCGCTGAGAGGCGGATTTGAGCTGAATTGAATTGAGCTATTTCGCGTCGTCACCCTTTCTCACATTTATCCAGTTCTGATTGGATCTCATTCCAAATCGTTCCTCCCTATATTTTCGTCTCGTTTTTATTCACTGACAAAAATTTCAATAGATTTTCATCATTCAAAAGTGTTTTTTTATTTAGTTATGTTGGTGAAAAAATGTTGTTTGTATGATGAACATTATTTGTCAACAAAAAACACTATGTTAAAACCCCTCTGAATTTCTTCAAATTTGAAACATTCTTCAAAAAATAGCGTCTTCTGTGTTCCACAAAAGAAAGTCAGTCATACTAGATGACAGCATTTTCATTATTGGGTGAATTATTCCATTAACTTGGAATAATTGGAAAGACAGTTTCTTACTGAATAATATATATTTTAGTCAACTGATAGTTACACTGCCGTTCAAAAATTTGGGGCCAGTAAGATTCTTTTAAATGTTTTTGAAAGAAGTCTCTTCTCTTATTCAGGATTCTTTTATTTTTCTTTGAATAGAACAGCAAATTGTACCAATGTTAGATCAATTTAATGTGTCCTTGCTGAATAAAAGTATTAATTTCTTTAACAGCAACAGCATCAAACGTTTGAATGGTAGTATATCTTTGATTGAGCACTCTCTAGTGTGCGTGACCACGTGTGTTTGATGTCCTGTATATGTGAATATGTATGAGCCCCATGATGTGTGCGAGTCTCACGTTGTTCTGTCGTGCAGAGCTCTGTAGTACGGCGGTGAGGAAGCCCGTTGGGAAGGTAAATCCAGACAGCCAGAAACGGACAGGAGGGTGAGCGGTTTCTGCCCAGCGAGAAAACTGCTCCACACGCTGGCACAGGTCCCGCGTCCACGACGCCAGGGGCTTCAGAGACGGGTACGCCTGAGGAGAGAGAGCGTCTCGTTACTGAAGCCAGTTTTGTTTAGTGGTGTAATTAATGATCATACTGTTCTGTAACTGTATTTGCTCAGAGCAGGAATTTGACATCAGATGAATGAAATCTGGTAAAGGGCAGAACATCAACTTCAAACGGCACAAAATAGCTTAGTGACATCTATCTCCGCTTACAGTAAGGCCTTTCACTGCGCATTGTGTAATTCAGAGTTCAGTTTATGAGAACTGCCACTCAAGGCTATTGAGGAGGACACAAAGGAAGACTTTCTGTTGGTTTGGCTGAGATGCATTACTGTCTGTCATGAACAGAGTTGGGTATAACACGTTACTGTAGTGTATTCTAATTACTTTTCGTGATAACGCAGTAATGTAACTCATTACATTTAAAATTCATGTAATTTGATTACAGTTACTGATGTCAATAAAATGAAGTTACTTGCGTTACAAATGTATTGTAAAGAATTTTTTTTTTTTGTAAAATGCATTTCAAATCACGTTTGGCCGGGAGCCAAACAGTTAATGAGCATGCGCTTTAATGAATAACCGGAGAACAAACTTCATGAGGCTCACACGCACACACACGTAAGGTCTCTCGCTCTCTCCCTCTCTGCCGTGCGCGCGCTATACGGTTTGGAGCACAGTCTCTTCTGTCTCGCATGAGCGCTCTTGCTCGCTCGCTCTAGATTTCGGGAGATTTTAACTAATTTGCGGGCATCAGGGAGCCGCTATCAATATGCGGGAGACTCCCGGAACTTCCAGGAGACTTGGGATGTCTGCAATATTAGATTATGGAAAGAACTGAGTTTCACTTTGTAGTGTATTCTTGTAGTTTTAATAGGTTTTCAAAGTAACTTGAAAGTAAAGTAATTAGTAATCTGATTACTTTTTACATGCAGTAATCAGTAATGTAATCAAATTACAATTTTAAAGTAGTAATTAGTAATTTGTAGAGGATTACTTTTTTTTTTGTAACTTACCCAACACTGGTCATGAATGTCTTGAGTGACTGAAGCACAGAATGCTTAAAAGACATTTAAACAAATCTTACATAACCGCTTCAAATCGAGCAATTGAACTAACATAAATCTGACAGTGCAGAACAGTATGGTCCAATGTTTTCTGGAATTCTTGGGACACAGGAAATTATTCAGCCTTCAGTGTAATTTTGGGTGTTCAAAGAACAAAGATATTTGGATTTGATAGAAAAAGAAAAATCAAACGTGAGCGTGGCTTGTGCCAAAGGAATTAGCATTTCAAACACAATAAGTGCCACACAGCACTAGAAAAATACTTATGATTAGTTTCATTTCACACTGTGCCATGAAAAAAACCTTCATGCATTTAGGTTCTCGCTGGCATGAAAATGAGAGCGTTTTGAGATATTTCTGGGTGGAATAAATGCTGTCGCTTTTAGGATGAAAGGTTGCGAGTGTCTGGTGATGTTTGAATCTGATCTAGCACTCGAGAGCAGACTCAGACCCAAACTTTCCCGCCACCCACACACCAAATGGAAGATGTGCATTAAAATTAGGTGCCCTAAATAATCAACCAAACCCTTGGTGCCACAATGCAGCACAGAGGCGGTATACATGTATTTAAAAATGAATCACAATCGTGGGAACAAGTGCATGATGCCCATTGTTGATCTTCATAACTAGGCGTTTAAAGACAAATCTGCTGAAGTGCCCACATTTCAGCACCACTGTACAACGACTGCGAGGGGGGATAAGAATATAGACATATGGTATGCTATTAGAAGGGAAAAATCTTATTGACATTGAGTTAACATTACGGGCACAGAAATTGATGAATGGCACATAAATTAATTTGCTTTTATTAAACTTATGCTGTGCTTTCCACATGATTGCGTGAACTCCTGAGCTTTCATAAATTGAAATACGACTGAAATAAAGCTTGCCAACTAAGTTTTAATGAAATTACTAAAATGACTAAAAATAAAGGTAAATAGAAACATAAAAACCCTATAAATTACGAAAGCACATAACAAAATAATATTCAAAATATGAATATACTATAATAGTACATAAATAATACTACCATAACACTATCTATCTATCTATCTATCTATCTATCTATCTATCTATCTATCTATCTATCTATCTATCTATCTATCTATCTATCTATCTATCTATCTATCAGAAATGGGCTTCCACAGTTGGGGAACCACTGATCCCAGGTCAGTAAAAAAGGACACCAGATCCAATAAACGATGTGAATGTTATCTTTTAATAGTCTTTAGGTCACAACAGGTTATGTCAACAGTGTCAAAGTGACATATGAGGCCCGACACCTCCACCACTCACAGGCCAGCATTTATAAAGAGCACAAAAGAAGGGAAGATGAGAGGAAGAGCAGAGAGTCAGCAGCAAATGAAAGTCATATCTCAGCAGAGATACGACGATTCACTGCCAAAATATAACACTGGACAGAGACAGAGGAACTGTGCGTTCAGTGATAAAGATAGGCTGATGGATGAAGAGGAAAAAAAAAAGAGAAAGAGAAAGACAGTAATGAGGCACCGCAGATGGCAGAAGGATAGTCCCAGCTGGAGAGGAAGTCTTAATGGATGCTCTCCACTTATTTTGTAAAAGAGGGGCAGAAAGACAGAGGAAGAGACAGAATAGAGGGATGGCTAGATTGGCGTTTGGATCAGTATATAGGCCATACGCTTATTGAGGATCTTCAAGTAAACATGGTTTTGTTTATTTAGCTTATTTGAGTGCAATTACCCTTAGCAATGAACCAAGAAAGCCTACACACACACACACAAACACACGAGCACACACACGAGCACACATACACACACACACACACACACACACACACACACACACACACACACACACACACACACACACACACACACACACACACACACACACACACACACACACACACACACACACACACGCAATATAATAAGGCAGTACTGCATCTCACAATGTCTAACGCACACCGCCCTTGTTGACCTTAACACACACACAAAAGCATTAGTACCACGTTATGCGGACCGAGGCCTGTGCAGTCTTGACATGATAAGCAGCTCTCATTCAATAACAAACGAGCAGAGGGTTTAAACTCAAGGTGAGTGTGTGTGTGTTTAATCCTCTAAATGTTGCTCTGTTCACCTCATCCTTCACAGAGCATTCCTCTCAACCATTCATTCACACACTCCTGATGCACTATGCTAAACTCACACCTCTGACCTTACAGCCCACTTTTACACACTCATGCAGGGCTGTATTACAACTACAAAATGACCCGTTGTGTGTGATTCATAGTTATAAGCACTGTTCCAAAACAGATTGAGATGTTTACATAGATAGAATTTCAAAGGGAGCGGTGGGAGCATATGTTACTCTCTAAGATATTTGTTTCGGTCAAATTGTAAGCAGAGCATGTATTCTGTGCAGAGAAGGCAAGCCCAGATATACAGTATACACACTTCCATTCAAAAGTTTGGGGTACGATTTTTATTGTGTGAAAAAAAACTATAACTTTCATTCATCATGGATGCATGCACGAGAAGATGATGAGATGACACCAACAAGATCATACGATAACGGTGACTATATCAATAAGCAATATCGTTGACGAAAATAGACAAGACTAAAATGCAGTTAAAAATAAAGACATTACCAAAATCCCTCTTTGTTTTCGTCGAATTAAAAAAGGGCACAAAATATTACAGATTTACTATTTGTTTTACTTTTACTTTTTAACAGTCTTCCACAAGCATTCATGTTTGTGGTTGCCAGATTGTCAAGAGTTTAAATCCCCTAATCAGACCTTTTCTGTTAAAAGGATAAATTTCCTTAATCTTTGCAATATGGCAACCATCTGTACGCCACCGATGATCTGAAAACACAGACAAACAACATGACAGAGTGTCATGAGCCGCTTGCGCTGTTTGCTACAACTAAATCAATACTTCTCAGTGATGAACTGTAATAAATCCAAACATGAATTTCATTTGGAATTACTAGAATTACTAATATGAATTTCACTATTTTCATTTTTGAGAGAAGTTTCTTGTCCAGTTTTCATAATGTAGACAATGTGTTAATTTATATCAGTACACAAGATAAGGTAAAATAAACCATGCATATGAGTTGACATTCTCTTGATTTGTGCTCATAGGTGAAAGTGCAATAATTCTGATGAAATGTAAAAAATGTAATTCTCAAATGACAACAATCATTGATTATAATTTTGAGCAAAAAGTAAGTATAGAAAAAAATATATAATAAAAAATAAGTTTTCTTTAACTAAAACTAGACGAAAATTCCCAGACATTTAGTTGACTAAAACGTAACTAAACAAATCAGGACAAGGGAGACAGAAAGGCAGACAGACACATATAGATTTGACAGACAGCAAATTAAATTCTGTCACGATGCAGTCTATAGTGTCGTCCTTTACCTTTTCCCAGAGAGAAGGCACACGGGCATCGTGGATACAGTGAAATATCTCTTCTAGACTGCTGGACATCACAACCAGACCTTTAATGCCTTTCTCCAGCTCTAACAGGGACAATCTACACACATCAACACTCCAAGGTTAGCATGTCAATATTGATACACACACACACACACACACACACACACACACACACACACACACACACACACACACACACACACACACACACACACACACACACACACACACACACACACACCTGATGGTGTGCAGTAGTGTGTTGTATCTCTGAATCTCCTGCAGCAGTACTACATTCAGAGGTGAAAGGTCATCCTTCAACAACTTCCTAGTACCCTCATAGTCTATCTCAGCGGGAATCTTTTGCAGAACATCAGCAGAAATTTCCAACACCTAAAAACACAGAGTTAAACATACGCTGGAAGTCCTTTCAAAAATGCAGTATTAACAGTATGCACAGGTTATACACACCTTGTCTTCCCTGCTGGCTCCAGTGGTGTTGGCGTCAGTGCTGGTGACCTGTGGCTGCAGAGACAGCAGTGTGTGGAAGAGGGTTCGAGCCTCAGTGATCTGGCTGGCGATGTCAGCATTCGGGTGTTGCCCGAATAGTTCTGGATGCTCCAGTGCTGGCAACTGACCTATGAAGTCCAGATATGAGGCCTGAGGTCCATCACGAGGAACATAGTAAGGGACCAAGGAGGAGACCCTACGCACACAACAAAAAACAGCTTTCAAAGACTATGGGTCAGATTTACTAAACAGGGCAAATTAGCGTGATAGCGCAATTACAGAGAAGCGCCAATGGGAGTGGAAAGTTCTGTTGACGATCTACTGATGACGCACATATTATAAAATACAGACACACCAGATCATTTCCATAATGACCAACGCAATCTATCAAGAGCAGCGCAAATTAGCATAGGGTCGCAAACAAGCAGATAATCAGGTGCGGGTGATCTACTAACAACACACGCCTTTCCAGCACTCATTTTTTACCGTGTGTCTTTAGTAAATCCTGACAGTAATTTTTTAATGCCAAGGAGAGTTTGCACTAGAGAAAGCTGTTACTAAATCTGGCCCTAAAACACATCTACAGGCCTATATACAAAGCTTGTATATTTGGCACAGAAAATGTGCACAACAATATTTTAATGCAAAACAAAGCACATATGCTAAAATTTGTAAATTTGTAAGGTGTATTATTTTAATTATTTATTTTTTTACACAGTGCTGTAATATAGAAATATAAACATAAAGTACAATTAAAATAAAAACTAATATATAAATATAACTAAGTCAATGCAAAATACAAATAACTATTATAATTGTGTATAAATTAATACTTGTGATATTAACACTGATTTGTGCACTTGTCTGTCATCAAGTTGCACTGTAATGAATAGTTGTTGAATACGTTTCAACTTTGTGTCATTTAGCAAAGGATTTGTGTGAATGGTTTAATACGCTAATGGTTTAATTAGCTCATAAAAATGATGTAAGGTCATTTCATCACATTCCCAAAATAACACATTCTTTAGCTTTCATCAAGAGTTCATATGAAATAACTGAGAGTAGCAAAATTGTTCGTCACTAAAACTTCACAGATACTGTAATTACTGGCAATTTCTATTTCGCCCACCAAGTCCATGCTATTTCCTTTCTACTACTGCCTGAAACTTTAGAGCTGTCTCTGCTGTGCACTCAAGTCACCATGGAGGTACTGATTTAAGGTAATTATAGGATGTGGTTGCTATAGTAACAGATGTTCCATCAGCGTATGCATGTTGCTGGGTCCGGGGTCCTGAAAGACCAGCACACTGAGTCAGAGGAAGTGGAACACGTTTAACACCAGACTCTACGAGATTCAACTTTTGGCCCCATGGGGGAGCTGTTGGTCTTTATTAGATCAGAAGTGTGGCGGCTGAAGAGGACACATGGGAATCCTCACAGCGGGGCAAAGAGGGGTGTCAGGGATCAAAGGGTGCGTGTGTGTGATAGCTTGACATATATTCAATGCACAGTTTGTATGTGAGCAAGTAATGAGAAGATCTGTCCGTGAGAGTGTGTGTGATTTTCTTGTGCTTTTGGAACCAGGCAAACAGCCTGGCCATATGGGGACGCTCTATCTCTTCATTATTTTCAGAACCTGTGACTAAGAGTGATGATCATACAAACACTAAAGTTATTGTACAGTGTTTGGACTGAATTGAGAGTACATTTGAAATTCTGTGTGAGTGGGTTGGTTTGCTACTGTACTTTGGGGACAAATTTGTCCCCAGAAGTGAGTTAAACTTTGGGGATATCCATAAATAAATTAGATTTAGATAATAGCATTTATAAAACAACACTTCCTTGTTGTCCTCTTTTAGCCTGATAAAAGCATATGTGTGTAAACTCACTTAAAGAAGGGTGTATCAATAACAGCAGGACAGAAATATTGGTTGATGTAAGTGGTAAGCAGACGCCGGTCCCAGTCGTCGGTCACATGTCCTCCATAGTTGATCCCAGCGATGAGGAACTTAAGAGCGTCCCACGGGATTTCCTCATACTCATCCAGATAAAGACTCAGAAGATTCTCACTCACCTGAAAGACAAAAGAGAGAGAGGAGTAATTACTGTAAACACAAACGTACGGTTGTCAAGAGATGCAGATGAGGTCAGTGAAGATTTCAATGAATGAATCCTATCCATGGTATAAAAAATAAATAAAAAAAAGATTTCAATAAGAATTTTATAGCCACAGGCAATACATATTAAATATGCAGCTTATCTAGAGCTTAAAATATTATGTGAAATTTAAGCTAAAATTTGACCAGGATGCAAAGTTGAATGCAAAGTGTCATTGAGGATATGAGCGAGGGTGAGAAGCATGCTTTCAACTATAATCACTTTGACCTGATATATATATATATATTGCATGGGTCATACTTCTCAGGTAGGAAAATACAGAAATCCTTGTCCTTGAATCTTTCTCTACCTCAAAGTCCGAGTCGTTGAAGCTGTAGATGATGTTCCAGCCGAGCTGTAGGAACTTCCTCCTCTCCAGAATGATGCTGTGGAAGAAGCAGAGAGTGAAGAGCAGCTTGCGGTACAGCAGTGGCCGTGAGCAGCGTGAGAACTGAGACTCAGACACCCGCTGATAGAGACGCTTCATATTCCACTTCACCCCCTGCAGAGAAACACCATCACACACACACAAAACCACTTTAATTGTAGCCAACATCATTTCAAACATCTGCCTACAGTGGATGAAGAACATGTGTGTACCCTGGGAGGCTCAGTAGTGATTTTGATGCCCGTCTGCAGGATGGCGATGGGGAATTCTGGGTGAGGGGAGGAGCTCAGCCACAGTCGGAAATCTGGATGACATTCTTGGACTTGAAACTCGTCTACTAACTTATCCAGCTCACACATCCACGAGAGAGACAGGTGACAATTAGCCAGGAACACCCAGTGACCTACCAAAGAGAATGAGAGTTTGATTATTAGAATTAGTATATTCATTTTCTGAATAAAATGTGAGTGGTGTTTTCCAGCGCTAAGGTGTGTGTGTGATTACCTAGGTGTTCTTCTGTGATTGCTAAGTTCATTTTTAGCATTGCTAGGTTGTTGTTTATTTGCTAAAGTCAAAAGAGCCCTTTCTAAGTCTCTATTATTCACTCTATGATGGTCTCTAAATGCAGATCACCCCTAGGATTTTGTGACATCACAACCATGAGCACATCAACATATGACCGCCACACACATCAATATTGATTCAGGGGGAGTAATCAAACTCTGAAAGTGTGAAAGCACCCTAAAGCTACAGTAGAAACTTTCCTGAACTCAAACTAAATGACTTGAATGCAATGCAAGTCAGTTTGGATAATAGTGTCTGCTAAATGATAATTGTAACTATAAGCAGCAAAGAGTTTAATTCTCAGGGTCAGAGAGATTGTAGAAAACACTCCTGTAAATGTAAAATACAACTAATTTTGCTGCAAAAAAGTGGACTTATGTACGCTACATTACCGTTAAAATGTTTGGGGTCAGTACTGTAAAAATTTTTGGGGTCAGTAAGATTTTTGAAATGTTTTTGACAGAACTCTCTTATAGGGGTGAAATAAATTCGGATTTATTTTAGACGAATATGCTTACACTCTGTCACCTACTAGAAATATTTAAAATAATGTAGGCTACTTTTTACACAAATATTCCCCCATTGCATTATACATTATATTCAACATTATAAATAGAAGTTTAATGTAGTACTGACACTAAAACTCTGAAAACTTGCATTTTTTCTCACAAAGTAATTTTATTTTGGGTGAACTATCCATGATACATATTGTTGCATTTTTGTATTGCGATATATTGTGACACTATATATTGTTACACCCCTAGTCTCTTATGCTACCCAAGGCTGTATTAATTGCTGAAAAAATACCAAAATATTGTGAAATAACATTACCGTTTTTAAATAGCTATTTTCTATTGAAATATATGTTTCCTGTGATCAAAGCTGAATTTCATCATCATTACTCCAGTCTTCAGTGTCACATGACCCTTCAGAAATCATTCTAATATGATGATTTGCTGCTCAAGAAAGAGTTGTTATTATTATCGGTGTCGGAAACTGTTGTGGATTTTTGTGGAAACTGTGATACATTTTGATCTTCTCATCTAACTGAAGATTTTTAAGGGCAGAGGAAGCTGCAAACAGGAAGATAAATATAGTGTTAAAAACAGAAGCAGAGAGATAGAGATAGAGATCACTTCACCATTTGCGACTCCCTCTTTGATCAGCCGTGTTGCGATGGGTGCCTGGCCTTGACCCAGCGAGAGGGCAAAGAAGCGCTGACCCATGCCTGACGTCTCTGCCAGCTGAACCAGTGCTGCCGTTGGGTCCACACCAGGGGACAGCACAAAGATCAGAGGAGTCCTCGTGCTGCTGTCTGCTACAACCTAACACACACACACATAGGATAAATGGGTTTTGGTATAACTGCAGATAGGTTTGACCAATTCTATTTTCTAAGTAAATGCAAAAGTCAAAATGCATACTGAAAAAATGAGGGAAAAATGAAAAAGGGGGAAAGAATCAATTGCATTTATGTAACCCTGAAACATATCTGATTTATTTCATGCAGTCTCTCTCTGTCTAGAGGGAAACAGGAAAGGAAAAAAAAATAAAAATAAATGAATACAAGCCCTGGCGTTGGTTGCTATAGTGTGCTCCAGAGTTCCAGAGAGTAAAGTTATAAAGCAGTATCACATTCAATTTTCTGAGTTCAAAAGCTGAAAATGTCAGCTTCTTATAGAATGGTGTCATGGACAAGCTGGCTACATTTCACCTTAACGTAACGCAAAACTTTCCTGTTTTCAGATCTCACCCAGCAGCCACAGAGATATAAAGAACAAAAAAAGTTAATTTCTTTGCTTATTGATTTATTTCAGTACTAAGCTCTCTTTCACTGTGTCTGTGTGTGTGTGTGTGTGTGTGTGTGTGTGTGTGTGCATGTGGTTCAGGTTAACCCTATGGTATTGAGACAAAGGTGGCGTTTACACAGCAAGTCTTAATGCAGAGATCTGATCTTTTGACCATGTCCGATTTTTTGGCCCGCCTGTTTACATTCACTTTAGACACGACTGGTATCCGATATCAGTGTTCACATTAATTCCTGCCCAAAATGATTATAGGTGATCGCTTTACTATGTAATTTATATAATTCATGTCAGGTGGTCATGATTATTTGCCAGCATGGACAAGATAACAGCTGTCATGGATATTTTGGAGCATAAAATAGAGAGAGAGAGAGAGAGAGAGAGAGAGAGAGAGAGAGAGAGAGAGAGAGAGAGAGAGAGAGAATAGCTTAATACTAAAGCTTATGTTGGTTTAATTACAGCAAAGTTATCACCTCATTGCTGAGAAATATAATGTAGCTTTCAGTTTTGAAGCTGTTTTATTTATAAAACTCACAGGGCAGAGGTTGAAAACCAGCTCCTGAATGTTTCAGTGTGCGCAATTTCTTTCCTTTATAAAGTTTCCACCTCAATAAAACAGCTGTGAGTGAGCGCATACAGGCACATCTGCTTCTTAATACAACATTAAAAAGCCCTCTCCTTGTGGCGGCTTGGAATTCTAAGGGGAATCGGATACACGTTTCGACGTTTATCGGATTTCCAGATATCGGATATGTATCTGATTTAAGATTGGAGGTGAAAAAATCGGATCTTTGCATGTATGAAACAAATTCCGATCTATGTCAGATTTAAGTAAAAAATCTGTTTTTTTTGTGCCAGTGTAAACGCAGCCAAAATGTCCTCACAAAGATGGCAATATCCGAAATACTTATGGTGATATTTTTGGTCCACATGAGGAAAACAGCTTCATAATAAGTGATGTTTTTTGAAAATGTAATAATGCAGAACGTTTTCTGTGATGGGTAGGTTTAAGGTTAGGGGATAAAATATACACTTAGTACAGTATAAAATCATTATGTCTAAGGAATGTCCCCATAAAACATGAAAACCCAATGTGTGTGTGTGTCACTCACAGCCTTCATATTGAGGATGGGCGGCTCTACGAACTGAGAGCCCAGGTTGTTGATGATGAAAGCCGTGACGCAGATAGAGATGCGATCCGGTCGGAGAGATCGTACAATCAGCATCCTCTGTAGCTCATTGCAGCTGTTCTCCCATTCTCCTGCGCAGAGAGAGAGAGAGAAAGAGAGGAAAAGCAAAGCAAGGAGGCAGATTGTGGCATTCAAAGTCAGGAAGGGAGAGAGGGAAGAGAAATGAAGAGGGAAATTAAGAAACAAGCTGATAATGTGTTTCACTCCACTAACTTTAAAAGGGGATTTTTCATTGACTTCTATTGTTTTCATACTGCACTTATGATATTTTCTCTTCCCTTATTAGGAGCTGCGGGCAGAGAATGATTTTTTTAAAGTACCTGAACTGAATGATGTTTGCTTCTGTTAATGTGCATTAATGTCCACACGTGCATTCTTCCGCTGATATAGACCATACAACTCTGACATTGGCTCTGATTTCTAAACGAATGACTTTAAGTAATCTGTTCTTTATTGTGAATCGAAACCACAGTGACCAGCGTAATCCAACCTGATTCCCAAAACAAATGATTCTTACGAGTCAATTCTTTTTAGTGAATCAAAACGATACACCACAACCAATGTAATTTAACCTGATTCCCAAACAAATTATTTCACGAGCTGTTTTTAAAACCATACGCAGTTTACAGTGTAATCGATCCCAACTCCTAAACATATGACTCTTATCAGCTGATGACCGACCAGTGTAATTCAACACCAATTCCCCGAAATGACCCCTATGAGTAGTGAATCAAAATCATTTATCACAATCAGTGTAATCCAACCTCATTCCCAAAAAATGATTCTTAAAACAGATTATTTTTAATGAATCAAAGCCATACACCACAACCAGTGTAATCCAACCCGATTCTCAAAATGATGACAGAGAATCAAACATGATTCACTAAGGCACATGACACTTAAATCAGTGAAGTTACTGACTGGTTGTTCATATCACATCCTGTTAAAGTTCTCATCATTTGGCAATGGAATTAAATGTATTTCCCCAAATATTTCTTCAAGCTACCTTTGTTCATATAGCGCTTTAGACAATACAGATTGTGTCAAAGCTGCTTAACAGTGATAAATAAGTAAATAACGATTCAAAGAAGCTAACAGATTTCAATACTGCTATAAACCAATGACAATAGTGTCATTACTCAGCTGGAGTCAGTTTAGTGTTGATTCAGTTCAGTGCAATAACTGTACGATTTAAGAAGTTTTTTCCCCCCCTACTTAAAATCAATCTGCAGATGACAAAGAAATTGTTCAAAACAAGCCTTAACTTTATTCTGTTTTGATTTTCCCCACTGGGATTTGATCTGTATTGTGATTGTCAAAACATTTGGTAACTAAACAGAATTTTATTAAGTTTAGTGACAACACAATGTTTACATGGTACAATGACTGTAGGCTACTGTTTTCATTATTGCTTGACACAAATTTCACAATTTCAATTCAATTCTTGTGATTTGATTCTGATCTTGATTCAATATCGATTCCTTTGGATAAATAATAAGTACAGTACGTTAATGTGTTATGTTAATTGTTAACCAAAAAAAAAAATCTCACCTAAAGCTGTAAACATACAGAGCCCTGTCAGCTGGTATTATTATTAAAGGTTAAAAATAACATCTCAAATTGAATATAATGTGTTTTTTATAATAACAGCGTTATAATATTTTAATGATAAAGGTAAAAATATAATAAATATGTATTATAGTTATCATATTTAGCAAAATACTCCTCTTTAGTCCAACTAATGTGCTATGGTCATGGCTTTCCTGAGGTAAATGTAACGTTACGTGACATATTGTTCTCCAGCTGTTTTATGGACCTCTTTCCACGACTGAAAAACACGGATCGATGGATTTTATTACATTTCGGTAAGTTGAACTGTATCTTTCAAATTACCTATTGATCATTCGTGTTTATTTACTATTAACTAGTAGTAAAGAGTAACAGATGATCGGTTCACGTGCCGCTTTAACTGAGATCTGTCAGTGATCTGTCACGTCACATTTACAAGCGCCAAAACGGTGTTTATTGTTTGAATTTCGTAATTAAATTGACAGAATCTGAGAGCTGAGAATTTGTTTCATATCAATAGTAACCTTCTCTGTCTTGTCTTTCGGTGTCAGTGTCCTCTTTGCGTCGCGATTTTTCTCTGCGTGAGAAAGTGGATGTGTGGCGTGAGAGCGTGTAAAAAGTGACAATTGGGTGAGTCTCACGGTATATTCGTGACAGTTGGCAGCCCTGCGGATTCAGTTTGTAAATGTTTTTGGCTGGTGTGCTTGTGCTGCCGCGGTCTTGTTCATTTGCCATGTTGTTTGTGCATCTCTATGGCAAACGCTGAGCCCGTTCGCAACTACGTTCGGAGCCCAGAGTGGAGCGTCCGCGGATGTTAAACAGAAAACCAATTTTCCTTCAAACAAGTCGACGTAAACTACACATTCGAGTTAATTTATCAAATCGATTTATCGCCCAGCCCTGAACGCAGCTATGCAGAAAACAGTGATGTCATCATACTGATCAGTTCATCTCTCATCCAATAGTATATTTCCGATAGTGTATTTCTTCCTCAAAAGCACTAAAGGAATCATTATTAAAACATTTAAGGAACAAGAATTGTTAAAAGATATCAGAATCAGAATTGTTAAATTCCTTACAATCTCTATCCCGGCCCTTATACCTAACCTCATCCTAAAATTAGGTCCCCCTAATGTACACAGACACACACACACACACACACACACACACACACACACACACACACACACACACACACACACACACACACACACACACACACACACACACACACACAAACACACACAAACACACACACACACACACACACACACACACACACACACACACACACACACACACACACACACACACACACACACACACACACACACACACACACAGATAGAGACATTACCAGGAAGCGGGGCTTTCTCAGGGTCTGCATTGGTGTACCAGAGGTGCCACTCTCGCGGGTGCTGCTCAAACGAGGCCATGAGTCCACGGAAATTAGCCAGTTTATCCAGTTCAGTTATGTTGTCCCAGTTAGAGTCCAACAGCCAGTTAGCGCAGGGGTTATCCATCTGTTTCTTCTTATCCAGAACCTAATACACACACACCACACCGAGTGCTTTCTGTAACATGAGGACTTTTTTCATTTTTAAACTAGTCAAGACAATCCTTTCCTATAATCCACTTTCAGGCCCAGAACACGTGCACGCACGCACACACACGCACACACACACGGCAGCCCTCACCAGTCCCCCACGGAGGAAGAAGCTATATTCATCTATGCTGAGCTTCCCAGACGCCTCCAGGATCTTGGCACACATGTGGAAACTCAACAGGAGCTTGTGACACTCAAACAGTCCTCGACAGGTGTATCTGCAAACGGATCAAACACTCTGAAAGTCAGCTTAATATGATTAAAACACATCACATCTGTTACACACACGAAAGATGACAACAAACAGGCACTACATAAAGATTTTGTGCGTCACTACATAAGTGTGTGCATAAAGTACCCAGTAGTTATACTTGAGTTACAAATGAAAAGATAACCCACTGATATTGCATGCAGAGTAATCAAAAGTATGAGTGAATGGTAAAACGATGGCATGAGCTGATCCCATTGTAGGAGTGGAGCACTAGAGTCTGTTAGAATATAGATGACTCACTTCAAATAGTTCTTCACAAGAACCGTTCAGAGAGTGTGTGAGCTGTCAGACAGACCAATCACTTCTTCAGACTAATTGTTCGAAACAATTTATGAACAAATCATTCAGACTGCATATTAAATGAATGACAATTGTTTGAGAATGAAACATCAATCCCTAAATGTCAAGGTCACTTTGTTTTATTGAAACTAATTTCATAGCTGCAATTTATGCATATACATTTATGTTTTTCCAACAGTTTTGTGCCTAAGAAAGTTTCATCAAAAAAAAAACTGTGTACTTGTTTACATGAGACATCAAAAATCAAAAAAAAAAAATATTGTTTTTATGTCTTTTCAAATAAAATTGTAATTTTGTCAACATTTAATTGTAATTAGAATGGATAATTGTTACATAAATGCTATATACATGCACTACTGTTAAAACGTTTGGGGTTTTAAGTTAACATTGATCAAAAATGAATGTATAAACATTGTTACAAAAAGTTACATTTAAAAATGCAGTTCTTTTGAAGTGTCTACTCATAAAAGAATCCTTAAAAAACTATCATAGTTTCCTCAAAAATATTAAGCAGTTTTCAGTTTTGATTCAGTTTTCTTGAGCAACAAATCTGCATCTTAGAATGATTTCTGAAGGATCATGTGACACTGAAGACTGGAGTAATGATGCTGAAAATTCAGCTTTGCCATTAAATGAATAAATTATATTTAAAAACATATTCAAATTGAATAAAAATTAACCTCTGGGGCATAAAAGTGCAAGTAAAGTGGAAGTGTTAAAAAAAAACTGCTCAAAAACAGAATCAAAGTATTTCTCTTTACGCCTCTGTAAAGATATGCATGTGTGTGAGTGTGTTTCAGACCTGTAGACAGCATAAGTGTGGTGTCTGTTGAGGTTGTTTATCCTCTCCTCCAGTTTGTGGCTGCGGGGGCTGCTCTCTATACTCAGGGTGAACAGGTTGATGTAGGCATCCAAAGAGAACTGATACATGGGATCTATACAGCCCAGATCATTCAGTACAAAGAACAGAATGGACGCCCTCTGGGCGCAGGGGCGGTAGGCCTGAACACACACACACAAACACACACACACACACACACACACACACACACACACACACACACACACACACACACACACACACACACACACACACACACACACACACACACACACACACACACACACACACACACAGACAGATGGGTGTCTTTAGCTTTATCTGCCTCTCCTGCTATCAACATCCTCATCTCAGCAGTTGTTTTATCTGTCTGCCTGATTCAGAGCTGCAATCTTTAATCCAATCTGGCAACCCTTTCAGCACCATCTCTCTCTCCTTGACCTCCCCCTCATCCCTCTCTCTCTCTCACCTCTCTGGCAGTATCGATTTGGCTCTCGGTCAGTTCGCTGATCTCTAGTTGTTCTGCGACCTCAGTGGCCGTGACTTTGGAGGTCTGAAGGGTGTTCACCAGCTGAACGTCATCCAGCAGGGAGCCGGTCGCCTCGTTCAGCAACCTGTACACACACAAAGGAAACGAACGAGTGAGATTTGCTAGTATAAATACACTGATTATTATAGTTACTGATGTGTTAGTGGCACTCATATAAAGGTGTTAATGGTGTGCCGTGACACATGTAAGAGTGTGTGCCGCCCACCGCAGGATCTCGTCCTCCAGCTCCTGCAGTTTCCTCTTGCCAGAGGCGATGTTGATCACCAGAGAGTCCTTCTGTTCCTCCAGCTCAGGACGCTCCTTCCTCACGACGATCCCCAGCAGCTGGGCCTCCAGACCCTGACGCACACACAGTTATACTTCATCCTCAAAGACCTCTGTCATGGGAACAAGTTCAATAACACGAACACTGACCTGTTCTTTAACAGCAAAGTTGACGATGGTGGTTTTGGAAGAGATCTCAGGGGTGTAATGTGGATTGGACAGTTTGGTGGTCATGTAGAAACGGAATTCTGGACTGTATTCCACCTCTTTGTCTCCCAGTTTTAGCAAGAAACGCCCACCTGCAGAACACACACAAGAGATATGGAACATTTCCTTGTCAGATTTGAACCTACAAGGCTGGAAATTTAATCACAGTGCCACATTTTACTTGCCCTGGTGATAATTTCATTGGCCTTAAGACATTTTTTTTTCTGTTTGCTATTTCAGCAATATATTTTAACTGAAAGCAACTTGCTCTGACATATCTTAAAATATGTCACAATATTTATCCACACCAGTATTGTTTTTTCTAAGGGATGTTTATAAAAGCTGCTTAAATGTCCTGAACTAAGGCCTAATCCTGGCTTAATCTGAGCCCTGTCTGTGAAACCGGGTCATAGATTTTTTTTTTGTGATTTTTATTTATTTTACTTTATCATTATTTCATTATGATTTACAACACATACATATATTTTCAAAGTTAAATAACCTTTACATGTTTAATTTAGAAATATAACTGTAATGTACATCGATATAATAATCTAAAAATGCATTCAGGGCTCTTGACAGACATATAAACACACAACATGAACCCATGACATCGCACCTTCTTTCATCCTTATTATCAAGCACTTGTATTAGTCAATGTGAGCTGTGTGTGTGTGTGGGAGGGGGGACGACGACGACGACTAACCAACTCGTGTGAGGGACTTGTTGAGGATGGGGGCCAGTGAAGGATCTAGTTCCTCTTGGACGTTCTGCAAGAGAACCGGGGAACCAAACTGCACCGCATTCTCCAGGATCCGCAAAAAATCCGGCATCTGCAGGTCTATCACCTTCAACCCCTGACAAAAACATGAAGGACACACAGAGGACAAGATAATGACATCAACTAAGGAGAAAAAAGTAAAGGTAGCAGAGAGGATAAATATGATTCAAAAGTGATAAATGGACATCGAAGAAAGAAAATGGGATGTGAAAGCGGCGGAGAAGAGCTGAAGAGGGCAGAAAAGCTTCAGCTCTGTCATTTTGTCATTGTTCGTAAATGTCAGCGTTTAACTGTAGCGTGTGAACGGCACTCGCCGCTCCCGACACTCACCACTACAGATGAGAAAAGACCAGCGAAGAGGAGGAAAAGGTCACAGACAAAGAGACAGAAGAAAAACAGAGACTGAAGCTGAACAGCAAATTATCCTGAGAGATGAGACTGTATGAAAATGCATGTCCTCCTATATCTTCCTCTGAACACACCTGACAGACTATCTGTCCATCTCTCTATCTCTCTATCTGTCTGTCTATCTATCTATCTATATCCATCCATCCATCCATCCACCTACCATCCAACCCATCCATGCACAGCAAACAAAACCAACTCTCTGTCCCGGCAGAGAGTCACAGAGAGCGAGTGTATTAATGTGCATGTGTGTTCAGAGGGAGTGATAAATGGGAGGTGAATTGTGCTGAAGGAGAGAAGGTGAAGAGACGCAGTCTTTCAGGGAAGGCAGTCTCCAACTCACAGGAGGATTGAGTTTGGAGTTCTTGTATTCTAATTAAGGGCTCTGAAAATGTCTCGTCTGAGGGCTAGACGGTGAGTCATGTGATGAGGCATAGTGACTTTGGAAAGGCTATGTTGGCTCTGAATCTGGGTTACGTTTTTCTCCATGGAGAATTAGATCTAACGTTGTCTAATAATCATGGCAGTCTTGTTTCCACTGTTTCTGCCTTGCCCTGATGTCTGTATTTATTAACAAGACATTTACTGCAAAATAATGTAGTCTGTGTTCGGTACAAGGGCTCTATGAACTCATATATAGGATATATATGAATGTGTAAGTGTGTGTGTGTGTGTGTGTGTGTGTGTCTGTGTGTGAAAGATAGATAGAGAGAGAGAGAGAGAGAGAGAGAGAGAAATATTTACTCGTTTGGACTCCATGTTCTTAATCCACTTTAGTGCTTGTCCTTGAGGGTCCACCATTAGTGGCCATCTGTAGGGAAGGACAGAGAGAGAGAGAAATATTACTGCTCACTATAAATGCATGTCACATTATCCATAAATAGGCTATTTCATAATAATCCATAATCTCAAAATGCCATTAATCTGTTTAGTGTGTGTAAGTGTGAGGGAAGAAATTAGAAATTAGCTATAAATGAACAATCACAGAAAAGTGAGCCTACTATCATCTTTATCTAATTATTCTCCAATCACTATTCATTACTGCCCATTATTCATGAGATATCATCATTATTCTAATTAGCGTTAAGGGATTGGCTCTCTGGGCCTGACCGGTTGCCACGGGTGACGATGACTCCGTTCTCGGTGGAGAAGGCATCAGACGGGAGGCCTTGGATATTCCATTCGCGCACTGCAGTGGGTTTAGACAGAAACACTGCAAAACTGAACCCTGGAGAACACGGCACCTCCAATTCTCTCACCTAGAGATGAAAAGGGTAGCGAAGGATTCGGGCAAGGGCATTTGAATGAGAGGAAAGAGAAATTGTTAGAGCTGTGACATGCATAATGTCATAATATTATCCGTAAAGTGTGCAATACTCTGCAATGCTGAACCAGTCCCCACTGCAAAAACAGGCAAAACAGGCAGACAGACATTTAGATTGAAAGACAGATATATAGAATGACAGATGATAGATAGATAGATACCCGTTTCATCCAGATATCTGTAACCAGCTCATCTCTGTAGTTGGACAGGAAAGGGCCCATGTAGGACAGGAAGGCAGCACCCAGCAGGCAGTCTCCCACCAGACAGGACATGTTCTTCTCCAGACCCTGAGCAATCACACACACACACACACACACACACACACACACACACACACACACACACACACACACACACACACACACACACACACACACACACACACACACACACACACACACACACACACACACACACACACACACACACACACACACAGTCACCCTGATGTTTTATATATGGATGAGAAATGCAGCCAGAGGTCTCTGATGGTGTGTGTGTGTGTGTGTATGTGTGTGTGTGTGTGTGTGTGTGTGTGTGTGTGTGTGTGTGTGTGTGTGTGTGTGTGTGTGTGTGTGTGTGTGTCTGTGTGTGCGTACAACAACTGTCTCCTCCCAGCGAACTCTCTCTCCCGCCAGTCCAGACACCAGCTTGCCTGCCCGGTCCAGTTTGAGCTCCATGTCCTCGGATTTCCTCCGCAGCTCTTCTTTCTGGGCCAGCTTTTCATCATACTGTCTCTTCAACTGATCCAGTTTCTCTCCTACCTACAGACGTACACACAAACATGTTATATCACGCTATATCACTTGAACAGCACTGACATAACAGTCACACCCACATGCTTGCACAAACACAGTGCAGGACAGACTGACACACACTGACCTCTCTGAGTTTGCCCTGGGCTTCAGCCAGTGAGGCCTGTTTCTCAGCCAGCTGAGTCATTGCTCCATGCAGCCTGGCTCTCTTCGGCTCGACCACCCTGAAGATACGGCCGTACACCTGATATATACACACACTCACAGATATGAGAGCATGTCAAAAGCTCATGTTTCAGTGTCACACTCTTAAGGCCCCTTCACACCAAGAATGATAACTTTACCAATAACTAAAAAATATTGCTCAAAGGTATCTCGATCTTCAAGCTGAATGAATTTTTTAAAATAATATTTGGATTCCTTGTTATCAACTCAACCTTTGGCTTGCTTAGTTGGGTTTAAAAGACGATGGCAAGCAGGGCGGGGCAGAGAGCCGTCCCCTAAATAAAGCTGACTTGTTCTGACACTTTCAAAGTGAATTTTATTTTTCCAGCTGATGAACGAAAACATAAAAAAAACCATTAAAACCCAATAAAAATAAAACAAATCCCAATAAAAAATCTGCATTAAACAAAAATTGCGATGATCTTTTCATCCCTATTGTGACGAATATCTGAGTGAAGCAGCTTCTCACATGAGAAAAAATGTAGGGCGGGAGTTAATATGTCCATCTGGAATTGATTGAATCATTGTCATTTGCTAATTGCTGCAATATTATGTGAGTGACAGGCTGGTGAAGTGGAGGGATTAATGAAGAGATGTCGTCGTGAGAACTATTATGAGGAAACATCAAAAAGAAAAATGATGTGTCGTGACAAATCATTTATAATAAACACTGCAATATTCCATAAAAAAATTAGAATCATCAAATTTGATTTCATGGTGACTTTAAAGCACATAGAATAATTGTTGGTGTGGACGATAATAAAGTTTTGGTTCTTGGTGTGAATGGGCCATTAGAATAAATGTTACAAGAACACCATTCAGGTGTCGCAACGGTCATAAGCAGCAGGGACTGTTGTACCTCCATGGCCCTGACCCACATGCAGAGGGACTTGGCAGCAGATGAGACCCGTCCGATGATCTCGGGCTGGAAGTCGGGCTGCGTGCAGTACTGTCCAATGGTCTTCAGCACGCGTTCGGAGATGTTGTCCTTATCAAAATTCACCAGTTGCTTAATGAAGTTGGACTCTCCTAAAACAAATGGCTTGTTTTCAGCTTCAGGCAAGCACATATTTCATTTTTTCCCCCGCAATCTGTTCTGTGGTCTGTGCTTTCTACTGTATTGTGCTGACCTTTTTAAATATATCCTGGCATGCTAATGAATCACCCAACCCTCCCCTCACCCGAGTCTTTCTCTCTCCGTTTGGCTCATGAGAATTCGGTTATACAGTAGTCTGGTATGGATTTCATGCCTGAGCCAGCGCCTGAATCCATGTGTGACATCAGTGTGATTGAGTGATTTAATAATGATCTGGAACTCTCTTTTTCTCGTACCCAGTTGTCTCTTGGCTTCTGCCCAAGTTGGTTCACATCCTCTGAGGATCATAACTGCCTGCATGACGGTTTCCACAAGAGCTGGAGGTCTGCCATAAGTCTTGATCTCCGTCATGTCTTTCTTATTCAGCGACTCCAGAGCCTGAAGACAGTCCAACAAGATTACCACAGTTTTTTCATGTGCTGATGAAAACATTATGCATCACATATTCAGTTGCGCTGTAGTTGTATCATGTCGTATTGAAAGTAATAGTTGCATGAATGCAGAATGACCTTCATGGCTTCCTCTAGAGCAGGAAGTGCTTCATCTAGGTCTCTCTGAGCGTTCTCAGCCATGGCCTTACACTTGACTTCTTCTGCTTCTATTTTCTCACTGTGAGCACCCACCGCCTACACACACACACACACACACACACACACACACACACACACACACACACACACACACACACACACACACACACACACACACACACACACACACACACACACACACACACACACACACACACACACACACACACAGAGAGACACACACATTAAGAAACACCACAAACAAACCAAAAAGGTTATAAATATCCAAAGAACGTACGCTAGCTAACACGCACACACAAAAAAAAACACACACAAGCGTGCACATACACAGACACGTTACCAAACACAAACATCAATATGCAACAACAATAAAGAGTAATGCTGAACAGTATGGCGATGTATATTATCAAAAAACAGAAACGTGTCAACCGGTAGAGAATCTGCTGTATGATTTATACAACAGCATATGCAGGAATATTTACAATGTACAATAAATGCAATGTACTATAAAGATCATATTTTTGAAAAATAGACATGCTATATGGTTATGCAATGTTTAAAAAATGACTAAAGTTTACTAAAGATGGCTTCGCGCTTGTTTCTCTGGCACATAAGGTCTATACTGTAATATACTGTAAGAGTTTGGTTATACCATTCATACCTAATAAAGAGCCTCAACATTACACAGACTGACACACACACACCTTCTGCTGTTCATCAGCCTCTCTCTTCTGCTGCACAATGACAACCAGATATTCCTCACACTGTTTCTGGAACTCAGCTACTTTCTTCTTGGCCTCTTCCAACTCTACAGACATGGCCTCCACCTTACCGCGCGTGTCATCGATCTTAAACAAGCCATTCCTCAACTTAGACACCTGCTCTCCGAGCTCACCACGCTTCTCAGACAACAACCTGAGAATAGAGAGAGAGTTTGCAGAATAAAAACACTTTGTTTTAGTTTAGAGTAAGAGATTTACAGTTAACAAGCAACAGGAAAATGGAAACAGGAAACTATCATGTCTTTTAAATCCTCATGGCAGCTAAAAAAAAAAATCATAATAATAACAAAAAGAGAAATTGAGAAAAGTGTGTTTGATTCCTACTTCTTATATCCAGAAACCAGCTCCAGGTAGTTGGTGGGTGTGACGTAATTGTGTCTCTTCAGTTCTATTTTCATCCTGTGAGAGAACTGGGCCACAGACTGATGCACGGTCACAAAGATACTGGCAACTTTAGTCTGGATCTGTGAAGCCACCAGAGAAATGACAAGTTGTGGCAGCCTCGCTTTTAAACAAACCTCGCACAAGGTCACAACAGAGGTACTCTAAACCCAAACTAATCCTAAAACAGACAAAAGGAAAACTAGGCTTGAACTCTCTCCAAACAAATGAGCCTCTCAATGGAGAACCTCAAGTCAAAGTGATTTGTAGTTCACAAACTGTGAGCAAAAAGAAACACGGTCTGTATGATACCCCTCTCAAAGGAAACAGAAGATCCTCACAGAGATGAAGGAAGAGAGAGTAAAAGACTCCTGATGAATCTTAACACTGGAAATTCAATTAACCTACGATTCAATAGCAGCCGCTAAGAGATGAAGTACCTCAAAAAGACTACAAAGTAAAGGCCAGGGGTGAGCGTCACTGACTTGATTGCACTTATAGTGTATAAAAGGAATATTCTGAGTGAAAATTCTGAGTTATACAGCAACTTTAAAGGTACATTCAGTGATATACCCCTCTTTAAAAAATGTAATGTCTTTGAAAGAAGTCTCTTATGCTCTATAAAGCTGCATTTATTTTATCAAAAATATACAAATACAGTCATAATGTGTAATTTTATTACAGTTAAAACTTTTTTTTCTAATTTAATGTATTTTTAAATGTAATTTATTCCTGTGATCAAAGCTGAATTTTCAGCATCATTCATCATCATCTCCAGTCTTCAGTGTCACATGATCCTTCAGAAATCATTCTAATATGATGATTTGCTGCTCAAGAAACATTACTTATTACTATTATCAATGTTGAAAACAGTTGTACTGCTTAATTTTTGTGAAAACCATGATACAACAGACAAACAACATTTATTTAAAACAGATTTTTTTGTAACAAAGTCTTTACTGTCACTTTTGATCAATTTAATGTATCCTTGCTGAAGAAATATGTTACATTTCTTAATAAAAGTGTTTATTATTAAATCAAATATAGTATAATGTATGTATTTATTTATTTATTTAATTGAGGGGGGCACCCAGGTCATGGGGGCATTACATGACTAGCTAAATAATACTCACTCTGTGATCCACTTTCATATATATATATATATATATATATATATATATATATATATATATATATATATATATATATATATATATATATATATATATATATTTGATAAGAAAATCTACTCTAACTCCTACCTAATTACACATTTCAACAATGGCATTATTAACTAAAAAATTTGCATGAAGCTACATCCACAATAAATACAAAAAAGTGAACTTTCTAATAAAAAAAAATAAGAATTTATCAAAAATTGAATTACTAGTTCTACATTTTCATTGGATGTCTAGGGGGCAACTGTCGATTGTAAGTACATCTGTTTTTGTTTGTTTTTATAAATTGAGGTACACTTCGAAATCATTTAACGGGGTAGATGTTAACTTATTTAGTATGAATATTTCTATATGCAATTTTGTGTTCTGCAAAACACTGTTGATGTGTCTCACCCCGTCCTTGCTCCCTAGAGAGAGTCCATCCAAACATCTTTCTGCCACTTCCAACAGAGCGTCACGTGGCCATTCAGAGAACCAGTCTATCGTGGTGCAATTCACCAGTGCCGGGTACTGACGAAGACGGTTCCTAATCAAATAAACACAGAAACAAACAGGCCTTACATACCCATAATCCCTCTATTATGTAGACAGTTCAAGATGGTTTGCATTGATTTGTCACAAACACTAATATCAGCCACCGGTTCAGTCATGCTTATTAAAGTCAGACCAGTGCCAGACCAATCAGAGTGAGTGCTTAGATGATTCAGGCTGTCATATTTAACGAGTCAGGGCCCTACGGGTCACATTACGCACAACGCCTCCTTCATGTGACGGCAGATGCAAATGAGTGATTAACGAGAACATTTCCCATGCATGTTTCTATAGTGCTGCAAGTGTGACAGGCATAATTACAAAGCAGGAATGTTCTTGCCAGCCACCGTCTGGGGGCCAGTGAACAATGTACCGCGTCTACTTATCTCCGTATCTCATCGAAACTAATATTTACCTGTATTATGGCTCTTCCTTGTTATTTGTGGTGTCATTTTTTATCATTATTGATCGAGCACAATATATCTATGGTCTGCAGGTAATATGCTTCTGCTCTGGCAATACAAATGCACTGTTGTTAGTCATGCCAATAAAGCCCCTGAAGCTGAAATTGACAGACACAGCAAGCTAAAGACGGAAAAGCAAACAGAAAGACAGAGAGAGAGAGAGAGAGAGAGAGAGAGAGAGAGAGAGAGAGAGGAAGCCAGATTTACTGTATCATTTATGAAGACACTTGCGAGTTTACGACAGCACAAGGTAAAGCGATTGTAGATGGAGGGCAGAACTTTGTCTTCCTGATGTGTGTGAAATGACAGTGGCAGAGAGGTTTACTTCTGTCGTTTCCTCTAATTTCGCCCAGTTGTATCTCTCATCCACTTTGAACTCGCTCACTGAGTCAACGGTTGAATCATAAGCAGCTATACTGTGTGCGGGTCTGTTCGGTTAAACCGTATATTGGCGTTCACTGTGAATCAAGCCTTCAGAGAGAGATCTTAAGCCATAAGAAGCCACAGGATGGATCTCAATGTTAGCATGGTAATCAAGGCTGACTCACTATTTGAGCAAGTTAGATTAAAAGCAGTAGGCGTGCATGTGTGCTGTATTACAGTCAGCTATATTAAATCCACACACATGGGATTTTGTGGAGACACTGAATGCTGAAGTGGTGGCGGGTTACAGTCATGCCTTTGCATGTGATGTCTATAGTACGTAACTAGCATAGATGCATTAGCTTGCCAAAGTATGAGGGATAGATATTGTCTTTCCTTTACAGGGCTTTCAAGTGTCACTCATTGAGCGTGACAGTCACTCGTTTCGGTCTTTTGTCACGCACTCCCGCCACACATTGTATTTCTCACGCTGAAAAACTATTTGTAATATATTTAATATGCCGCAGCGCCCAAAACTCTGGCCGCGCCGCTCTCACTGTAGAACCGGCAGGAATCAAGCGCGTCTCCTCTTGTGTTGTTGGTCGAGCTACACAATAGCCAATCAGAAAATAGCACTACTGTGTCTGGGTAAGATTTAACGCAACGACCAATGACAAAAATGTATCCTACGACACGACCGCAAAAACGGTCCCCACCCCCGTTGGCTGGATGTTAATCTTGCCTGTCTTCAAAACTTGAGAGCCCTGCCTTTATGACTCCATCTACATTTATTTTCATTATTAATACCGTCGCCACATTGCTTAATACAGTTTCATAAATTAATCTTACTGCATAATTAAATATATAATTTTTTCAAAATGTATTTATGCTTAGTTCTACTCTGCACATTTAATTTAATTTTATAATTTAATTTAACTAGGCAAATGATTAGCTAGTGTTGCTCTTAAATGTCAATAAAAGTAATCATTATTACTGTTATTATTATTAGTATATTTAACTGTTAAAAAACAGAAGCTGATCACGTTTAATTAAATTAAATTGTTAAATTAAATTCATTCAATAATAATAATTTGTATTATTCACAATATTTTATTTATTATTATTTCAATTCTAAAAACTAAGCAAATTAAGAGAACAACAAGAAATATTGATAATAATATTTTTAAATATTTATGCAGTAATTTTTTCGTTTGATTTAGGCAATTCACATGGATCATAATGAAAGATCACATAAATGTCACCTTATTTTCCTTGTTTTGCCCCATTTCTCATTGTATGCAGGGTTGCTGTTTTTTGTCATGCAAATAAAACACACTAAAACGAAACAGATAGAGTGCACCTGAATGGATCTCCTACAGGGCTCATGCACAGCACAATGTGCAGGTTGTTTCTGACGCGCTCTATCAGGTAGTTAAACATGGCGTCTGGTGTCTCCAGGATATTGTCCTTCCTGGCTGATTCTGACAGAGCGTTCTGGATCTACACAAACACAACATGTTGAAAATCTGCTCTCATTGTCACAGATATTATTAAATCCAAGCCTACAGTCACAAGCATTACAAACGTATATGAACACACACACCTCATCGAGCTCGTCTGCTTTATAGAGATTGGGCACCTCCCCTGAGCTCAAGATGTTGTTAATGTCTTCAAGGAAGGACTCGTCCACGATCTGTGTGTCATTAAACAGGAACACAGTGGGCTTGTTTTCCACTCCTGTCAGCCGATAGAGCTTTTTAATATCTGTATGGGAGAAGAAATATGTCAAATATTCCATTAGGGCCACATTAAACTGTGCTGTGACGGCTACAATGTGCATAACATAATAGATCTTTAGGTCCTGAGCACTGGGGCAAGAGGCATTATTCTTCAGCATTTGATTTACCATAACATGCCACAGGACAAAATATCAATGCCTTTGGTATATATTAAAAGAGGTTTATATCCGAGTTCTGAAATTGAAGGAATAACTCAGCCAAATGCCTTCCATTAGTTGGTCTTGAAATACAATTGAACATGTCTGAATGTTCAGATAACCCTTTAAAGGACCAGCAAAACAGGTTTAGATGCTGGTTTGCTGGGGACCCCATCAGGCTACTTAACTAACTTAAAGGGTAACTAAACCCCTGGTCAGAGCCTGACTCCACCCACTGGCAATATTTGAAAAATGCTGGAAAAGTGGGCAGAGCCCAGCGGGAGGGGGCGTGCACCTGAGACACATCTCTCTGTATGGAACCTGCCTACGTCACCTGCAACCCATGAACCACCGCAAACATCCAATAGGAAAATTCAACTGCAGTAGCCACCGTTCAACCTGAAGAGGGCAGCACTCAGACGTTTTTACACCATATATTGTAGAATTAAAACACTTTAAACCCAAATGTCAAACAAATGAGTGGAATCAATGAACAGCATTTATGAAGCTCCATTCTTACAGATCATTAACTAAAAAAAGTTGTTTTAGTGTTGAGTTACTCTTTAACCAACAACATCTCCTTGGTCAGGTAGCTGGACTGAAAGAAGCCATGAACTATATGAACTAGCTCAATTATGGGATGTTTAAAGAGGCTCCTGGTTTTATTGTTTGTTCCTGTAGGTCAACTTGTTATTGTCGGTGCAAAAAAGTTAGTTAGTTACTTTTTAAGGAAAGTAATGCACCACGTTACGTTAGTAATAAGTTACTTTTTCTCACCTGGGCTGGGCTTGCTTGTTTGTTTTTAATATTATTTTTTTTTAAAGTTCTATTTTTGGCAAATGTAAAGACCCCTTCACACCAGAGGGTGAAATGAATACGCCTCAGGCTGAACGAAGTGCAAATTTATGCCAATAGAGTAGAGGGCACAGCTCAAACAAACCTTTCAGCTGTGCTGCTGTTCTGGACTGTAGAAGAATAGGACGCCGGAGAAGTTTAACACGAACTTCAGCAATAAAAACACAAATGTGATGTTTATCTAAAGTCATTTTTGCTTATTAGTATGGTTGAATTGGGTCATCGAAAGTCAGCAGTCAAAACATCAGTTAATAAAGTGAGACTTTTTGTGCGATGAATAGCACCATTATTGTGAAATTAAGCTTACACTATTTATCTTGTTCATCATTCGCTATATCCAGCGAAGTAAACCACCAGATTGAAGGCTGATTCTTACAAAACTGTATTTTAATATGTGTTACTTTACTAGTTACTTGAAAACAGTAATCTAATTACATAAACTCGTGTTACTTGTAATGCGTTACCCCCAACACTAACCACACGTACACCTTTAATGCACTGTAAGTTTCTTTGGATAAAATCATCTGCTAAGTGAATAAATGTACATTGTGTGTAGAACTCACCCTCTCTGAACTCTTGCTTGCGGTACTGTTTGGTGACCTCCACCTGGAAGACCGTAAACTTACAGATGTAGCTGGCCAGTCTGGCTAAACTCTGCCTGCCCGAGCCACCGATACCAACCAGCAACATGTTCCCCCGGAGCTGACTGATCACACGCACCAGACGCGTTACTGAGGGGACAGAGAGAGGGCGCTGTTTCCATCATTACAATAACAACGGTGCATTTACTTGCATGAATCATGTGTCATTTGGTCAATGAAACATTAACAAACACAAATACACACACTCACACTCACACCCACACCACTCCCGCAGGAGGCCAAACAAACACCCGATCACAAAGGAAACTAATTGGCACAAAACCATAATTAGTTATGAACGTACGCATATAAACATACACGTTATACTTGCTAATTTCGTAATCAATCAGCTACGCACAGCGGCGTGTCATTGAACTGGGTGTATGTGACGTGTGAGGTGCATTCACCGAGCTGAATGTGAGACCGCTTTAATGTCACAGTGACAGGATGCATATAAAGCATTCTTATATGCGTCTTTGACAGTAAATGCCTGTATGCGGCTGAGTGACATATAGGCTGGGGAACCGGCTGCCTAATTATTCTCCCTGCTGATGCGATGGTGTTCTTCTTTGTGGGAATGAGAAAGGTAATTATTCATGCTCGTGGGGGATCTGAGGGCTGAAGTGCATGTGATTTTGAAGAAAGTTATATATATGTGAGTACTGAATGAGAACTGGCCAGATTGGTCACTGATTTACGGGGCTCGAAAGCGCACATTGAATCAAGGGTATTGTTATGTGGACGGAACCGTATGATGAGAGCTGTATAATAACTGTTCCATGAATATTGTTGACTCCGATAGAACAGAACTAGTGGAATTTGTTTTTCACATCATTCAATGGCACCATGATAAGTTACTGCGACAGAAGCACATTTGCTCAAATGCACAATGGTGATCGTGGAGTATGGATTGTTTTTTTGTTTTGTTTTGTTTTTTTACATCACAATAAATGTATTTGGTTACTGAACATAATTTTACAAGGTTTAGTAGCAACATGTAACAATGTTTACATGGTACATTGACTGTAGGCTACTGTTTTCATTATTGCTTGACACAAATTTCACAATTTCAATTCAATTCTTGTAATTTGATTCCGATCTTGATTAAATATCGATTAATTTGGATGCATAATAGGTACAGTAGATACATGTAAATTTTTCCCAAGAAAAAAATCTCACCTAATGCTATACAGAGAGCACTGTCAACTGGTATTATTATTAAAGGTTAAAAATTACAACTCAATTCAATCTCACGCCACACATCCATGTCTTGTCTGTCGGTGTCAGTGTCCTCTTTGCTTCGCAATTTTTCTCTGCGTGAGAAAATGGATGTGTGACGTGAGAGTGTGTGAAAAGTGTCAATTGCATGAGTCTCACGCTAAATGCGTGAGAGTTGGCAGCCCTGCAAAACTACTCCATTTACTCTGACTGTGCACTCACCGTGCTCTATAGCATCTCTGAAGAGCACCAGGCTCATGGGCACCACACCAGGCGTCAGGTTATAGTCCTCCAGCTGGTTCTCCATATGAACCTTTAGAGCTTTAAAGTCCAACAGGTCCTCATACACGTGTGGCTCCCTCAGGAAGTCACCTACAATAAAAACACACAAACAAAGTTGATATAGCCTAGATGTAGATAAAAAAAACAACCTAATAAATAATAAAAAACATTATAGATTAATAAAAAAACCTGTGAATAAATGCATTTATACATTTAAGATAAATATGACTATTGGTGAACTTTAGTAATAATAGGAAATCATTGATTACATTTCTTTTAAATGTTAAAAGAGCATTTACCGATTTACTTTATATATTAAAAAGTAGGTGCTTGTGGAAATTTATTAGCCAATTAAGGTATTCACTGATCAGCTAAATTGACAATACATCATGTGGAAAGCAACAAATTAATTTTAAGATAAAATATATATTTTCAAATATGTCTATTTATTTATATACACGTATTTATTTATTGATTTACAACTACTTAAGGTTTGAGTAGGAGTTTTCTTTATTTATCAAGAGTGCATTAATCAAAAGTGTCAGTAAAGACATTTATAATGTTACAAAAGATTTCTATTTCAAATAAGTGCTGCTGTTTTAAACTTTCTATTCATAAAATAATGTATATTTGTTTCCACAAAAACATTGATATTTAATAATAAATGTTTCATGAGAGGCAAATCAGCATATTAAAATAATATACTGTATACTCAAATAAATTCAGCCTTGATGAGCAAAAGACTTCTTTAAAAGGCATCAAAAAAAATCTACAACCCCCAAACTATTAAATGTTAGTTTATTTAAAAAATCTTTAGGTCATCCAATTAGCAGTGTGTGTGTGTGTGTGTGTGTGTGTGTGTGTGTGTGTGTGTGTGTGTGTGTGTGTGTGTGTGTGTGTGTGTGTGTGTGTGTGCGTGTGTATGTGTGTGTGTGTGTGTACCAAACAGAGGGGGCTGTTTGTTGGGGCAGATGGTGTGGTAGGGGACATCGAAATGAGAAGCCAGTTTTTCTGACAAAAGTCCCACAAATGTCTCCATGTCTGCATCATCCACTAATCGATCAGAGAAGACCCTGAAACACAAACACTCTCAAACACTATTCTTTTCTCCTTCTAAAAGCCGAATGTGTATGTGCAAGCCTGTGCCTGTCTGTACCTGAAGCACTCGTGAATCCAGAGGCGAGTGATGCTCTGTTTGGTGTCATGGAAGTCTTTGTGTGCTCGCAATAAACCCTGGAACACCTGAATTGGAAGACACATTGAACTTGAACACAAAGCCTTCAGTCTTATTTCTTTTAAGGTATAAAATTATTGATTTTTTTGTCTGATCAAGCTTAAAAGAAATAGATGCTTTCTGAAGGAGTTTGTATGAGCATATACGTGTCTCCGATTAAAAATGATAGTCTTTTTCGGTCAGTCAATCTTTTTCTCAAGCACATCTAAATTGGCAAAAAAAAAATTTCATCGTTCTGGAATCAATTGGTCTGAATCAAAGTGATATTATACTCCGATTACACTCATACCAAAATGTGCTACTTTTCCAGGCGAGAGACAATGACACGTGACGCATGATGTTCAGTACCTTTGAGATGTCTCTGAGGTTGAAGAGATAATGTATTTTTGCGGGCGTGGGTAAGAAGCGGGCGGTGATGGAGTGGTAGAGCTCCAGGGTGGCCTGAGTCAGAATCCCCCCGATGGGCTTCACCTCCTCCTCAAACTCCTGCAGCTTCTGGCTGATCATGGTGCCATAGATGCGCTTTATCTGAGACTCCTGGGGAGAACAGAAGAGGAGAGGGAATTACAGGGGTGAGAAAAACAGGAAATAAGTCGAGAGGAAAGGTGATTGGTCCGTTTGATATATAGAAATAGAACAACGTAAAATACATGCGTTTCACTTTTAAGGTTTACACGTTATTGCATATGCATTGGTTCAAGGTGGTGGGCAACATTTTCAGTTAATGAGTCAAATTTCAGTCTGTTCTTCACACACAGCTTTGATATGACTTCATAAGATTTGGAATTTAGCACAAAAGATATTTGGACTACTTTTATGCTGCTTTTATGATACTTTTGCAGTGCTTTGATGTGCTTTTTGGAGCTTGACAGTCATGATCTCATCCCTCATTTATCTCCTTTTTTGTTCCACAGAACAATGAATGAACTACATGCGGGTAAATAAATTATGACATATTTCATTTTTGGGTGAACTATTCCTTCAATATGGCTTCAAAAAAGTATCCCTTTTTATATTATATATATATTAAAAGCCACTTTCTGAAATGTTTAATGTCTTTTGCAGCAAAAAAGTATGTTTTCATAATATAACACAACTGAAAGAATGTATGCCCCTGTCTTTTTTTTTCAATAAAACTGTTTGCATAATTCAAAAAGATTGGCATTAAACTGAAATAAAAATATTTCCGTTTTTCAATAAAAACTTTAAACAACTTTTCACTCTTTTATGATGAATTGCATGTGTTTTTCCTAATTTCTGAGTGTCTTCAAGCTAGCTTTAAACCGGGGGGGGGGGGGGGGGACAAAAAACAATAACCGCTGGTTTAATCCAAAAACACCATTTGTAGATATGCTTTTAGTGCAAAGTTTATTGCAGTGCTTGCTAGGCGAGCATTGTATTGAATTCTTATTACTTTTTTCTTATTCTATTTTATTTATTTCTATATCTATTTTTCCCCTCAATGGCAATAAAGTTCATCTTAAACCACTTAATTCAAAAACCTTTGCAGATTATTTCAGCCTTACATTTGCTATCTCCACTATACTTGTACAAATAAAGTTTGCATATATCACATTGACTTACACCGTTAGAGTGTTTTCAATATCTAACCAACAGCGATAAGGTCATCATTGTATTTTAATACTGAATTGTGATTAGTCTTATCTTGAAATGATTTGCATAAATTTGATTGGTCTTTATTTTTTAGTTATATAAATATTAGCATTGCTGTCCAATTACACTACACAGACGATGTCATGTTACATGCTGAGCGCTAATAAGGAAAGCATTGCAGTCATATTTTCATCGATTTCTACGTAGTTTAGAGTCAAGCTCTACTCACTGTAGGGAATGTCATGTTGATGAGATTAAAACGGCTCTGCAGGCGTCCTGATATGTGAGTCCTCCCTCCACCAGGGGGCCCCATAGAACCCAGCAGGAAAATGTCCTTCAAGATCACGGCAAAGCGAGAGTCATGTATTTACATGCACATCTAAAAAACACTCCAATGACTTACCTGGTAAAAAAGCACACACACCGCCTTACCTTGATATACTTGAGGGTCTGTTTCTGGCGGTCGTACCAGAAGCCGTAGTCGATCCAGAGGCGGAGCAGCTCCAGAGGGGGCTGGGAGCCAAAGTCGTCCATGGCGGGCATGTTGAGATCATCCAGGAAAACCACCATCCTCTTCCCTCCCACTGGAACGTACACACCTTTAATCCTCTTCTCTATCCGAGACTCGATGATCTCCTGCACGTTATTAGAGCTAGTCTGAGAGAAAGATAGAAAAACACTGTTGTGAAGACATGAACGCTACCAAGTTAACGCTACCAATAAAAACAATTGATGATGATGATGGTTGGAGATTGATGATGATGATAATGTCGCTCTCACTATGTGTTCTGATATTTGTTCGTCAGGTTGGACCCTTTGAGCAAAGACTCGGCTCATTACCGACGTGACAACAGAAATATCACTACACACACTGATTAACCACACACTCACAGAGCGATCTGAGCTTCCTGGAGGTGACGGCTTTAAAAGATCAGTGTGCAGATGTACACCACCGTTCAAAAGTTTGGGGTCTTATATGCAAGGAAATATTCTTAACAAAACTAAAAGGACCTACAACTCATTTAGCTCATTATTTTATTCAGCGCAAATTACAGCTCCCTTATTACAGGAATAGTTCCCCTGGAGAAATGATAATGATAGCTCTTTTCAATATTTCAATATGTGCTAGAGTTTTTCCAATTGTGTTTGACTTCCCAATGCTGTAATGCTTGCATTTACTCTTTAAATAAGTAATAAACCTGACAAAAATTGTGAGAAAATGTATGCTTTAAAAACACTGCTGTAACTTTGTTGTACAAAGTGGGTGGGACAGGAGTATGTTTGTGGGGAGGGGGGATATAAGGCTATATCACAAATGTATAATAACAAATGCTCAAAAAAATTACATTTAGATGTCCAGAAATCAATTTCAATAGTACATTGAAATTATTCTATTGAAATAGAACTCATGTTTGATGTGATATTTTTATCCTTACATCTTTACATCAGTGTATAAATATGTCAATCCCCCTCAGGTTCTTGTGTGTTCTAATGGTCTGGTGGGTGAAATTTTCTTTAGCATGCCAGAGGTTCGGGGTTCGAATCTGTTCACACACACACATATATTGTTTGTTTGCTTGCTTTTTGTTTTATGATTTCACCGGAACAAATAGCGAGCCTCCAGCATTAAAGCAGTCAATTGAAGTGCTCATCTGTGTGAAGAACAAGAGAACATTGCCACTGATAACAGCAGCAAATAAAAACCCACTAATTTCAAAAACATCCGATTCCAGCACCAAATCGCTTGTTATTTAACACAAACGAATGAAATTAATACACTGCTAGTCAACTACTTCCTTTGTAATAGATACATCCGTGCCGCAAGATGTTTCAAAAATCAATAGGGACAATATCAACCCAGCCAAAAAGTGGGGGGTCAATATAGGCCAAGGCAAAAAGTCGGGGGACAATAATGGTTCAGGCAAAAATTATGCCTATGTTTAAAAAATACATCAAGATATATTCTCTGAAAGCAAGTCTGTTGCAAATTTCCTTCTTAAGTAAAATCTAATCTTTTCTTGAAGATGTTTAGAAGGTTGTGGTTTAAAAATAAACATTCTGTTGAGATCAAAGTTTACAATACTAATACTTAAAGTGATTCTCATCACCTGTGAGGACATGTTGACAGTAAGCATTGCCCATGTGACTGAGTCCAGGCTCTGCAGGACACTCTGGGCCACTGAAGTCTTTCCCGTCCCCACTGGACCCGTCAGGAGCACAGGGTGCTGAGCGGACACCAAAGCCTTGACCAGGTAATGATAGCGTACCGTGTCCACTGTGGGGACCATGATCTTATAGAATGGAGAGCTGCAGAGAGACAGATCTTATTTTAAAAACACGCCAGCAAGAAAGTCGAAAAGTGGGGCGGCTAAGTATGAGACGTGCTTTTAAAAGAGGACAAAAAATGGAGTAGAATACAGAGCGCGAGAGAAAGAGCAAAAAGGGGTGGGAGAAAATAGAGTTGAGAGAGCAGAATGAATGAGAATAACAAGAAGGAAGAGGAGGTGAAAAGTCCTGATTGAAAGACTGAAAATTGAAAGATGTAGCGAGACATTTCAAATGAATAGAGGGATAAAAAAAGAGTCAGGTAAGAAAAAAAAGAACCTCAGGATGGAAAAATGGACAGCAGACAAATAGGGAGCAAAGAGAGCCAAGAGGACAAAGGACAATGAAGGGGAAAGAGTTGGACTGACATGACAAATGAGAGAAGGGGAGAGAAGAGAGAGACGAAGAAGGATGAAAACGATGAGAAATATGAATAGACGGGGAAATTTAGAAGTCTGGGATGGAGCCAGGCGAGAGGCCTTTGACTGAGCCCGCAGGCGGCTGGCAGAGAACCCCCGACACACAGACATCTTACGTGGAGGTGTAGCGCCAGCCTTTGAGCAGTTTGTCCTCAAATGACGCCCACGTTTTGTTCTTGGTGTCCACGTAGTACTCGTAGATGGTGTCCTGAGGTTTAATACAAAAAATATATTTTTTTTTCCAGTAATATATTTTTTTCTGTAGGCAGAAAGGCTTCAAAGTTTGTTGTAGACACACAGCATCAGCACTTTCATGTACCATTAGCATGTGCATGCATACATTTATCTATTATTTCATACTGTATGTACACTACTGTGCCCCCTGTTCTCTGTCTGTGAAACCGGGCCTAAGGATGCTTCAGTCAGACTTAAAAACGTTAAATTAGACAATTAAGCATTCTTTAATTACAAATAAATAGATGGACCAGTGGAAGCAAAAGTTGGTAAAGTCATTATTTTGCCATAAATAACATCAACAACACAGAAATTGCACACTCCATCTTTAGCCCTGTCCCAAATGGCACACTTTATATGCACTTACAGTATTGTGGACTTACAATGGCTGCCACATGCGCGTGATAGTGAAGTCCAGGACACTGTAGGGTGTCCCATTTGTCATTTTAGGTTTCAGAAGGGTGCTCGTGACTTAGTGGTCGATATGCCCTTAATGCACACTTTTGCCGAACCCACACGAAAGCGAGCTCCGCTGCAGACATCTACCAGACCTCTACATCACGAATGTGCGGACTCGTAGGAAGACCGTTAGTGTTTAGGGTGCCATTTGGGACAGGGCCCACTGTATACCTTGTTAGGAAAAGTTCCCTCTATTTCCCGTAGGAAGTTGTCAATCTTCTTGCGTCCATCCTCATCTACTGCCGCACACACAGACCATATGAGACTGAAGATGAACCAGAGCTCCACCATGCGACCAAAGTTTTCAGAGTCTGCCGGGTTCACCTGAGCAGCCAGAGAGAACGACAGCCTTGATCAGCTACACTGAACAAATACCAAGCTGAATAAAAACATCATATGACCACTTCAGTAATATACTGGTTCCCTGAAATTACAGTTGGAGTTTTCAAGCTTCAAAAAGGACACAAAAACACCATAAAAGTCTGTTCATAACATATGGCTTCAGAAGACTTGAAATATAGTTTGTGTATGATCAATATGGACCACTTTTATGGTGCTTTTTTGTCATTTCAGAGCAAAAAAAAAAATGTTATGCTTCACAAATGAAAGAAAGTCATGAGGTCCATCTACAGTTGCAATATTGGCTGTACACATCTATGAGGTGAAAGTGTTCTGACCCCGTTCACTGGAGTGGCCAATGTGTCGTAGAGTCTACACAGCGACGCCACTCCGTTCAGTTCAGTGATGGTCACCAGCTCCTTACAGTGAGTCTTCTTAAAAGTGAGGGTCTTGTCTATGTAGCGATCAAACAACAGCCGGAGATGATCCGTTTCAACCTGAGAGCGAAAGAGAGAGAGAGAGATGAAGCAGATTCCCAAATGTTTAATATCATAGATACTTGCGCTTAGCTTAGCATTGTGTCCCAAACCTTCTTCCGTTTATCCATCCAGGACTGAACATAAGGCTTCCAGCTCAAATCAGAATAGTCATTGTAAACCATACCGCAGCGAGACACGGTAGCAGGGGACGCCACGGCTAGATCCTCCACTTCAAACAATAATGAGACCTGCAACACACACTCTCATTAATGCTTAAAACCCAACCAATAAAATGTGCTTTGGCATTTCTTGATTAGATTTGCCCAATAACTGAAAAAGAGCACAAGTGAAGGAAATAAATAGTTCTATGTACGGTAGTACCCTGATGGGTTAGTGGGGTGAAACGCTTAGTATCAGGTCTGGAATCAGAAGTGAAATAACCCTGGGTGGGCGGCATTGGGGGTTTTAGTGTGTTTGGGCTATTGTCTGCCGTCTACCGGTACCTGTTCAGGCATGGAGATTCTCTCTCCGTTGATGAGTGTGAGGATTTTGTTGTCGTCCATTACAGAGTTCATGCTCTCGATCCACAGCGTGTCCACTGGCCCGTCAAACACAATCCACTTCTCATCAGGCTTCTCATCTGAGCTCGGCCACACAGAGAGGAAGTGTTATAGTGCCTCACACACACATCCACACACACACAATGAATGTGAATTTCCTAATATACCCTGGATCTCTTTGTGTCTCTATTTTTCATTTTCTGTGACTCTTCTTTTCTCTGTCAGTCTCATTTCCCTACTTTGGTTTCGCAGACACCAGAGAGACTTGCAGGCAATTGTGGTGAAGCCTCTAATTGATCATTTATCTTTTCCTGTCCCGTTATCTGCCCATGTGTGTCTCATTTACTGAACTCAAAACAATAAAACACAAGCACAGAGCACGGCTCATCTGTCTTATACACACACATACAAGCGTGCCCTGTCTGGAAGCAGCAGGCCTGCTGGCTGCCTGGGTAAGCGTATAACACCAGAACTGTCACACACAGCTACAGGAAGTGTCACATCTCCTCTGGGCCATCTTCCTCTCTGAACAGGGAGGAGGGGACGCACAAAACAGATACAAGCCCCGCGCACACACACCAACTTAAAGCGTAAGTCCAGCCAAAATTGAAATTTATGTTATCATTTATTCACCTTCATGTTGTTTCAAACCCATAAGACTAGTGTTAATCTTCAAAAAAAAAAAATTAAGATATTTTTAATGAAACCTGAGAGATTTCTGTTCCTCCACTGGAAGTCAACTTTGAAGCATCTAAAAGTTTTTGAGGAAATTCATATGAATCGAGTGGTTTGATGACAGTAATTGATAAGAGAACTTAACATTTTGGGTAAAAAAAGGATAGTCCGCCCAAAAATGGCAATTCTATCATTATTTACACACCCTCATGTCATTTCTTTTTTTTTTTTTTTTGTGGAATGTAAAAGAAGAAGGGATGGGGGGGATTCCTTTGGGGGGGGGGGGGGGGGGGGGTACAAAGGAAGACTGTTTGGTTACCAACATTCTTCAAAATATGTTCTTTTGGTTTCTAGGAAGAATTACATACCGGTTTGGAACAACGTGAGGGTGAATTTCAGTTCATTTTCGGGTGAACTATCCCTTTAACTCATACAAAAAAGAAATATATTTGAAATATATTTTCAGAATATATTTTTGGTATATATGCAAATATTTAAAATTGGCCCAATAAATATAGTTTAGTTAAATATATGTAAATATATTTTTATTTTAATTTTCATATATTTTAGTTAAATATGTGAATATATTTGTATGTCAATATATTTACGAACAACATATATGTTCATATGTTTTAACTTTTGCAAATGGTTTCATTTGAAATATATTTTCACAATTGAATACAGTTATTTAATAGTGTGTGTGCAGTGTTAGACACTGAGTTCTATCTATTGTTTAAGTGTACTTCACTGTTGGAGTGTCACTGTTATACTTGCATCATAAATATTGTGCATATTTTCAATATTTAAATGACTTCAGGAAAGATGTCAATAAAACAACAATAAATCTAATAATTGCACGTAGTGTTAGGTACGTGCCACCTAATATGGCCTAATAGTCCTAGGAAAGCAACTATCTGTCATTTTACATTGCAGTCATTTAAATGTAAGTACAGTATTTATTATAGCTGTGTGTCATAATACAGGAGTTAAATATGGTAGCCTACTGTTGTGTATAGGGGAAAAGGTAGAGGAATTACTATGATCAAAATACATTTTCGACCCTTCTTTAGCAAACTAAACATTTTATGACCATATATTTTGTCATATATTTTACATTACGTTATAAATGTAAATATATTGCACACTTAACATCATATATTTTTGTTATATTTGAGAATATATTTCAAAATGATAAATATAAGTGAACAACAATGCAAATATATTTCAATGTATTTGGAATATATGCCACATATATTTTTGACACTATACAATATATTTTTCGATATATTTCTTTTGCGTATGGGAAGACCAGTTCAAGACCCCTGACACCGGCCCCCGGGTTAGACGAAAGAAACTGAAGGAGCCACTGAAACAGAGAAAACACCATGGGCTGCGAAAAGTGAGATAATCATTGGTAGACAATTGGCAGGAGAATGGTGGTGCTCCATTGAGAGTTGTCTTTTTGCTCAAAATGGGCACAGAGATTAAGAACTGATAGGACACTCCTGTCTGTGAGATGGAAAGAGTTTAGGATACGCATCATGAGGGCTATAGACAAAACGGCTCTACAAATTAGGTTAAAAGGGAGGCACAAACTAAAGGAAAATGTAATTGCAGGGGGAGCAGGAGAAAAAGAAAGTTCTAAGCAATATTAAATAAACAAACAGCCTGAGGTGTTTGAATCAGCAATTCAGATCAGAATCCATTAGATCTCTGCATTACTGCACAAGAGCTCCAAGACAAAACGACCACATTAAAAAGCAAATGCACTAGAGCTAAATATACTAATTCCTGTCTGCTCCCCAAAAGCTATTCAATATGGCTCTTGAAGGAGGAATGAGTTTAACCGTAATAATGACTAAAGCATTTGTATGGGAAGTTGTTTTGTAGTAATCAATACCAGACTCTTAGAATTACTCAAAGCACACAATCTCGCGGGTAGAAGTAAAATGGACTTTTTAATAACAAGATTACAGCACTACTTACATTTATTGAAATAAATATCACACAAAAAATTGCAAGATTTTTGCCTGAAACTTTATAAAAGCCTTTCATTCTATCTGCTATTTGACATCAAAAACGTCCTCGGGTTACGACTGTAACCCTTGTTCCCTGAGAAAGGGAACGAGGACTGCGTCGATTGACATTTTGGGGGAATGCCCCTCAGCGTAGCGCCTCTGAAGTATGAATTAAACTAAGCCAATCTCTGATTGGTGTTGCGTCATGACGTAATGTGTGACGGCATACAAGCGGAAGCTATAAAGGACGCCGGCACACATGAGATGTCAGCTTCTGTGATGAAGCAAGCGCTCCCAGGCAGGGGAAGGCGTGGCGAAGGGACGCAGTCCTCGTTCCCTTTCTCAAGGAACAAGGGTTACAGTCGTAACCCGAGGACGTTCCCTTTTGAGGGAACTCGGACTGCGTCGATTGACACTTTGGGGGAACGAGTACCCACTATGCCACAACGCGCCCTGCCTGTCCTAGTGTGAAGCTGCTCACAGGCACACATAGGACTAGAGCACGAGAGTGCCAGGTGTTGACGGAATGTCCAGGCTATAGAACCTAATAAAGGTATGATGGGTGGCCCATCCAGCTGCATCACAGACTTCCTGGATCGGGGCCCCCGCGAGAAGGGCTCTAGAGGACGCCATGCCTCTGGTTGAATGAGCCCTCACGGCCAAAGGTGAAGGCAAACTGCGCACCTGGTAGGCCAAAGAAAAAGCATGGACAATCCAGTTGCTGAGGGTCCGTTTGGAGGCGGGAAGACCCTTCTTGGGCGACCCGAAACACACCAGCAACTGGTCCGACTTGCGCCATGAAGAGGACCTCTGAATATAGACTTTTAGCGCTCTGACAGGACAGAGCAGATGAAGTCTCTCCTCATGCGGCGTCACGTGAGGTGGAGGATGAAAGGCCTGCAGAACCGTAGGCCGTGCCGAATTGGATGGCACCTTAGACAAATAGCCCAACCTGGGATGTAGGATGGCTTTAATCTCGCCTGGAGAAAACTCCAGGCACCCGTTAGATATAGCGCCTGGAGATCTCCTACCCTCCTCAGAGAAGTAATGGCCAACAGAAAAAACACCTTCAGGGAAAGGTTCTTGGCCTAAGCCGACTCCAATGGTTCGAAGGGGGCCTCGGACAGCCCTTCGAGAACCACTGCCAGGTCCATGTGGGAACCCTGGAACGAGCCGCAGGTCTCATCCTCCAGGCCCCATGGAGGAAACGTACGACCAACTGCTGTCTCCCAAGAGGTCCATCACCCAGTGGAGCGTGGAAAGCCGCAATGGCAGCCACGTACACCTTGAGTGTGGACGGGGTAAGACCAGCTGAAAAACGATCTTGGAGGAACTCCAGAACTGAAGCCACTGGGCAGTTAACTGGATCCACCTCACGCTCTCTACACCAGTTGGTAAAGACATTCCACTTTAAGCCGTACAATTTCCTTGTGGAGGGAGCTCTGGAGCTGAGTTTGGTCTCCACTATTCCAGCTGATAGGCCGGCCTCTAGGTACTGTGCCCCCTCAGGGGCCAGACCCACAGTTTCCATAACTCGGGCCGAGGGTGAAACATTGAGCCCTCTGCCTGTGACAGCAGGTCCCTCCTGAGGGGAATCTCCCACGGAGGGCCGTCTAGGAGCGATACAATGTCTGAGAACCATACTCGGGCCGGCCACAACGGGGCTACCAGCAGTAGACTGATCCCTTCGCGACGGACCCTCTCTAGAACTCCCAGGAGCAGAACGTTCGGGGGAAATGCATACAGACGCAGCCTCGGCCACGTCTGCACCATGGCATCCAACCCCAGCGGGGCTGGATGAGTGAGGGAAAAACACAGTGGACAGTGGGTCGTCTCTCGAGACGCGAATAGGTCCACTTCCACTGGGCCGAACCTCTGAGATATTGATTCCACCACCTCGGGGTGGAGTCTCCATTCCCCTGACCTCAGCCCCTGTCTCGACAGGATGTCTGCTCCCTGATTTTGACTCCCTGGGATGTATGTTGCTCTTAGAGATAACAGCTTCCCCTGGGACCACAGGAGGATCTGATGCGCCAGTCTGCGTAGAGGGCGAGACCTCAGACCCCCCTGATGGTTTATATAGGCCACAACCGACATATTGTCTGACCTCACAAGGACATGATGACCTTTGAGGTCCAGCAGGAAGCTCCTCAGAGCTCGGAGCACTGCCAACATCTCCAGGCAGTTTATGTGCCAGGAGGAATGATGGTCCTGCCATAGGCTTGTCGTAAAGCGGCCGTCCATGACCGCGCCCCAGCCCGTGAGGGAGGCGTCTGTCGAAACGGTTTTCCGGCGACATGACGCTCCCAACACTGGACCTTGGGACAGAAACCAAGCTTTTTTCCACATAGATAGGGAACGAAGGCATCTGCGCGTAACCCTGATCATGCGGAACGGGTCCCCCCTCGGGGAGAACCCCTTGGTTTTCAACCACCACTGGAGGGCCTTCATGTGCAGCAGGCCAAATGGAATAATGTTGGACGCTGCTGACATGAGCCCCAACACTCTTTGAAAATGTTTCACAGTAATGGCTTGGCCTAGCTTTATCCTGGACACTGTAGCCAGAATGGACTCGATTCGTGCAGGAGACAATCGTGCCCGCATCGTGACCGAGTCCCACACCACTCCCAGGAACGTGGTTCTCTGGGCTGGTGTCAACACGCTCTTTTTCGTGTTGAGTCTCAACCCCAGGCTTTGAATGTGGGCGAGGACGACATCTCGATGCCGAAACGCCAGCTCTTGTGACTGGGCCAGAATCAGCCAGTCGTCGATATAATTGAGCACCCTGATGCCCTGGAGCCTCAGCGGTGCTAGAGCTGCATCCATACATTTGGTAAATGTGCGTGGGGAGAGAGCTAGGCCGAACAGAAGAACCGATATTGGTACGCTTTGCCCCCGAAAGCGAACCTCAGGAACTTTCTGTGAGATGGAAGGATGGATATGTGGAAGTATGCGTCCTTTAGATCTATCGTGACAAACCAATCCTCGGATTGAATTTGACTCACGATGATGGGAATAGTGAGCATCTTGAACCTGAATCTCCTCAGAGAACGATTCAGGTGTCTGAGATCTATTATTGGACGCAACCCCCCATCCTTTTTGGGAACTATAAAGTAGCGGCTGTAAAACCCGGACTCCCTGTCCGGTGGAGGAATAAGTTCTATAGCCTCCTTTACCAGCAGGGAGTTTACTTCCTGTTCCAATACCCGACCCTGCACTGGGTCGACTGCAGTCCAGACCACCCCGTTGAACCTTAGTGGGCATAAACCGAACTGCAGGCTGTACCCCTTTTGAATGGTGCGCAGGGCCCAAGGCGAAATATTCGTGAGATTTTTCCATGCATCGAAATATTTTACCAAAGGAACCAGGCTCTCGAACCTATCTTCGGGTACCAATCGGGATTCGTTCTCGACCCCCTGAAGCGGATCTCCGGCAGGGTTTGACCGAAAACGATTCTCGATGAGGGGACGCGATTGCTGCCTGGCCGCAAGCCTGTGGGGCAGACAGAGCAGCGTGCGTTCGCTGGAAACCGATGTGTCCCGAAGCGCACTTAACGGCGGGATACAGACATCGACTTCCTGAGGGCTCCCCTGAGGGGAGGCTCTTTCGGTTTCGTTCTCGACACCCTGAAGCAGAGGACAGGCAGGGAATAATCGAAAACCGTTTCCGATGGGCGAACATGAGCACTGCCTGGCCGCAAGCCATTGGGGCGGACACTGCAGCGTGCATTTGCTGAAAACCGATGTGTCCCGAAGCGCACTTGACGCTGGATACAAACATCGATTTTCTGAGGGCTCCGCGGAAGAGCAATTCTCGCTCGTCCCTCCACCGGGGGGATAGCCCTGTTATTCTTGTCTTGTTTTCGGTACCCTGAAGCGGAGGACCGGCTGGGAAGAATCGAAAAGCGATTTTCGAAGGAACACTGCATGGCCGAAAGCCTGCGTTCGCTGCTTATCATTTTAATTCCTCAGAAATAAATGTAGCCATAAACACTGTATAACCATAATTACCAGACAATACTGTTTTGTGTTAGGCTATCTGGTAATCCACACGCTGCCTCGGCAACGCGAGATTCGAGTCATTCACAATATATTTGGCTTCCAACCCAAGAAGAAAGTCAACAGGTGCGAGGCTGAAACATCCGACAGCGCACGGATATACGCGTCGAGATATTTCTCAATGAACACAGCCAGCACCCTCGGGAGCGACTGTTCATGCCTCGCACACACACAGAATCTTTATTGCAAAGTAGACACGTAATCTACGCGTTGACTCGGCAAACGCGAGATCCGAGCAACTAGATTCTGTATTGCAATGTAGACCTTTGATCTACGCGCTGCCTCGACAAACGCGAGATCCAAGTCACAGAATCTTATTGCAGAGTAGACCCGTAATCAACGCGCTGCCTCGGCAAACGCGAGATCCGAGCCACTATAGATTCTATATTGCAACAGACCCATTTGCGAGCCCCATGAAGAGCGTTGCCGCGCCGCCTTAGCAGACGCGGGTCCCGCACCACGGGGCTCGCGAGCCTGACCATCCTCCTTCCTTTTTTTTTTTTTTTTTAAATGGCCAGGCGGGAGCGCAGCACACGGATTGGAAGTGTTTCACAATCCTCGCATGCAGCCCCCTCGAGAGCTGCCAGCGCGTGCTGCAATCCCAAACAATGTGTAGGCCTACACAAACGATGTGTGTCCCCCACCCGTGATATAACGAGGGCAGGGATGCACACACCCTTTTTTTTTTTTTTTTTTTAATGGCCAGGCGGGAGCGCAGCACACGGATTGGAAGTGTTTCACAATCCTCGCAAGCAGCCCCCTCGAGAGCTGCCAGCGCGTGCTGCACTCCCAAACAATGTGTAGGCCTACACAAACGATGTGTGTCCCCACCCGTGATATAACGAGGGCAGGGATGCACACACCGAGTGAAACTTGGGCTCGCCATAATATATATATATATATAGTTGTAATGCTTTGTGACAGACAACACCAAATAAGACAGACAAGTCAAACAGAGAGCGCTTTGCTGAAGAACAAAAAGCTGACATCTCATGTGTGCCAGCGTCCTTTATAGCTTCCGCTTGTATGCCGTCACACATTACGTCATGACGCAACACCAATCAGAGATTGGCTTAGTTTCATTCATACTTCAGAGGCACTATGCTGAGGGGCGTTACCCCAAAGTGTCAATCGACGCAGTCCGTGTTCCCTCGAAAGGGAACAATTTGACATCATAACACGACTTTCTGGACTATGGTCGAATCAAGAATCAATGATTGAACTCAAACCAATATTGCATGTCTTGTCCATTTATTCATTTATTAAGTAAGTAGCCATTTAATAAGAATTTTAATGAACAGTCATTAATAGAAAATAGACTCCTTTGAGTTAATACAAGTTCCGGCCACCTGGACAGACTCGGGTTTATTTCACAATAATGTCATGTCCAGCTGAATGTACATTATCTTATAAATATGATTTTAAGTGTTGAAACCACATTCAATTATTGTACACAAAAAGCATGAGCTAAATTAAATTATAGTAATAAAAATATAGCTATAAAAAATCTCTCCCACTCTCCTGGTAGCACAGAGTTATTGGATAAGCCCAGTATTTTCCAACCAGTTCAAACCACATCTGTAGTTTCTGATCTCACTCGGTATGACTCAGAAATGCCTAATATACACACATGACCCGGTTCTGATTCTGAATTACAGCTAAAGTTGGACGTACTAGAACAGTACTGACAGACCTGGACAATTTACCCTGCCAGTAAATCTAAAATTAAAAACTAGAATATTGACCTCCAGGTTTTATACGTACGTGCACGACAAACATATCCATTTCCAATTATATCACACATTCATCAAAGTACAATTAGGCCTGAAACTCCACAGGCAACATCAACCCTGAAGTGAAAGAATTGAGAGGAAGGGCTCACAGGGCCCACTGTGTCATAGAAATGCAATGTCCTGTAGAGATTTCAATTAAAATTAGGCTGAAAATATTAGAAGCAGTAATTGAGGCCATTGCTTTTTATGGCAGCGAGGTGTGTGGTCCACTAACAAACCAAGAACTCGCCAAATGGGAAAAACACCCAACTGAGACATTGCCTGTTATATTCTGTAAAAAAAGTACATGGAACTCCAGAAATAATGCATGCAGGGTATAATTAGGTCAATATCCATTAACTATGAGGACACAAAACAGGCAATTAAATTCTGGAACCATTTACAACTTAGTGGTTTCTGAACATACCATTATAAAATCCTGTGAATTCAAGAGTTGGGCAGAGAAAACAAAACAGACTGAGGTTCAAGAACAGAAACTTTAATTAGACTGAACAACACTGAAATGCAGATGAAAGTTAAATGCACTAGGAAAAGTAAAATGTAATGTTATCTGGTCAAGAAAATGGGAATCATCTTGACTAGGTCTATACTCAGCAAACAATCCGGCAACTGGAAGTAGTAAGTGTGGAAAACATGGCAAAATAAACAAAGAGCTAAATAAATTGTTGTTCTTATGAAGCAGACCAAACAAAATTGAGTTGTATTTCACTATGACTCAATACAAAGTTGAATGAAAACTGCAAACTTACCACAAAACACTTTTCACTTTAAAACCTTTTTTTTATTTATCTTCTCTTAAGGGGACACTTAATTTTTTTAAATTCTGTCGTCATTTACTCACCCTCAAGTCATTCCTGAATGTTAATATTGAAACTGTTTGGGTCACCATTGGCTTCCAATGTATATGAAAAAAGGTATATTTTGATAACACAGAAGAACGAAAGCCATTCAGGTTAGGTGCAAAATGAGGGTGAATAAACGATGACAGAATAATGTTTTAATAAAAAAATGTCTGTAAAATCTCTTTGTTTTCTAATTGTTTTACATGAGCAATAAGGAACTCAAGGCTGTGCTGTATTATATTCACAATACAGCATGGTCTGTTGCACCTTAGTGCTTAATTCATATTTTTCTCCTTTTATTTAGCGTTTTTCTCTTTTTAATACTCACTGACTCATTCTCTTTGGCAAACGCACCATTACTTGTCATGCCAATGAAGCCCATTGAACATTAAAAGAGAAACAGAGGGAGGAAGAGGACTGCAGAAGTCCAGAGAGAAACACAAGCACCCGGGGAAAGGCACAGCTTTTGCTCTGTCAGACCGTTTCAAAGGAGCACACACACACACACACACACACACACACACACACACACACACACACACACACACACACACACACACACACACACACACACACACACACACACACACACACACACACACACACACACACACACACACACACACACACACACACACACACACAAAAACACACACAAAAACACAAAAACACTTTCAATTCTGTAAAATGATTTCTAACGTAGCCTAATAAAACTCTGAAAAGAACAATAAAACTCTGAGAATAACATATTGAAGTTTAAAAAATCTATTTTGCAGAGAAGACTTCGATCTTAAGCTGCAGGCCTCTAAATTTGCCTTTTCAAGTATTTTCAAGTGGTTCACTGAGGTGTGAGATTCCTAAAAACGTGTTTACAGGGAAATAAAAAAATCATTATCTGTCTCAGCGCTTGGGTCTCTAAGAGTTAAACTCTTGCAGACCTGCTCTGTAATATTACACATATAGAGACTTATGAGAGAAACTGAGAAAATCCTAGCAGTCATTCTGAGCAGATTCTTTGCGAGCCATTCTTTGTTTTCCACTACTGTCATTGCTCTACAACAATAAGCTGCAAATGCTTTGTCAATACAAATGCAGCTATTTGTCATGCCAATAAATCAAACTAAACTGCAAGTGAAAAACTCAGAAAGAAAGAGAATAAGAGAGAGAAAGATGGAAAGAGAGGGGATTCGAGCTGTATGTTGGTCAAGTTCAGAATAATGTGCAGAGATGAAGAGTCAGAGAACATCAAAAAGAGCGAGAGACCAGATCAGTGTGACAGCAGGTACAATTCATAAAACACTGCGATAAAGAAACATGAATTTCATATGATTCATTATAATAATAATAAATAAAAAAAATAGATAAAAAAAAAAAAATATATATATATATATATATATATTTAAGACACAATAGTCAGACATAACCTTGCATGTGTACATAGACCAATAATTAAAGCAACACTAAGGAACTTTTCCTCTCCGGTCGCCCTACAGGTTGGAAGCGGAATTGTCGATTACCGCTGTCGTAAATAATTTAGCCTACCACAGCCTACTGTCGCACACGCACGCACATCCTCTGTTTATCCAGCACCGGCTTTGGAATCAACAATGGCCACAGACAAGGTAGAGTATGGTGCATGATTTTATGAAATTCATCACAAACGAAGAAAAACTATGTATGCCGCCAGTAAAAGCGATACAGACCACGTCAGGCTACGGCAGACGTGTCATTTAACCTATTGTAAGTCGATGTACCATCACAAGGGTCTTGGAAGTATATTATGAAGGTTGAAAAACTACATAGTGTTACTTTAAGAAATATAAGTTCATATTGGATTGTACACAGAACGAAACTACAAAAACGGACCAAAAACACGCCACCAATCCCTGCTGCTTTAGTAGGCTGTGTAGCGATCAAAGAGAAAGGCTGGAAAAAAACAAGTGTTGTGATTTCCTGTGATACTCTAGAGACTGGCACAGAGACAGAGAGAGTTTATGGGCAGAGACTAGGCTGGACGGGATGGTAAATAAAAGAAAGAAAACTAATCAGCAAACTTTTCTACAACCACTTTCACTCGTTCTTTGCATCCTTCTTTCTTTCTCTCTTCTGTTTGTTCTTGTCACATCAGGATTCATTTCCTCTGTCAGTGCTTCAGCTGACGTCGCAGAGGAGCCTGCTATCAGCAACATGCGAAACTTCTTGATGAGCACAAGCTTTAAACTCAACATGAAACGGCATTCACAACAACTCTTACTTCCGAAATGTTCCACTCAAAAATACATTAGTGGACATTCAATTAAAAAAAAAGAAAATCTATTTTATCCAACAAGATGTTGCATTTTATATAAAAACGATAACAAATCTAAATGAGAGATCTTTTTTTAAATCTACTGTTATTAGCAATTATTGCTGTATTCTTTGTCAACCAGCATTAAACTAGTTAACTAGAATTAGAAACAGTGTTTCTTCTATTTTAGATTCTTATGTTTCTCCACAGCCCCATCAGTAGGACCACACCAAAAATGTGTTCTTTTTAAACTTTAATCATACTGGAAATCAATCATTATATCATTAAAGCGTCCATCATTAAAATGATACTCTTTCATGCTAAAACCAAATCGATACTATGGGTGCAAAACAGACTCACCAAGTAGCTTCCACCCGCTTTAATGAGACACCTGAGCTTGATTTTCTTTAGCAAGTTTTGACAGTTCTAGGGGGAAATGTATTTGACGTTGTATTGATGTGAAGAAGAGAGAAGTGCGAGAGCGACGATTAAAGAGCACTGCTGAAGAACTGTTACACAGACTGCTGTCTTTATATGCACACTGTATGAGTGCGATCCAAACAAATGCCTGAATCCAAATGGTACCCATCTCTATCTTTAAACTCAAGTTAAGTTGACATTTACACAGCTTACACAAGGTACACCACGCACTGAAATGCTTGTTAATGCTTTAAAGGTGATGTATGTAACTTTTTCACTCTACTAAAGCATAAAAATACCATAATATGTTTGCATATATTGAAGAAACATGCTAAGTTCACATACTCGTTTCTCTGAAAAACACTCCTACAGCCAGTTACTTTACGTTGAAATGTGTGCTTCCAGGCTGGAATATTTGTTTTTGTTTTGGTCTGTGATACTGCACATTGCCAACTTGCAAATTTTCATTGTCAATTGCACTTGTTCCTGTTGCGTGTGCTCAAACTGGCAATCCGTGTGGGAAGCAGGTGGTGGGAGAAACGACGATCTCCGATATTTTGAATTCGACTGCAGTACCTATTTCGACCACTAGTTGTTATTCTTACATACTGCACCTTAACCCTTTCACAAGTAAGTTTAAAATATTCGAACTGACCCCCCAGCGTGAGTTTTTCAAGGCGACTGTTATTTAGAACTTGTCACTTTAATGTTTCCATGGTGACGCGCCATTGCTTGTCACGTGACACAGCGCAACCACAACACAGCGCTGAATGAAAGATGATCTGCTTTTATGTCATTTTTCTTTTTTTATTAAAAATATTCACAAATGTATTAGCTATAGCATGAAACACTGATTTTCCGATTGTCAAATATGTGCAAGTGGATGTTTTGTTGTTTAAACACCCTTATAACGATCGCATTGGTTGAGCTGTATGTGCGATGGGCGGCGCCATGTTAGTTTGTTTCAGTTCAGAGAATCGGATCTGATTTACAACACTTCAATTCCTCCACTTCTCACGAAATACATGAAAGTAAGTGGCCGGTGAACTGGGAGAAGAATAGGGTAAAATGTAAACCTACTCACACAATGTGTATCTGATATGTATAAAAGTGTTGTCTTATTATAATGGGAAAGGATTATTATTACCGCTTCCATAGACATCAGTGTGTATTTTACCAACTCAAAATCATTGTTTTGCTAGTACTTATGTGTATTTAAGTGTCTGAAGCCTAAAATAAACATTATGTGGTTGAAAACACTCAATAGTTGTGATATACGACAGCACTGAGTGCGTCCGTCTCTGGCTCAGTGCCAGTCAATGCGCGAAAGCACTTTTGAATTAAGCAGTTGATCACGTGATGCACTGAGCGTTCTAATCACACCAGGGACCAGCCAAGACTGATCACACCGGTGTGATCGTACATGCGAAAGGGTTAAAAGAAAACAAAGACAAGACAAAATGTACCTGCACAGGCCGCCCTCATGAGTGAGGAAAGGACGCCATCCGTCCACTCATTGCTGGAGAGGTTGTATTCTCCGTACAACTCTCCTAGGCTCACTGCCTTGGGGTTCAGGGGACACTCCTAAAGGGGCATGAGCAAAGGTAAAAGGTTAGAGTTTAAAGTAGAAGGGAATTATTCAACAACAGGATAGGAAGCAAACAGAGGTGAAATCATACAGCGGTGAGAAACTGACACGCAGTAGACTCAAGGGTGGGTGTGTGTATTATACGGAGTGGTGGTAATGAGGAAACAGGGTGAGGTGATGTTTGCATGGAGAGATAGAGATAGGCACCAGAAATAGATATGCAAAGAGGGATGGGTGTTGAGTCAGATATGAAAGAGGAGACAGGCATCGAGAGATGGAGAAAGAGAAAGAAGGAGGGAGAGAGAAAGGGAGGATGCAAATAGAAATGGCAGCTTGAGTCACAGAGAGAGCGGGGAACAAGATGGACCCCCAAACTGTAAAGAATTACACACACTAGGCAGAGAGTACCAAGAGATGTAAACCAACAGAGATTTAGAATCATATGCTAACACCAGGACGCCAAACCCACACAGACACACAGTCACCACAGGTACCCAAGCCCACAGAGAATTAGACAGTGACAAGGACAGGGCGAAAGCACTGGAGGAAGAGAGCAGGAGAGAATTAGGCTGTGTTTATAATGGCTACACTACCTAACACTTACTGAATACTGTGCTGTATACAGTGTACACTGACTTCTATTTTTTAATTTATAGAATAATTGGAATTCTATAGTTCTTACTTCATTCTGCTCAGCATACTTATAAAAAATTAAAAACAGCAAGGAGTATTAAGATTCTATAAATATATATTTTAAGAAGATACATATATACTTGAAGAAATATACTTATATCTTTAAAATATATATATATATATATAATTGGGGTGTAACGATACCCTCATGTCACGATTCGATACATATCACGATACTGAACTCACAATACAATATTATTGCGATACTTCAAGACAGATGGTAAAAGGTTAACAAAAAATGTACTGTTGATTAAAAGGCTAAATTACATTGTGTGTGTAAATGAAATGCTTGCACTTGGTGCTGATAACCAAATGCACAGGACAACGGTGATACCAGAATAAAAATATTCATGATTCTGAAGCTGAAAATACTGAATTATTTTAGATGAATATTTTCTGGTAACATAAAACATTTGGCATTATCAGGACCCACAAATATTCCCCCATTGCATTATTATACATTATATTCAACATTATATATAGTATTTTAATGTAGTACTGACACTAAAACTCTGTAAACCTTTTTCACACACAGTCATTTTCATTTTGGGCGAACTATACACAATACATATTGTCACTATCCACGATACATATTGTTATATTTTTGTATTGCGATATATTGTGACATGATATATTGATGCACCCCTAATTTACAATGTTAAATGTTTCCACAAAAATATTAGACAGCACAACTGTTTTCAACTGTGATAAGCCGAAATGTTAAACAATGTATTCACTTAGTGTGTCTTTTTATTTTATGTGTTTAATCTAATTTTGTAATTGGTAATGTGCTATTCTCAATGCAAGCAAATATTCCAAAACTAACAGCATGCTACATGTTGTCACTTGACCTCATTATGTTAAATGTTTAATTTAGCAAGTACAGGGTCCCTCATTTCTCATCCCAGCAGTTCCAACACTAATTAAACCCACCTGAATAAACTAATCAGGTTCTTTAGCTTTACTTGAAGATTGCAGACAGGTGTGTTGGAGCATGGTTGGAACTAAACTCGGTAAGAGTAGTATACTATTCATAACATGTTATTGGGTGCAGTACAAAAGGGGGCAAATTTGTATGGCGTCTACACAGAAAAACAAGATTTTGAGAATATCTACAAAGCATAAAAACAATCTTTCAGACCATACCTGCAACTCTCACTTGTACACACACACTCCAGGAACATCATTAAAGAAGAAAAACATGAGAAACACATATTTCCCCCACCCCACCTCAACCCCACTCTTCTATTTTTACCCGCACCAGGATGACACACGTGAAAGGGGTTACAAAGAATCAAGAAGACGGGGAAAAACAACAGTAGCGAAAACAAAAAAGATCAGAACAAACATGAACGCTAAACACTCGGTTTTAGACATGAGGAGTCTCAGCCGATGACTGCGTTAAAAGCACAGCGTGGAGTGGCTGGTTGGTTTGGTGGAGTGAGCCAAACCAACTGTGAAAAGAAAGAGATCATAAGCGGCGACAATTAGCGGTAGCTGCCATCTTGACTACGCCATCATTGTCAAAACATCCACGAGTGAGCCGTGAGTCTGTCAGGGGGGCTTTTAATGAGTGTTAAGTCCTTGTTGCCACATGTTCTCTAAACAGCGGAGCCTGTTTAAGGGAAACTCTATTGTCTTGGTGGTAAATGCATCACGCGGCCGCTGACGGCGGTTCATTTTCATGGTAATAAGGGATGGAAGGTTGGCGTAGCCTCTTAGGCTCTAACACAGCTGCTGCGGAGACATTTGTTTTAGAGGCATGATCTTTGCCCTTAAAACTAGTCATGTATGGAGACAACTAATTTCGATAAAGCTAACTTTGTTATTGAGGAACCTTGCGTTGACCTGTTGCACTTTAGACAACATAAAAAGCAAAACAGTTAGCTATTGATGCAGAGAAAGTTGAGAGATAAGGTTTAGATAGAAGCCTCACACGTATGAGGTTGAATTCAGGTACTCCGTTGCGATGCATGGTGCTGAGGGCGTTCTGAAGGATCCTCCACGTGACCGTCTTGGCGCTGCCAGTCTTCCCCACTATCATCGTGGAGTGTCGGGAGTTTTTGGTCTCGTACAGTTGAATTACCTTTGTCACAGTGAAGGGGGTCACCTGGAGACCGTTCTGACGAATCTCTGCCTCTATAGCTTCTTTCAGCTAGTGATAAAGAGAAAGAAAACGTGTGTAAGACGGTGTGTTAGAACGTTGAAATTCTGATAACCAAATATGTGCTAATTGCTTCATAACATTGCATAAACTCTTTCCATGATGGAAAAACATCCCTTCGGTGGAGGTGAATCTCACTGAAGCACTAAAGACAAATGAACTGGCAAGAGGTGGGCGGCCATCTTAATAAAAACACCTGCTGATACTGCACCCCTGAGTGAAGTCGCACCAACCAGAACTGCTCCAGAGGCACTAAAGCAGCCATGCTAAACTCTCAGGTTAATTTAATCTCCCTCTCGAAGTTCTCTCTCGACTCGTTAAACAGATGGAGAGGAGGAATAATGGGAACGGCTCTGAGGCGCTTGTGCTGGAGTAAGGTGGAGATGAGGATGCAGGATGGGTAATATAACAGCAATAAAAACACTATGATGTGCATGAGTGGAAGCAGAGAAGGAGAAATATACCACTTTTTGTCTATGTGTGTGTGTGTGTGTGTGTGTGTGTGTGTGTGTGTGTGTGTGTGTGTGTGTGTGTGTGTCGCATTTGATTGTGGAAGGAGCAGGAAGCAGCTGTGCAGACGTTCTGAGGTATCTGCCTTACGTCTCCAAACCTGAGTCGCAAACTCCATAAACTCTTTCTCAGAAAGAGCATTTGTTTTTATTCAGCAGAACAGGTTTAAACACTCATTTGGCATGTTTTACATAGTTAAATGTGTATTTAGACAAAGCATTAATCAAAACAACAGAAGGCGGTTTATTATTAAGATGTTTTTTTTTTTTTTACATTTTGAGAATCAAATGCATATAAGTTTTAGCTTTGCATTCTCTATTTAAATAATTATTTTTATACCTACTGTATACAGTTTGTACTAAAATAGAGATCCTTTAGTTCACCAGAGATAAAGTGTCTTGCTTCAAGAGATTTGACATTTTAAAGATATTAAAATGTTTTCTCTTTCACAGTCTAAATTCAGCTGGGGGAGAGTTAGCTGGTCTAGCTGGACTCGCAGTCTAGCCAAGCTAGTGTTTAGCTGCTTTAGTTAAGTGGCCAGCGCTGGTTTCCTAGCCTGACCAGCTGAACAATTTCAAAATCCTTCTAAAACCTCTCTAAAACAGTAGTTCCCTTTCGAAGGGAACTCAACAATACGTCAACGACGCTATGGGGGGAACGCCTCAGGCGTGACAGGTGTCTGAAATCACTATCAAATCACGTCAATCATATTGACCGGCGACAGCCCGTGAATCATTAGCGTGAATGATTAACGTGCGACCTGGAAGTATAAAGGGGCGCCTTGCAAACATGACAAATCTTCTCATCGTCTTCAGGGACTGTCTGTTTGAAAACGCTACTCAATGAAACGGTAAGAAAATGAAATGTACAGCACACGAGTGTGTTTTTTCCTGCCTGGGAGAAGAGCGCGCACGAGAGGTTCTCGAGGGAATCCTCTGTGTGAACTGTGAGCGTTTTTCTCTTAAAACGCTCCGCTCTCGTCTGGCCCTCTTCTCGAGTGAAGGGGGTTCAACGTCTGGTCCGCGTGGTCCCGCTCGTGCCGAGGCAGAGCGGCGACTTGCATCATGGGCTTCCAGATAGAGCTCATCGATCATCTTGAGAGTCCTGTAAACCTCTCAAATGATTCGACGGCTGACGAGGGCGAACTGCAGGCACCAATGGTTTCCTGCAGTTGCTGCTCTTCAGGACGAGCAGGAGATGGCTGAGGAGGTTTATAATCAGGTAGATCCTGAACCCTCTCAGCCACCCTGCCCCGTGTGTGCAGACCTGGTGGATGTTGTGGAGCGCGCCGCCAACAGGCTGTAGCTGCCATGGCGACGCGCTAGAGGAGAGACCGCTCGCGGTAGGCTTGGCGATCGGTTTCTCCCCTGCCATACACACCAGCTCAGGTGAGCCTTCCATTCCTTCCTGATCTTCACACGGAGATCGAGAGGGCATGGAAGAGCCCATGCTCTGCCCGTATTCACCGACATCAGCGGGTTAATTTCGCTGATGTTGAGGGGATCGCAGAGCATGGGTATGTGTCGATGCCGCCCATTTGACGAGTCGTTTGCGAACTATCTCGTGTCTGGGCAGGCGTCGACACTGAGAGCTCCAACCCTGCCATCCAAACCGCTAAAGTCAACAGCACGTTTGAATGGCAGAGCATACACGACAGCGGTTCAGGCTGGTGCTTCCCTGCACACTATGGCGGTGCTGCAGGCACATCAGGCCGACCTGCTGCAGGATCCTGCATACCGCTGAGATCCGGTTCCACACCCAGGCAGGCGGGAGGGCCTGGCCCTTCACGGTCCGAGGACCGTAGACAGGGCCAGAGAGCCAGTGTCGCCTCTCGTGCGCCCCCTCCGTGGAGGAACAGGGCGCAGAAGAGGCGTGACTCCCGCAAGAAGAGGGATCTGAGGGAGGTTATCCAGCACAAGCGCGCACAGTGTCGCTGATGGATAATCTCCCCGGAGGGCTTCATTACAAAGAAATCCAGCCCTCTCCTCTCTTCTGACTCCCTAGACGTTCATTACATCAGGCCTGGGGCTGGGCCTATGATAAGAACGATGTTCCAATGGCCCGCCTAGGTTTGGCTAGTAGAAACGCCTCTTTCAGGCATGTAAAGTGGTGGACCCCAGGGTCATAAAGAACTATCTGGCGAGTCTTCACTCCGCACGCCGCAGGTGAGCTGACTGGTCTTTTAAGAGTAATTTTTTGTGAATTAAAATTCCGAGATGTATCTCTCTACAGACCTCGTTCCCTGTATAGAGCTATGGGGTCATGTCAAGGTAATAAGGTAAGAGAAGTTTCCTGGATCATTAGGGCCCTGAAGTTCCCCGTTAGGTGGCCAGAACGATAACTATGTTAGCCTTCGGGCTGTTAGCCACCTCAGGGTAGAGTAGTTGGTCTCTCTCTTAGAATTTTTTACTTAGAGTGTTGACTGATGCTAGAGCTTCAGATAGATCTTATGTCCGGCCCACGGGTCCGTTGACTTCTTCCTGAGTATTTCGCCCCTTGAGCTCTGTTTGGGTTTCATTAGGCTGAGCGATTCTGCAGCCCTTTGTATGGAATAATACAGACTATATTCTTTAGTAAGGCTGTGGCTCCTCCGAGCCCATAGATTGATCTATGCTTGCAGGCTGGCCCTCACCAGGGCCGCCTCTGTAGCTGGCCTAGGCTGTGCCAGGGATAATAGAGGCGCTCTGCTAAAAATTTTAGCATTTCTTCCTCTGACCCTTCACTGTGTGAATGTTGGTTTCTAGCATCCCTGTATAAACAGCCTCCTCCAGTGGGAGTCGTTAGGCCAAGGCCCGCCCCCTTCTCTGCATTCTGGGGTGCCTAGAGTAATGCAGCGTGGTGCTGAGGATGGTTTGTAAGGACATGGTAGGCCTCAAACAGGCCTCCGTGGTATATATGTCTTTATTGAGCAGGGTTAGGCCGTCTTTCGCTTCACGAAGAAGACTGGGTTTCCTGCCCGACTCTGCCATGCAGAACTGGCCTACGGATTTAGGCCGCCAGTTTAGGCTTCACTCACCTCGCTGAGCTACTGCTCGAGCGCTAGGTTGTAGGTGGTTGGCTTTCATTCAAGCCCCACTCCCCTAGGTTGGGCACAGATACATTTCTGTCACCCCTAGAGCCGCTGGCAGGCCCGCACCCTGGTAACCTCAGGGTGAGGTGTGAGTATTCCCCTGTGATACAGGGTAGGTCTGAGCACTTCACTCCCAGTTCTGTTTTATCCCACCTCGCACCACTATGGCTCGGGTCGAGTATGAAGTAAGCTTCACTTCTTCTTTGGTCGAAGTACGCTCCCCTGAAGCCAGAGCATTGCCCTGAGCTGACGCCCATGCATAGATGGTAGGCCCCTGACTAACTGGGGCCTCCGTTGAGGCAGAGTGGCGTATGTTGTACTCCCCTTGTTTTAAGGGTGCTAGCTTTCTTGCGGAGTACACTGCCATGGGCAATGTGATTAGGCACCAGGATGCTGTAGGCGCTGTGTAAACAGAGTATGGTTTCCAACAGTGTACTTTATGGCAGAATATGACTTGCTATTAGCTAGTAGGCCCGACCAGGCCTCCCTGATAGGCGAGTCCCCAGCTGGCTGGCCTTAGCAGGCCACCTTATACTTTCACCCGGACTCAGGGCTCAAAGCTACCAGTGAGTTCCCACAGATAGTGGTGACCAGGTGGTAGGCCTCACCAGGCCTCCCTGAAGGTGAGCATCCCACGTACTGTGGTTATCAGGTAGTAGGCCTCACGTGCCTCCCTAAAGGATCAGGTAGTAGGCCTCTCGGGGCCTCCCTGTAACGCTCCCTAGTGGTGCTGGGTTTATGAAGCTAGTGGTCTCTTGCTATCAGTTTCAGCTAGCCTTAATAGGCAGCTGCTGAAGGCGAGCTTGCGCCCTGGCTCGCTAAAGTGTTCATTCTCTGCTAAAGGTTCCCTCCCGGAACCTTTTCTGCCTACAGCCTGGTTTGCCTATCAGGCAGACCGTGTGCTCCCCTCATGAGGGTCTCTTTGAGCATGCGGCTTCCTGAGTCTGGTCAGACGGTCGTAGGCCTCTCGTGAGGCCTCCCAGTTAGATCAGCCCTTAGGCCTTCACAGGCCTCCTCAGTGTTTTGAAACACAGACACTGGGTTGATCCGTGGATCGAGTAGAGAAACTCCCCTCGCTAGCAAGGGTCGGAAAGCACTATGCTGAGTCATACTCTCCGGGATATCCCGTCTCTGAGATCCGGGCCGAGTGGTTCACTGCCAGCTTCGCAGTCCCTCGGGTTGGATGCCTTACTTAAGGCATTTGTCCAGAGGCTCTGTCTTCAGACAGACAGGATTTGGCCAGACTAAGTGTCTATGTACTGGCGCCAGGTCAGGCCGTCCTGGTGGCATTTCGGGGTGAGTACGTTCCCCTGAATAGTGACTGGCTGGGGTTCCCTTGGGTTCCCTAGCCACATTCCCTAGAAGGGACCCCTTCTAATTGGAAGCTGAGGTTCCAGGCCCGGAGCCGGCCCAGGTAGACCTTTCATTTAACCATGTTTATGAAGGTTTTTCTGTGAGGCTGTAGCTTGGGCTATGACCGTAGGGAATGCTGTCACTGACAGCCCAGTGTGACCTGAGGGTGAGTGGTTCTAGCGTTTCATTTGAAGTTGCTGGTTCTGACAGTTGTCACTGCCACTTGGCATGCACTCCCCTTAGCATGGCGGCGTTGGTATATCGTTCCCCATAGCGTCGTTGACGTATTGTTGAGTTCCCTTCGAAAGAGAACGTCTCAGGTTACGACTGTAACCTATGTTCCCTGAGAACAGGGAACGAGACAATACGTCTCCCTGCCATGCCGCGGGGTTTGCCTACCGTACAGTCCCTTCAGACGATAAGGTGATTTGTCATGTTTGCAAGGCGCCCCTTTATACTTCCAGGTCGCACGTTAATCATTCACGCTAATGATTCACGGGCTGTCGCCGGTCAATATGATTGACGTGATTTGATAGTGATTTCAGACCCTGTCACGCCTGAGGCGTTCCCCCCATAGCGTCGTTGACGTATTGTCTCGTTCCCTGTTCTCAGGGAACATAGGTTACAGTCGTAACCTGAGACGTTCTCAAACAGTGGACACCCAAGAAGTCATTAAATTATTTAAATTTAGTTATATTAAAGGGATAGTTCACCCAAAAATGAAAATTATGTCATCATTTACTCACCCTTAAGTTGTTCCAAACCTGTAGGCCTGTGAGTTTTTCTCTTCTGTTGAACACAAAAGATGATATTTTGAAGAATACCGGTAACTAAACAGATGATGGACCCAATTGACTTCCATTGTATGTAAAAAATACTAGGGCAGTCAATGGCTACAGTCAACTGTATTCTTCAAAATATCCTCTTTTGCGTTCAACAGAAGAAATAAATTCATACAGATTTGTAACAACTTGAGAGTGAGTAAATGATGACAGAATTTAAATTTTTTGGTTGACTATTTTAGGAGACCAGCTAAGACTAATAAACCAGCCAAGGCTGGTTAAGATATTTTCTCAGCAGGGAAGTGCAGAGACAACTATAAGTAAGTCATTTCCAGATGGATGTCCTGAGTTACAGTTATTGGTGCAGACATTACATACTACACACTTCAAGGGCACAAAGTTAAACTGGGATATCTGTAACTCTCCAGCCCACAAATTAGACTGTCTTAGCTTTAAAACAGCAACCTTTTCGGTGCTTGTCAGAATATTTATCCACTAAGCTCCCACTAACACCTTTGCATTGGCCTTTATCTGTATTAAAGGAGTGGACTCTGTGAATTGTGTACAGACAGGGCAGCGAAATATCTGCAGGCTTTAATGGATTTTTTGAAAGGCGTTTCAGTGAGAGAGAGCCTGTGTGAGAGCTGTTCACTGAAAAATAGGATGGGTGTAATCAAAAACACACAAAAAGATATGCTTTTAAGAGCTGTGAGTCAGAGCACACATTCATACACAAATAGACAGACTTTCAGCTGCTTTATGAGTCCATTATGAGGCCAGATAAACGCTAAGGGACAAGCTACCTTTCCGTAGTCGATAGTGGGCGTTTCCACGGCAGGGAAAAGATCCTGGATGATCCCGTTAAACAGTGGCAGATCGATGGAGGTTAGTTTAGCAATGTTCATGTCCTTCATAGACATCAGCAGGATCTGAGGTCAAAGGGTATAAGGGAAAAAAATGATGTTAAATTAGCTCAGTGCAGGGATACATCTTCAAAGCTAAGGTAGGCCAGCTTCACTTGACCAAATGTCAACCTTAATTTATGAGAAGGAGACCGCAAAACTGGTCTCAGATACATCTGAAAACTGCCCTTCCTGCTCTTCTGTAATCAAAAGCAGTAGCCATACTGCTTCCGAATGACATTTATTTTAACAAGCACACCTTACACACATGTGAACCTTTAAATAAACATGGGGCACCTTTTCCATGGGTGATGATATTGAAGTAAAGAGAAAAAGACAGAGAGAGTGGCGAAATGAGCACTCATGTGGGGCTTATGAGTCCCTTTCGACTTCTCTTTTAAGGTTTTGTCCCCTTTGATACATTTTTTATCACATCCAGAGAGGAGCACGTCTTTGTGACATGTCTCTCTCAGCATTAGTACTTCACACACACACAAACACACTGATAGTTCAGTGCACATACACACAAAAACTGTCTGTTTCACTGAACGTGCACTGAGACGTATTCAGGTGAAGCAGGACTCTGAGAGGAATGTTTCTGGATTCATTGGATGCTGCATATTTGTGTGCCACACCTCTTCATCGACAATGTCAGGACAAGCTCTGCGCTTCTTTCCAGCATAGCGAAGCAGAGAGGTGAGAGCTCGCAGGCCGAAGTCATAGTGATCCTGTTTAGACAACTGCTGCACCGCCAGAGAATACAGAGTGAAGACCTTCTTAGCCAAAATCTGAGAGAGAGACAACAAGAGACAAGTCTAACAATGTATTTTTTTTTTTTTTTACAAAATACAATGATAATATGATGAGGACACAATTAGCATGAGACTGCATTCACAACCCATTAATATTCTTGAGTGAAACCGGAAAAATGGGGGAGATAAACTTTTGGCCAAGAGCTGATTTTGTCTGTTGGGAATTGTTTGGATTGTGAAAAGTTCACACATGAATTTTCTAAAATAAATCCAGGAGCATTTGGTAAGAAAATAATAGTGTCTACAGTTCCAGTTGACATTAACATAATAGAAATCTCTTAAGAAAATGGATAATGTGACCTTGAACACCCACGGCTAACAGAAACCATGGGAAGAGGTATAGTGATGTATCTGACAGTATTACAGTTATATATCAGACGGGCCGATAAAGAAAGAGCATGAGAGGGAGTGAGAGGGGTGTAAATGAACAAATTCAATAACCTTTATTGCATCATTTTTTAATCTATGAAGGAATGGAGATCAATAAATCAAAATCAAAGTCAGTAAGATGAACAACCTCAAGAAAACACAATGATTAAAAAGAGGTTTGCATTCAAAAAGGTTTTGTCGAATTTGCAAAAATGAATGGTGTGTGGAGAGCTTAAGTAAAAATTGTAATGTTTTGCATTGTATGCCACTGTTTTACAGCAGGGTTTCCCAAACTGGGTTTCGCAAACCCCTGGGGGCTTGTGAGGGAACTGCAGTGGGTTCCTGAGTTGATGAAAATCTAATAATTAATTAAAGGGATTGTTCAGCCAAAAGTAAAAATTCTGTCATTAATTATCTCACCCTCATGTCGTTCTAAACTTCGTTCATCTTCGAAACACAAATGAAGCTCTTTTTGATGATATCTGAGCGATTTCTGTCCTCCCATTAACAGCTACGCAACTGACACTTTAATGCTTCAAAAAGTTAATAAAGAAATCATAACAAATCTATATGAAATGAGCTGTTTAGTCCAACATTTCTAAAGAGACACGATTGCTTTATATGATCAACAGATTTAATTTAGGCTTTTAAATTAGACAATGGAGCTTCAATACAGATGCTTAATGCCCATAAAGCAATTGCATGTCAGCAATAATTCACCAATGTAAATTCAACATGAATAAACTATAAGCAGTCTGAAGGTAAGATGTAATTTATGAAAAATTATTGGAAAGACAACATTTAAAAGCACAATTGTTTTCAAATGAAAAATAATGACAGATTAACACAATGGGTGCTATTTATGTGTGTGATTGAGAGAGCGACAGAATGCAAAAAAGGCCGAAGCACACAAGTGAGCGTATGTGTTGTCTCCATGAATACCGTGAATATGTAACAGAAGGCAGAAGTCAGTGTGTGTGAGGGTTACCATGTCAGCACCGTTTCCACACTGCCTGCTAACAGTCTTACTTATACCGGCACAAACGCTCATGCGAGCACACACACGGAAACACGCGCCAAAGTAACGCTAGGCTGAGCAGACTATGGGCTCGCAGGGGACGGTCATCTCGCTGTCAGTTATGGCTCATAACACCAAGACCTGCACACTCCGGTGCGTCGGGGCAATACTCTCTCGCTCTCTCCCTCTAACACGGCCCGGCATTGATATGTCCATTTCCTTTCATTTGCAAAGGTAATAGTTCTCTCTCGACAGCACGCGATGATTCTGCCGTATTGACTATGCAGATGGGTGTCTGGAAGAGGGCCGAGTATGCTGGGACAATCAAATCTGCCATTGACATTCTGTGCTTGGCTGGGGCTGGTGCTGGGTCCCTTCCCAGCTCTCTTAATCTCAAGTCCATTATTTGTAATTCTGAGTCCAATTCCCAATGCCTGTGCCGCTGCCAGCCCGCCGGGCTTGTGTACGCCATCAACAAATGAGGCTTCCCGTTTGGAGCGCGCAGGCAGGGGGAAGAGAGGGGACGCAGCCAGTGGAAACTTGTGGGATTTGGTCAACCACAGGGGTGTGTGTTTGTGGAGTGTGTGTTTGAAGGGGTTGGCATTACGCATCGGTCGGATGTCTCTCGCGCACATGCGTGCATAAACTCACAATTGGCATGCCTGCTGCGTGTTGGAGGTAATCCGACGGTAGGATCAGCCCCCTGGACAGTGTAAGTGTGTGTGTGAGCCAGTTCATCTGTGTTTGCATAACTGAGTTGATCTCCACCATCTTCAATAGAATCTAAAATCCCATAATAAGAAGCTCTCTCAATTCCTTCAACAACTGTTTTCTTCATATACTCTGAACTTACAGAAATGACTCAATCATACAATATTAATTAGTGGTGTTAGTGGTACAGACATGAATGATGCTTCATTGTGCTGCTTTTTGAGGAGGGGTGTGTTGTTACTGCCCTAAATGATACTTGGTGGATAATAAAATGGGTGAATCATAGATACTTGGAGGTGTGGAATAGGAGAATGTATTTTAGCATACAAAAAATGACACACTTGACCCTTAAATATAAGGTTTTAAAATGGACAAAACAGCCTCTGTTTTGCTCTCAAGGTTGTCAGTGAATGAGACAAAAAAAGATGATGCTTTGAAAAGAAAAACCTTTAAGTGTCCAGTAGGGGTGGGTGGATCGATTTAAATATCAATAGTATCGATGCCAACACTGGTATTGGTATCAGATCGATCCAATTGTAATTGAATCGATATTTTAATTTAAATATCTCTCCTCTACGTTCACTATACTTTGCTCGTGTCTTCTACCTCTACAATCCTGAGCAAACGCTGCTTTCACATCCATTTGCTCCTCCTCCCCCTCCTGCTGCTCTTCTGTGATTCGTTGTTGTGTCGTCACGTGACTCACTGACACACCGCGCCGGGGAGCAGCGAAGGCTGATAATAGCACATTGAATGAGAGATCAGGATGGCCGAGAGGAACAGAAGGGAGCCAGGGAACAGGGAATGTAATTGCACAGGTATATTTGTTCTTTGTTTGTTCTTCAGTAATAATTGTGTGCACTTTATTTCAGTGTGTGTGTGTGTGTGTGGTAATGTCAGATGAATAAATGTATATTAGATGCAGGTTAGGGTAGGATCAAATTTCTCTCTGTGGAAAAGAATGTGTGCAATACTCAAAAAAGTTTGTGTGTTTTAACGTGTGTGTGTCTGGGTAGCGTGTGTATAAATGTATCGATACATGCACAGCTCCAAGGGCTCGATGTTTGCAAGCACACATGCTCATATGTGTACATGAAAATAATGAACATGCTCCTGAAAACTAAATTGTTCTGTTATTTTCAGTCTCTCCCATTCACTTTCAGTGGTCGGCCATTGTGACCATTTTTGACCATGCCTACTCTCAGATAAATGAGGTCCCCGATTAATCAGATGCAAATCAAAATATAAAACCAGTCCTAATTGAAAGAGAACATGTTGACAAAAAAATTGAATCCAAGATTGGGTGAAAATATGGTATAATGAGTGACTTATAAGCTATTTTTTATAGGGCGGTCATTTTTGAACGGGAACACCACAAGTGTAACAAGGTGACAAACCCCCCCCCCCAAAAAAAGAGAACATTTTCAAAAAAAAAACGAGATTTAGTTATACCGTTTGGGAACAAAGTCACTAAGTTTCAGTCCAAAGCGATAACATTAACTAGTATTTTCGGGAAAAAGAAAATCTTCTCCGGGTCAAATTGACCCGAACACCACTTTGCTTTTAAAACCAGAAAAAAGTGAGAGATTTTTGTTATTCTTTATTTACATTTTTTTTTTAAAAGGCTGTAAAGCATTCATTCTACACTGCCTAACAACTAATACACCTCAGAAATAATAACATAGGCTACTGCTCTCCCCGACACAAAATTATTTTTTTTAAGTAAAAAGTATCATATTGGTATCGGTATCGGCAATACTGATCCTATACGTATTTGGTATCGGATCGATACCAAATTTTGCAGTATCGCCCACCACTAGTGTCCAGACAGGAGTGCAAAATCACACTCCATTTTTTTAATGGTTGAATTGGTGTTAATCATGCTGTGTAGCCACTCAATGCTTAAAGAATTAAATAACTTTCAGAATAAACATATCAGACTTAAATTGTGTGTGTGTGTGTGTGTGTGTGTGTATGTACCTTGCAGTTATTGAAACCTTCTGCAAAAAGCGTGATCTCAGCTATAAGGGTGGAATCTGGCACTACCATAGAGATCGGCCGAAACATAGACTTCAAATTATCAGGCAACTCTGTACGGCCAGCGTAGCCTACAGAAGAAATATACATACACAGACAAGAGAGGAAGGAAGGCAATGAGAACCACAAAAGCACAGACTATAACATATATTGCCAACTCTATAAAGATATTAAAAGGGATAGATCACCAAAACAATATATATAATAATTCTGTCAAAATTTAATCACCTTTAAATTGTTTCACCTGTGTGACTTTATTCAGTGGAATATGAGGGTGTGTTCACACTTGTAGTTTGGTTCGCATTTTGTCCTGGTCTGCTTAGTGTTCACATTGGCATTTTACAGGAACACTAAACGCATGGGGATATGTTCACAACCGGATTGGTTGGCTTTTATTACGCATATTTTATGACTTACGGAACATCCAAAACAATGCTGTATGCTGGGATAAATGTGCTCGTTGTATGTGCGTAGCCTAAATATGATGGTATTTTGACCAGCTGAGAACTTGTGAAGAGTTTATATAATGTGTAAAGGAGTCAAAACAGCGGCAGGAATCCCTCCGTCACACACACAAATGAAGATCTGCTGTGAGGAGACGCGCTTCTGATGCCTGTACTGAACAGTGATGAGCAACATCACGACTATGATGAGAAAAACAGATATGCTTGATCATTCTGTCTATTTGAGAGTCACATCTTGTGACATCATGTCTTGTTTTTGTTTCGTTTACATGTCTTTGGTCCGTGTTGCGTTCTGCACCAGAGTTGATTTGAAAGTGGGCTGACTTTCAAAAAAATCTTTTGAGCGTCTCGGTCCGCTTGTTTGGTGGCAACAGGGTTCAGATGTCAGCGTTCACACTTATTCAAATGAACCGCACTAACAGAGCAATCGCACCAGGGTTCGTTTTAATCCAACCAAACATGACAAGTGTGAACACACCCTAAAAGAGGAATATAAAAGGTTTATTTTACTCATTGGAAGTAAATGAGGACTTGTGCTGTCAAACTTTTAAAATAAATTAATAAAACCCCTAAAAGTATTAGAAAATTAATCGATAGAATTTTTTTCTGAAGCCATATAATATGGGATGTCTATGGAACAGACCAAAATACACTGTTTATTCACTGAAAATCTTGACCCTTCCCAATACTCCTTGGTGCAAGATTTCATGAATTAATCAAACAATCAATCAATTGATCCAGTTTTAAAAACAATCTAAATTATTTGTTTAAGAATCAGAATCAATGTCATAACATTGAAGATTATTTGTACATAATGACTTAAATGTCTGTTTGTTTCAGACAAAGCTTTTTGATGCATTTTTGTCATTAAGGTGCTTGACAGCCTCAGTCCTTACTTTCACTTATTATGGAGAAAAAGATATTTGTTTTGTGTTCCACAGAAGATAGTACGTTGGCTTGATGGAGAAACATAATGGTGAGTTTGAGCACCTGGGTTCATGGTGATGAAGATTCCACAAGACCAGACCAAGTTGATCTGTCTTCCCTCAAAGGTGAATTTGTTGAGTCCCGCAGACAGAGCAGACAGGATTGACAGGATCTGCTGAGCCACCACGGACAGGACCTCAATGTTTATCCGGTTAAACTCATCAAAACAGCCCCACGCACCTGTCTGGAGAGAGACATAAGTACATATTCAACAACACTACATTAACTGTTGTTGAGTTTAAGTGCTTGAATGGTGAGAATTAACTGGATACCTGAGCCAGCCCGGAGTACATGCGGCCCATAGATTTGAAGTCCAAGCCCTCTGAGCAGTTAACCACTATCACATACATGCCCAACGATTTACCCAGATCTTTAACCGTCTCTGTCTTCCCAGTTCCAGCAGGGCCTTTGGGAGAGCCGCCCCGATGCAGATGCAGCGCTGTGGTTAAAGTCATGTAACACCTACACAGACAACAAACACATTCTGTAATACATACATACACTGACATATATGATATTTACACATTTATAATGTGACAAATCATGGCTTGTTAAGGCAAAACCATGTTGTAGATATGCATGGAGTTGATCACATTTGTCACTTTCTTTCTTTATCATGTCTTATTGACCATTTTATTCTTAAAGTACACCACTAAAAGGAGGGTTTGTAACAAATAACTTCTGGGAATATGTCTTGGCAATTCTTAGGGCTAGAATAGAAACAGGGATAGACACACTGCACACACACTGAAATTCACTCAAATCACATGAATCCGTAAGCGCATACACAGATGGAAAAGAGACAGACAGGCTTAAGCACATTGTCCATGTCCTTGAGTGGGCTTAAGATGTCACCCTCTCAACATAATAAACCCGGATTAGATTCTTCCTTTCATTCCACTGGAGGCACGTTCTGTGCTGATTTTTTGCAGTCTCTGAAGGCACACAACAGGAAATCCGCCATTGACTCCTGACTCCACTTCCTAGCTGGAATCTCTGCATAATTTCATGTAGACGAAATTATTCCCATTTCTGTTCTATTATCACACAGAGACATCTGGAGCTCCTCTCTCTCTTTTCCTCTATGCGCAGGTGTGCTCTACTGATGGGGAGGTAAGATCTTGACTGATAAGGTTAATGACACGATCCCTGTCTCTCACTCATAATGACTTGGATAATGGCTGAAGTCAGATAACAGCATCAGAGTCCCCATAATGATCATTACAAAGCAGCTGATCATATCAGTCAAATGCAGGAGTTGACTGTCACACAATATATTGATATCTCTAGTAATATGAGAGTTATAATATAATATGAGAGTGTAGGTGATTATATCTCAGCCAGAGGTCTTGGTGGTGTTAATGCATCAACATGCATAGTGCCACCCAGGTAAAATTCACTGTTATAAATGTACATGAAGTCAAATAAACATATCAAGAGTGAAAGTATAATACTACATGCTTCACTCAGATGTTACAGTGCTCTGTCTGAGGGAACTGGTTATCAGTGCCCGGTTGCGACAAAGCCCTCAAGTTAAGAAAATCCAAGTAATAAGGTTAAGGATACAATTAGTGAAACATTGGTTGGAAGAAAAAAACCTAAGGGTCCACTTAAGGTCGTCATTAAGTGTTTCCCCTTAATTGCTTAAGTGTTTCTTTAAGTTCTGTAAGCGGGGCAAAATATATTTGGGACAAATAATTTTATGGAAAAGTATGAGTGGGGCTCTGTGGCACGGAAGGATTTTTAGGCTTGGTGGCATCGGTGTGTGTGCAAGGTTGGTATTTTAGGATGCTCCGTGTTGTCTGTCAGACCCCCTTAAATTATCTCCATAACTCAGCAGTCTGTTATGTTCCGTTACTTCCGAGATTTCGTAACTAAACAACCGACGTTTGTTGCACCGCTCCTAAAGAAATCCCTAACCTCAGGGATTTATTTCCCCCTCAGGGATAGTCTTTAGTCAAGTCACTGGAGGGGTTTCATGCAACCGGGCACAGACCTTTTGATTTTAAGCTTCATTCATAAAATGCTTGACAATTTTTTATTTTATTGACAAACATATGATGTATGAATTTCATTACAAAACTAAAATAAAAACAATAATAATAAACTCATTTCAATTTCTGAAACGGATGAGTTGGACAAGAAAGTGAATTAAGCGTGTTGTGTGTTGGTCTGTTCGATGACGCAGTCGTCTACATGGAGTATATAGAGTATATGGGAACTTAAAAAGCGTCTCTTCATAAAGATACTGAGAGAATGTTTAGTGTGCAAATATGTCATTTATCAAAAAGAGCTCAAAATCCTAAAATATAAGAGTTTTTGATTTCTTCAATCAGTTCATTTTTGGTCACCACATAATGACTTCACATTTATTCAAAAATGTGAAAATAGAGAAAAAATAATAATAATGAAAACAAAGTGTCTGACCTTCCCACCATGGGGGACTTTGTAAAATAAAGTGTTTTTTTATATATTCATGACATTTCAATGTTTATGACACTTTTTTTTCATTACTTATGACATTTAAAACATTCAGAATTTACGCACCATGTACTTCTGGAATATCTATTGCTACCGGTATATATTTTCTGCAGGGGACAGATAATTGAGGGGGGGTTTGGAGAGACAAAAAAAATATTGAGAATTATTGCATTCTTTTTATGTTTTTATAAAAGTTTTTATATGTTAAAATAAGTTTTTTTTGAGGACCTGCACTAACCACATTTGATACAGTTGTTGTCTGATTTCATTGGTGATTGCAAATATGAATTCTAATCATAAGCTTGCTGAACATGCTTTGGAGAATTTGATGTTTCCCAATTCAAAGAGATAGGAGCTGTACTTACATGACTAAAATAGATGCCCAAGAGGCGTTTCAAAGATGGCCGCTGAGTGAAATTACTTGCCTGAAAGGGTTTTGACTGTACATACCGTTTCAAATTGATCATATGTATTACCTGTCTGTGAGGGGGGTGATGACCAGACGGCCAGAGTTGCCCAGGTACTCATAGCCATAGCGAAAGTGTGTGTTGGTCTGTTTGATGACGCAGTCGTCTACATCCTACACAAACAGACAGAGACATTTAGACTGTTGTCTTGATGACCTTCTGTCTATTCTATACGTTTTCTCCATCCCTCCATCCTGTCTTCCCCCTAACCTTTTCCCAGTACAGGCGTAGTTGGCAAAGCCAGTCAAAAGCGTTGACGTCACAACAGCCTGCTTTGGCCAGTTTGCTGATGACATCACGGGCGTGGACCTCCACGGTGACCAGTGCGACGATCTTCAAGCGCAGAATCTTCGTTAAGTTTCCTCGTATGGCTTCAGAGTACTGACTGAGCATGGACACCTGGGTAACACAATGCAAACACTCATTATTAGAAGACAGGCACGCTCAGACGCAACGCAAACTCATTTTATGGATCAGAGGTTCCAGATCAAACCCAGCCGCTGTTACTCCAAACATACTCGGTAAACATCAGCTGAGACGTGTAATGTAAATGTAAATTAACATCAAAAAATCCTCACCTTCCTTAAGCCCAAGAAGCCATGCTCTGAGACTAAATCTCAACTCTCAAAGACACAGAGACAGGCCTAAGCCATTCTCTGTCTCACTGGCTTTGGCTTATAAGATGTGATTGGATTAAATTCATTTGAGCTGCCGTCCTTAATTAACTTGTGTATGTAGTGTATCCTGTGCTCCAAGTACAAACACACATGAAATGAATAACTCATTTCCCATAAAGGGTTTTGAGTGAAGTCAGTAGTGTATATGGAGTTCATCCACTAGTTATTAGCAGACTCGCATTGAATCTGTGCCCGCAGGACTCCACAGAGAGCTCCGCAGATTTCTGCAGAATCAAAACACCTGTCATTCCAAAAATTCAACAAATCCCCTACTGCTTGTGTGTTTGTTAATTAAATATTAGGGATAATTTAATTTTGCTTTCAGCTACTAACAAGTGTGTAGTATCCTCAGCTTTATTTAACACCATGTTGTAATTCATTCCAGAGAATCCTACAGATTTCCTTCTGAATTGGCACAGAAAATGGGGGCAAAGTCTGCAGATTCTGTCTAGATATAATTATTAGAATATTTAATGCTTTTTCATACCACATCTGACACTAAACAAAAATGTAAACGAAAGTATAAAATATTATTTTACACCTTTTGGACTGTAACTAACAGCTGGTGGGACAAAAACGCAATTGTTGAATTTGGTATCTACAGACCTATATTGTACATTTAAAACAGGGACAATCCACCTATTGCAGGTAGGGCCTAACTATTTTTCTTTACCAAGAGGACAATGGCAGCATAATTCTAAATAATTAATAAACTGCTCTTTCAGGTGTTTAAACCGGTGACCTGTGAATCACTAGCCCAAATCTGTAACTGCTTAGCTCCTCTCACCTGTTTCTTTTTTAGTGATTTAAGGGCAGATTTATCTCCTCTCTCTTTGCTGGTCATGAGGGCTCTGGTGACATCTGTGGTCCACTGGATTTGACTGGCTGTGATTAACATCTGTAAAGACAAGCAAAGCACATTTTGCTGTGTAATTGCTGCATGTACACACACACACACGCACACGCACACACACACACACACACACACACACACACACACACACACACACACACACACACACACACACACACACACACACACACACACACACACACACCTGTCCTGGCCAGTCTCGCACCCATTTGCCCCTCTTTCCGGGCATCTTCTTGAGAGCCCCGGAACAGTTCTTTAGACAGTCCTTCAGATTCCAGCGCATGGTTCGCTCGACATCACACAACCACGCCTACACACACAAGAAAAAAGCTCAATGGAGAATGCATTTGTCAAGAAAGGCTGTGTTGGACTGTGTGTTGGAAACACACCTCCACTGGCCCCTCCAGAAGAACAGGATGAGTGAAGTCAACAAACTCCCCATCAGCTGAGAACATCCCGCTGGCCTCCCACTTGCTGTTACTGATCCCAACCTACACACACACATACAAACAAACAAACAGATTATTAAACTAATATTCATGCTGAATCCAATACATTTCTGAAATGCCAAATATATACAACTAATGTTGCTCAACTGCACATACAGTATAAGATTTTGGTCATGTGACTCAGCTAGTGTCTGTACCTTGTTGATGCGAAGACTTTTGATGTTGTCAAAGCACTTCTTGAGGTGCGGCTGCACAGCGTCAGGGTTGCGGGACTGACCCAGGATCTCCAGGAGGTCATCGTTAGACAGAAAGTAAAATCGAGGAAAGACCTGCCGTTTGGTCTCCAGGTACATGTCCAGCGACTTCTGAATTTCCTCTAACCTTGTGTTCATTTCTAAGAGCTTCTCTAGAAGACCTGAGACAACATAAATAAAAGGAACATACAAGTGTTCTTTGTTACCTGTACTTTCTTTAAATTTTCACATCTTAGTATTCAGAAGTGTAAGTTTTCCAGTAGAAAAATGACTGGGAGAAACTGCAAAGCTCAATATGTCGACTGTAGAAAAGGAAGTCCCTCCTTTCAATCTAAAGAGCTTTATAGACGTTTAGTATTGGTTTCCATTAGCAAGAACAACCTATACAATACTAAATGTTTTAACTGATGTGATGCTAAATTGTTGTTCATTGTTGTCTCATTTTATTGATGATCTAAAAAAACGTTGTTAAATAGTAGGAGCTGTACTCTCAATAAAATAATACTAGAACAAGATACTAGAATACAAGGAAACACATTTGCCCATATACTGTATACAGTGTGTGTGTGTGTGTGTGTGTGTGTGTGTGTGTGTGTGTGTGTGTGTGTGTGTGTGTGTGTGTGTGTGTGTGTGTGTGTGTGTGTGTGTGTGTGTGTGATGGCAGTATTTGTACTTTGCAGTTGTTCTGCATTAACTGTACATCTTTTTTCCACTCTAATAAAAAAAACTGTAGGGAGTCAGTAAGAAAATAATAAAAGCTAAAAATTAAATCATAAAAATAAATCAACCATCACAGAACTGTGAACATGCACATTTGCTGTTAAATTATTTAAATATTAACTATAATATTAATCTCAGAGGTACTTCAAGTAAAAAAAAAAGGTTAGACTGACAAAAAAGTCTGAGAATTACAGTACTGAGAATGGTGGAAGCTGCAAAAATGCCTGAATGAATTATGTTTGTACTTCATTGTCATTCAAATAATTCTGCATTGTAAAATTCTTAATAATTAACCTGCTCTATGTTCTTTATGCAAAATAAAATGTTTGCCCAGGTGGAATGTGACCTGGACACATTTCATCCATCTGCCAAGGAGTGTTGCCAAGCTAGCGGTCAACTGAACTGACTTTCTCCAGTCAGGCATTTTTTATCACCACTGAGGGCGGTGACATCGAGCACCATCCCGTTATTACCAGAGTGGTGAGTTCCTCTGAGAGCATTTTTGTCCTCATTGAGTCGGCCCATGATGATCTTCCAACCGGAGTTGACGTCATCAAACTCAGCTGTCTCACGAACCAACTGCTTACGTATGTCATCTGCCAGAAAGATGTTCTAAAGAAAGAAAAATGAAAGAATGTGGTAAAGCACAGAAGGGAAGATAAAACAGTGTGGTGCTTGGTTGGAGCCATCACAGGTGTGTTTACAAACACCAGTACACACAGGAGATCCAGGCTGACAGCCACTATTTAGTTGATAGTCACCTTCATTTATATAGCGTTATAATCATTTAGATTATATTGTTTCAAAGCAGCTTTACAGTGATAATAGGAAATTACACATGGAATTCTTAGGTGCGCCGAATAAACACCACAGACACTGTGTCAGAGTAAAACTATATGCAAAATAAGATACACTGGTGTTTTGCCAGATGAGAAGTTTATTTTATGTATCATCTTTTTTCAGTAGTCTGCATTTTACTCTAATTCTCTTTTTATAACTATTTTAATTTCCCTTGCTTCAATTTTGTTTATTTTCTATGCAAAGCCATAATGTGATTATTTGAATTCCTTTCTATGTAAAGCACTTTGAATTGCCACAATGTATGAAATGTGCTATATAAATAAACTTGCCTTGCCTATTACAGTAACAGAGATTGTTTTGGCTTTACAGCAGCTCTAGAATAAACGTATTGTCCAGCTAAAGTTAGTGTTGATTGATTGATTGATTCATTTTCGTTGCAAAGATAATTAGTTATTAACTTAGGGGCCGCTAACAAGACACAGTTCTAACGGAAAACACTCAAGGCCCAAAACACACATAAAAAAGTTTATCTCTGCGCAAACATCAAAAACGTTGACAGCGTGCACATGCGCATCACGTGTTTAGTCTATAGGTATGCGCGTTTGAATATATATATGTGTAATCTCCACATCAGCTGCAACATAACAGATGTGTGACTCTGAACTCCGCTATGAGTCTGTGAAAGATGATTATTATTTACAGTGAGTTTGTGCCTCACATGTAGAGAGAGGACTCCTCTGTGATCTAATGTGACTGGTGTTTATTGAGAAAGAGCCGGGTGTGAGCCGGGTGTGAGGAAGGTCAGGAGTGTGTTGTGTATATAGCTGGATAATGTAACCATAGTCTTTTAAAGCATAAGAGCATATTGCATTTGAATGACTAACATGCTGTATAAAACTGTAGGAAGTGCCCTATGTGTGTGCGTACCTCTAGATACATCCACTGCCTTTGTACCGTGAGGATCATTTCAATGATTTCCAGCACCAGAGACAAACAGCGTTCCCAGTGGTCAACTTCCTTTTCAAATGCTTTGGCGAAACGAGATGCTTTCATGACAGAGAGTGTCACCTGGTTATCCTCCAGAGCCTGGAACACTTCCTCTGTTCCCCTAAGTACACACACAAACACACACACACACACACACACACACTTTAGAAGGCATATTTGTGAGAACACGTCATAGACCAGGGGTTCCCAACCAGGGGACCGGGACCCACTAGGGGCCTTGGAACACTTCCAAGGGGACAGCAAAAGGGTTTAAAATAATAAGTCCTAAAATAAGCTAAAACAGCTATATTTTATGCATTTGTTCTTTCACTGCCTACTTTATCATAAGTGATAAGCACATTTCTAAGGCCTCTTATTTATCCAGAAAACTTTGCTGAAAACACAATCTACTACATGCCTTCTGTCGTCTGATTGATAATTTATACCTTTTTAGCATGTAAAATGTCTTTTATTATAATACTAAATATGCCCCCCTTATTGCAGGTTTGTGTAATATTCAGAGATTGCGTTTCACTGTTTTTATTAATTTAGAGGAACACTGAATCTGAGATGAATAAATGCATGTTCACATTTAGTCTAGAACTACAATAACCATTATGTTCACACACAATGCCTCTGCACTTACAATTTCTCTCAACATGTGGACAGGAGAGCTGTCAGTCATTAAACAGGAAAACAAAGTAACTTGCATTACTTATATAAAAAGTAACTTAGAACTCTTTTTGTAAATGTAAAAATAATGCATTAGCATTAGCAACTTGCGTTACTTGTAAAGCGTTACCCCCAGCACTGTTGAAGCACATGAATTAATAGCAATCTGTTTGCTCAAAATGCGGCTTTCGCTAAATTTTTAGCAAAAAGATCCCTGATAATTCATGCAGATGGTAAATCATCCATAAACCGTGAATTGTAACACCTGAGCATGCAAAAAATTCCTGTGAGCACTTAAAAAGTTTCTTATGCGCACGCAAATGTTTCTCATGAGAAGTGTTGGGGGTAACGCGTTATAAATAACGTGCGTTACGTAATAATATTACTTTTCTGGAGTTGCAAGTAAAGTAGCGCATTACTTTATAAATTTACACATTAATATTGAAGTCACTTTTTAAAAAAAGTAATGTGAGTTACTTTTAAGTTTAATTAATGTGCATTCAAAAAAATAAAGGTACTGAATTAAAAAGAACGTCGTCACCTAGAAACTCATACATGCGGGGGAACAGACGCTAGTCAGAAACGGAGATGGCAGGCCAGAGCATTCAGGGAACTACACTAACCTTTTCCACTGGTGGCACTTGCACTACTAACTTTTTCAGTTACTAGCGCAAAATATGATTTGGTCGCACAAATTATTTATAGTAAGCCGCTCTGGATAATAATGAACAATAATGAAACTGTATTGCATACAGATGTGCTTTTTATTTTACTTGCCATGTTTTAAACCACATGCCGCCTTGTTTTTGTTTTCTTTAACATTGGTTGGGATAGATTTACTGCAATAGAAAATACTATACACAATAAAGAGCAAAATGGATTTCAACATGCTATGGTTTGCACGGATGGGCAGACTCGTGAACTCGTAAGTAGTGATGCACCGATGTGAAAATTGTGGCCGATACCGATAACCGATATTAATATTGCTGTTATGGTCGATATCTCTGTATAGAAAACAAATTTACTGATAATCAAATAAAGAGATATTTTTAAAAACACTTTTCTTTTCTTTTTTTTACTTTAGAAATGACTGATATTGGGCACCTTTACCTGTGTGCAAAATATGTCACACATAGGACACGCATGCATTATATTGCATTGCATATAATGTGTGCTGGTCAACTTGTCTAAAATTAAGAAACCCCTAGAAAAGAGTAAAAAAAAAATGCTGCAAAAAAAAAGTGTTGTATTTATTATTCCAATATCCAGGGAAAACGGCTTCTATATGTGACGTGCTGTCTTTGCGTTTGAACATTGCACATTTTAAACAGGACACGCATTAGCTGAATAAATGTTAGCCAATACGAACATATTTATAGAAAACAGTTGACAATGAATAGAAAGAAGTCCAATAAAAGCATAACAAATCACTTATTATAAAAATATCAAGTATAAGTTAAATGAATCCGACATAGGCCTATAATGAGGGTTGTGTTAGCAGTAAAACGGCCGTCATTTAACGAATTTTAAAAACACGGATGGATAATACAAAATGCTTTCTGACATTTTGACAGAAAAAAAACAAGCAAGAACAAAATTTAAACTACAGCCAATTTTCATTTTACAATTATCTTCTCTCTCTCTGAGTGCGCGCCTCCGTGTTTCTGAGAGAGAGAGCTCGCGCAGCACTGATACAATGGTACGTTTTAATCTAAGTAACGGTCGCGGGGCTGAAGCCAACTTGATGTGTTGAATGCTCAGAGCACGTTATAAAACGTATTCTTAAAATACACATTTCTGTTTTAATAAATGCTCATAGTAAAGCATAGCATATTGCCTAAAAACATAGGTACAAAAATAATCAGTGATACATTCTCGACCCATTAAAAATTAGGGTCGCAATGGCATTTCAAAAGGTCGCATATGCGACCATTTTGGTCGCAGTGTAGTTCCCTGGCATTACATCACGGCGATGGAAGTATTCACTTTATTTTGAAATCGTCGAAGAAAAGGAGAAGAGAATAGTCGTTAAGTGTAGATTATGGGTAGGTGAAAAGATAGTCACCTGCAAAAATCACCAAATAAAAAAATAAAAAACATCTGCATGCAAAGCACAGCACTACAGCATTGGAAGAAAGAGAGAGCCGAATGATACCTGCACCCCGCTTCAAGCTAAACAACAAAAGCTTGATTTCAGTTCACGTTCACCGCCAGGTAAAACAATTAGTTCGACTGAACTCTACAAATTGGTTGCTGCTTTTATTGTTGAGGAGACACAGCCCCTGTCCACTGTGGAGGCGCACACATTTCATAATATCATCAGCAAAATCTCTGTGGCAGGGAAAAGGCCGGGGTGCGTGCTGCCCAATAGCAAATACTCTAACATTACATTAAGATAATACTTTTTTCCACATTGCATTGTAGAAGGGATCTGGATATAAAATAAAATATATATTTTATATCCATAAAATGGATTTTGTTTGGAGGACACTTAATAGAAAACTCAAGAGTTTTGATATATTGGAATCAACTTATACATTTATTTATGCCATGTGAAATCTTTCACATTTTAAAGCTGACAAATGTTCTGTTGTTTGTTCTCTAGTATCATCCTATTGTTCTCTAATAAGTTATTAAACATTTTAAATGTTTGTCTAATATAACTGATTTCATAATGGCAATTATCTAGCCTATTTTACACTCTTTATTATTACAATGGACAGTGAATTTTCTTTATGCAGTCACAGTACAAAAGTAACAAACACATTACTTTCAATAATCTGTAATGTTTATAGATTTTTTATATGGCATGCATCAGGAAGTTCTCAGAATATAATATTATTCTATATTATTATTCAATATATAATTGTTTTTAAAAGAAAATTAAGGTGTAGGTTATATAGGCTGTTGTTGATTGCATTACTGCAATAAACAATAAAACAAGAACCTGCAAGTACGAAAAAGTAACGTAACGCATTACTTTCCATAAAAAGTAACTAAGAACTTAAATGCAATTAGTTACTTTTTTGTGGAGTAACTCAATATTGTAATGCATTACTTTTAAAAGTAACTTTCCCCAACTCTGCTTATGAGCATGCAACAGTTACAAGTGCACACACGAAAGTTTGTATATTTTTTATGGTAACACTTTAGTTTACGGTCCAATTCTCACTATTAACTAGTTGCATATCAATAGGATATTGGCTGCAATGGTTTTCATACTAAGATACTAGTATTTACTAAACCTTATCCTCACAATCGAACCATCACGCAACCTGTTGACATTAGACAATCTATCAAAACATGATTTATGAGCATTTTAAATAGTCAGGACTGCTTCAAACGTCCGTTTTTGATGACCATAACTATAGCCAAACATGTACACGTACACAAAGCATATTTATAAAAGGCACATTCACAATACAACTGAAATAAAATATTGTAATATAGAGAGCCCAAGGTTCTGTCTGTTATTCATTTCGACAAACTACCACACATCCCTTTCTCTGGCGCGCACACAGCTCGATGTATGAAGCAAACAAAAGAGAGGACAAAGTGAACAGCAGTGGCTCTCGACCCCCCTCCTCGGCGTACTGCGTTGCCATGGCAGCAGCCTCACGCGCTGCCGCAGCCGTCTCCATGCCAACAGCACCTGATGTCCGCATGCACACACAGAAAGACACTCACATACATTCACACGAGCACACGAACCCGGAGGAAAGACACACACACACAGGCACAAAACATGTCACACATCTCTTGATTTCTCTGATTGAAGCCGCAGGTGTGTGTGTGTGTGTGTGTGTGTGTGTTTGTGTGTGTGTATGTCATTCATCTCTGTTTGTCTCTCCATCTCCCCAAGCTCTAACCAATGCCGCTGCATGCAGAGTGTGTGCATATGAGCGACGGAAGAGCACTGCACACACACTTTGCACATCAATGTCAGTTGGTGAAGGACACAAAAAAGTGAAAAAGATGAGTGTAAATGCCTTAAAACAACCTCTTCACACTCTCTCTTTCTCTTTGCGGGAGCACAGGGTAGTGTAGTGAAGAAATAGAGAAAGAAGAAAGGAGGAGAGAATAAGAGGAGGTGAGTGACAGTCATGGGCCACCTGACCTCCCGAGTGACAGCATGAAACCAGGCACAATCTCTGGCCTGCGGCACCTACAGCCACACACTCTGAGGAATAATCTGTCTGTTTTCCAGTTCAGGCAACATGACAGACACATATAGCATTCGACACACATCACTGAAGCAGAGCCTGAGGAAAAACACAAGTGAAGTCCAAGAGCATTTATGGTGGAGGTGAATGGCTCTGTCTGTAATGACTGATATTAGTGGAACTTGCAGTTGCATTTCATGAATATTTTAGGAAGGAGATCAACAGGTTAGAGCACAAAGACAAACACACATTCTCTCATATGCATTTGGTATCATTTAAATTAGATTAAATATTTTTAATAGGGCTGCCCCCTAATAGTTGACTTACCGTTGTCGACGAGAAAGTTCTTAGTTGACCAAAAGTTTACTAGTCGGTTAGTCATTGGTAAAAAACTCCACAGGAAGTGGTGAAGTCACACAGTCCGTGAGGGACAGATCATTAACGGCGGGTCTGTGTGGTAATTACAGTATGTTGAGCAGGAAATCCAAACATTCGCCTACCATCCATCGACCTCAAATATGGCTTATCATTTGAAACATGTTAGTAGCAGCAACTTTGCATAACTCTATGTTAACCTAGATAAATGTGCGCTATTAGGAGCATATCCAAGTGTTTGTGTGGAGTGTGGAAGCTAAAGTATTAACGCGCTTCCTGCATGACACGGAGGCACCGGCGCTATCACTTGCATTTTTTCCTGGTAATAGCAGAAACCACTTAAAATGCTCATTATTATTAATTATTATTACTCATATAAATAGTCATTATCGGTCATGTAATGCATCATTTGAAATTGTAAAGGGTCTACTTGTATGTAAGTAAACTCACAATAAAAACAAAACGTTGTGCTTTTGTAAAATTAAGAAAACAAACAGGATGCGCTTTCTGTCGTCTCAGTCTCCGTGAACTGGAGCCCGTCACAAAAATGAACCAAAACTCAGAGTATAGGCTACTTGCCTAACAGACATGACAAATATATCTATAGAAGGTTGAAATGTCTAGGCTTCTTTTAAATTAATTGATTAGAATCAAAAACAAATACTCTCTGATTATGTAATCCGTATGAAAGGCGTGTTCACTACTGCACTACTGTACTGTGTGCGCTTGAACAGGAAATAAGCTATATATTAAGCCCCGCAGTATATATTTAAGTAATTCAATTCATATAAACCTGCTAATAGTTGACTAATTGCTTAAATGAATGACACGAGTCAACTGGAAACATCTTTAGTTGGGGGGCAGGCCTAATTTGTAATATTTAAATTACACTAGTTTGCTAGTTTGGTGTTGGAAGGTCGGTTTCGACTCTTAAGTCTCTTATGCTCAACAATGTTGCATTTATTTGATCAAAAATAGAGTAAAAAGGGAGTAATATTGTGAAATTTTAAAATCCTGTGATGCAAAGCTGAATTTTCAGCATCACTACTCCAGTCTTCTGTGTCACCTGATCCTTCAGAAATCCTTTTAATATGCTGATATGCTGTTCAAGAAACATTTATGATTATTGTCGATGCTGAAAACAGCTGCTCTAATTTTTCTTTTTAATGAAACTTTGTTTCAGGATTCTGTCACTTTTGAACAATTTATTGCATCCTTGCAGAATAAAAGTAATAATTTCTATATAAAAAAAAAATAGTAGGCCTACTAACCCCAAATTATATTCTATTATGTTCCATTTAAGTATGTTTCTTAATATAATTGTAACGCAGCATAAGAACTCTGTGAATCATAATGCAGCTTTAATCAAGTTTAAGTGCACTTCTGAGGACTTGGTGTTTTGGCCTGAAGCGTCCATAAAAATACAGCACAATAAACGCAAGTTATGATGGTTGAGAAAGAAGAACTCATGCAAGTACGCTCTGCCTTTCTGCATGCTACATTATATGAATAAATGACACATGATGAGCTCCTCTGCTCACAAACTTTTGGAATATGATCATCATTAAAATCATATATCAGAATATAACAGGATATATCCAAATATGAATGGCAGAAAACCTGTTTAAATCCCCACATCCAGGCAGTTAATATGAGCTTCAAGCTATTACAGTATAGGTGGATTACAAAGCCTGTCTATAACTCCAGAAATATTTCATAACTTTAATCCCAACATTACTGATGAATGTATAAAAAGTGATTACATTTGCCAAGAGCTTAAAGAAAAATGCAAATCTGTGGAAGTGGTTCAACGCTCTTTAACAGTTGTTCCCAAAAAAAAAAAAAACACAAAAAAACCCCCACAATCATTAATATTTACATTAAGGATACATAAAAAATGACATTTATAATGTTTCTAAAAGGTTTCTATTTCAAAATGAACCGATTTCATTTTTTCATTTTTCTATTCCTAACCTCTTCTTTTGAACTTTCAATTTATTAAAGAATCCTGACAAAAAAATTTTATGGCTTCCACAAAAAAAATTTTTTTTTTAAATTAATTCAACATTGATAATAATAATAAATGTTTCTTAAGCACTAAATCTGCATATTAGAATGATTTCTGAAGGATCATGTGACACTGAAGACTGAAATAATGATGCTGAAATTTCAGCTTTAAATTACAGGAACAAATTACATTCTGAAACATATTAAAAAAGAAAACAGTTTTTTAAAATTCTAATAATATTTCATAATATTGCTGTTTTTACTGTGTGTTTGTTTATAAAAATGCAGCATTGGTGAGCATAAGAGACTTCTTTCAAAAACATTATAAAAAATCTTACCAACTCATCAAACTTTAGCATACCCAATAAACACACAGCGGTGGTCAGAATGAATGGCAACCCTGGTAAATATGATCAAAAATGGCTGTAAAAAATAAATGTGCATTGTTTATCCTTTTGATCTTTCATTCAAAAAATTCGCAAAACTCTAACCTTTTATTAAAGTAAAAGAATTGAAAGTGGGGGGTAAATCACATTATGAAAACTGCTTTTCTCCAAAACATGCTGGCCATAATTACTGGCTCTCTGTTATTAAATAATTTTTGCAACCTCCTTTTGCCAAGATAACAGCTCTGAGTTTTCTCCTATAATGCCTGATGAGTTTGGAGAACACCTGACAAGAGATCAGAGATCATTCCTCCATACAGAAACTCTCCAGATCCTTCAGATTCACAAGTTCATGTTGGTGCTTCTTCTCTTCAGTTCAGCCCACTCATTTTCTATAGACTACAGTTTAGCGGACTGGGACGGTCATGGCAGAAGCTTCATTTTGTGCTCAGTTACCCATTTTTGTATTGATTTTGATGTTTGTTTTGGACCGTTGTCCTGATGGAAGATCCAACCATGGCCCATTATAAGATTTCTAGCAGAGGCAGTCAGGTTTTGATTTTGTTATCTGTTGGTATTTGCTAGAATCCAAAATACCATGTATCTGAACAAGAAGTCCAGGACCTCCAGCAAAAAAAAAAAATAGGCCCACAACATTTAAGATCCAGCAGTGTATTTAACCATAGGCATGGGGTACTTTTTATCCCTGTTTGCACCAAACACATACTGTATGGTGGGGTTTGCTGCCAAAAAGCCCTTTTTTTGTTTCATCTGTAGGGGTTGTTTGATATATTTGATATATTTCTGACCCCCAAGAATCAAGTAATCTCTGCAATTCTCCATCTGTGATCCTTGAAGAGTCTTTGGCCAATCAAACTTTCCTCCTCACCGTGCATTAAGAAAATATAGACATGTCCTCCTGGCAGATTCGTAACATGTTTAGTTGATTGGAATTTCTTAATTATTGCCCTGATGGTCAACACGGGGATTTTCAATTCTTTAGCTATTTTCTTACAGCCACTTTTTATTTTGTAATACTCAGAAATGTTTTGATGCATATGAACTATATTCTTTGGTTTTACTCATTGCGATGGATGATTCAGGGAATTTGGCCTTTGTGTTTCCTCATATTTACACTCCTGTGAAACAAGAAGTCATGGCTAGGCAATTTCATGTTCCTAGTCACCCTGGTGTGCTAAAAAAAGGTAAATATTAATGGGAATATACTTCAGAGATATTTTACTCGTAAAAAACGTGTTTTGTAGAAAAACATTTATTTCATAATGTGATTTCCCCCCAATTTCAATTATTTTACTTAAATGAAAGGTTAGATTTTTGCTAATATTTTTAATGAAAGATCAAAAGGAGAAAAAAATGCAGATTTATTTTTTACAGGCATTTTTGATCATATTTACCAGGGGTGCCATTACTGTATATTACACCACAACTGTATATTATTTGATTTATCTACTTAATTTTCTTCCCTTTTATATATTGGTAATTTTGTTTATTATAGTCTACTGTTGCTATCAATTTAATAATATTGTTTTGACAGACATCTGTAATGATGTAAAAAAAGAAGACGAAAAAAAAGAACATTGTTAAATATGGATGAAAGCAGTACAGCACGGCTGCTCTCACACACACTCAGAAAGGTTGTAAATGATCACCTTTGGTTTAAGTGATCACACACTCAACCCGCCTGCCGCAGGAACTCTGATTCAGACCAATCACAGGAGCCCAGCTCAATCTCTTTCTTTCTCTGACTCGGACTCACACACATGAACATTAGCAGTGGGAAAGGTGCAGTGATGACAGGATTCATTCTCTATGGTATCTCTCATACACACACACACACACACACACAGTGCATCTGACATATTTATCTCTCTCATCACACCATCTAACTGTGTGTCTTCCCTACAGGCTGTTCTCGGAGGAGCAGCAGGTGAGAGAGCGGACTGAAATCCCTGACTACATTACCACTGCCACAGAATTATCAGATAACTCTCTTATACACAAGCACATATAACTAGCTATCAAAATAAGGGTCAATGTCCTTAAAAAGACAGCAATATTTGTATTTCATGTATTTGCATTCAATATTTGCAATTTAGGCATTTTTTTAACCGTATAAAATAGGCATATTGCCCATTTATGACAATTACTTGTACTACATAAACTAAAGGAAATTCTACGCACAATTATGGCTGTTACCTCAAATCAACATCACCATAATGAGCAAGTAATCAATAGAATAAACACTGCTGGAATGCTTTGACATATGTCACAGTGGATCTGAATTTAGAGTGTTTGGGAGGGAATTCATTTCAGCTAATTTAATTATATGTTGATCAAAACCCACTTTTATTAGTTACACCTTCACCAGTAGTTGCCTCTGAGACACTTGACAGTCACCACAGTGTCTGACTGCAGTCACTAATACCATAGTTACCACAATGTCATATGAAAAATATCATGTTAGATTGCAGAAAAGAAAAGATTCATTTACTATGATATTCACATGAACATATCTAGGACTTTTTGTCATCTCAAGTGTCAATTTAATTTAGGACACAATCATTTTAAATTATAATTACTACAGAGTACACACTAATCCAATGATTCTAAAAAATAAAATAAATAAATAGATAAATAAAACAAAAGATCAGGCACTAAAATGCATGTTACAAATAAAATAGTAGGGGGGGGGGTGTGCGCGCGCGCGTGTGTGTGTGTGTGTGTGTGTGTGTGTGTGTGTGTGTGTGTGCGTGTGTGTGTGTGTGTGTGTGTGTGTGTGTGTGTGTGTGTGTGTGTGTGTGTGTGTGTGTGTGTGATCACTGCCATGTGACCTTCCATTCGTCCCGCTGTCAGGCAGGGAGTTCATCAGAGAAATGGTGAAACTCATATTTACTGCAGGGTAGCGAGTCCTGCAATGGCCTTTATCGCTCTCCCCATCTCTCTCTTTCTCCCTGAGCCCAATCAGGGGGCTTGTGGATGTTAATTGAATTGGGCTGGGGGTCTCTTTCTAATGTGCAGCAGATGGTCAGGACATTCCTTCTTCCTTTATCTCACACACACATACACGTGTATACGCATATGTAAACACATATATGCACACACACTAGGTGGCAGTGTTGTACTACCCTGACCCAATGAGTCACGCTTTAAACCCCTAAAGCCATTATGAAGCAATGAATTCTGGTCCTCTAGAGAAAGTGACCATGGGTGCGTCTCAATCAGCTCCCTAGTTCCTTATGTCCCATGACAACATACTTGTTGTACAACGTCACGACTGCTATTTATGAACAACAGCAGAACTGATTTTTTTCTTACATTTATTTTTCTAATGTTATTGAGATACTTTACATATTGTTACATATACCTGCAACTTTTCAGTCATAAATTAATTATAAATGTTAGTTAGATTATGTTCAGTACCTGTCAAGCAATGTATGTTTATGCTGCAATATAGTTTTTTCAAAACAGTGTCATGTGTGGTGAGTTGGCTCACGTGATTGTTTCGCACTTCAGAACTTCTGTTAAGGGAACACAGTGCATTGTGGGACTTTTTAGGGAGCAAATGTTTTAGTCCACAGGATTTTGCCTTTAAAACGACCGTCTCTATGATCCGAGTCATGATTACTGAACTAGAGAGCTGATTGAGACGCACCCCATGTGTGAGTTAGAATGTGTAGCTATGCTCTCTGCTTATAGAGATAAACTTAGTCAAAGTAAACAGCCTACCTAGATCGTGCACCGACGTTCAAATTGAAGCCAGTGATGTCTAAAAATGCTGTCTAGATAGGCATCTCACTTCATTTTGAACAGCTTATTGTTACTAGAAAATCACACAAACACAAACACAGACACACTTTTTTAGTAAACTAACAGAAAAGCGCATAGAAGAGGACGTGACCTCTCAAAATACAGTCATCAGCAAAGCAGGGCTGGGTCGTTCATCCGCAGCTGTGTGTGTGCGTCCAAACAGCAGTATATGTGAGTCAGGACAAAAATGTGCGCTGTAGCAAATTTAAAATAAAATACAGTGTTGGTAAGGGAAGCGTATGTGTCTTAATTTAATTACAAGAAGTAGCATATGCTAAAAGTGTTTGCATGCACGTTTTGTCCCGCGTCATTATAGACCGTTTCGCCCACTGGCTCCGCTCAATGTTACGTTATGACTGCCAGGAGAGTCTTTCGGTCAGTCGAACCTTCGGTGCAGGACGCTTTTAATCCATATTCAGCTGAATTGTCACCCTTGCAACTGAGATGTTTCTGTGCACCGTATTTATACAATGTGTGTGCGCGTGTGCGTGTGCGTGTGCGTGTGCGTGTGTCTGTGCTGTGCGTACAATGCAGGGCTGTAGGTGGTAATTACAGGTGATTTGCACTCCGTCCTGCTAAATGTGTGGAAACGCTCAATTATAAGTACACGGCAGCAAACAGAAAGCCTCTTCACTGCAGGACCATTAACGCACACACAGCTCCATCTGTGCGTGCGCACACTTCAGCTTCTATCATGAATACTATCATCATTAATCATCTTTTCTCCTTGCGGACAAGGCTGTCCGTTATTGAGAGCCTGAGTAATTTGGAATTGATTCTGTCCCCGGTATACAACCCCACCGCTGAATACTAAACACTGTATTTGTTGATATGGCATATACACCACTGACAAAAAAAGAGGAAGAAATAGAGTGATCAAAGAGGAGAGAGGGAGAGGGAGAACTAAAGATAAAGCATATGTCCACCTTTTGTTGCAGCACTGATGGGGACGAACAATACCAGCAGGTATGTGTGCTAAACAGAGAGAGACAGAGAGAGAGAGAGAGAAAGAGAGAGACCACCTCCTTTCTCTGTTCTGCAGGATCTAAGCTTCTAGAAATAAGCAGTAAAAATCTTCCCCTCTTCCTCTATATATCTCTGTTCGCTGGCTTTTTTTCTTCACATGCCTACCTGTCAGTGAGACACCACCCCCTGTGATTCTCTCTCTCTCACGGGTAGGTGTGAGACACTGACGCATATGACAGGTTATAGCACAGAGTGCTGCAGTCCTTATGACTGCGTATTAGTGCATTACGCAACCCTTAATATTCAGTAATATTACCGACTTGACGTCACTGACACCATTGAATAAGAACATAACTTGAGCTGGATGAACACACCACTGTTGTCTGCAGAGATGTTTACAGCTGATAGACTGCAACATCGACACTTATTGAACTGAACTGGCTCGAGCTGAATAGCGACACTAGCTGCTTATAGCTGAATTGAACTCATTCCATAATTGATCTACTACAGTTATTGCACTGAACTGAATCAACACTGAACTGACTCCAGCTGAGTAATGACACTATTGTCTTTTAAGAGCTGCTTTACTGCAGAATTGAAATCTGTTCGCATCTTATTTTCCTGTTTATCATTGTGAAGCTTGACTTCACTAAACATACACGCACAAACACAAGGATTATGGGAATATTTATTTGGATGCAAATTAAAATGTAGCTGTGAAGGACAGAAGGACAGAATTTTTTAACTTGTATATTTATTTTATAATATATATATACTTTCTTTTTTTACTTTTACATTTATTGTAGTATTTGATCTATTTATGCACGTCTTGCCAGTTTTGTCAGATTAAGCTCACTTCTAGAAATAATTTTGTTCCAAAACTATAGCTAAGTACAAACACCTTTAGTTATCTATCAAAATGGGGACATAGCACTTACTTATATGCAATATATTATATGTAAGTGCAATATCACATAAATATCATAATATCATAGACCAATTTGTCTCCAGAGGCAACTCTCACTTATAAAGAACAAAATAGACACAAATTAAATGGAAAATTCAGGAAGAATCTAAATAACAAGCCTCCATTAAGGTATAAAAATTACTGTTACATCAAAATGGAATAACAGGCAAAGACTGACCCGTGTCCGATTCATCCACGTAACTTGCACATAAACATTCTCATTTGCACACACACACACACACACACACACACACACACACACACACACACACACACACACACACACACACACACACACACACACACACACACACACACACACACACACACACACACACACACACACACACACACACACACACACACTGCTTCCAGCTAAATATGAAGAGGCCTAAAGGCATTTTCAGAAAACTTTCAGCCCTTGGGAAGGAGACTGCTTGTACAAATGATTCTGTTAGATTAGAGCTTTTGTGCGGCTGCCATATGCACAAAGCATCCTCTCCAGTTCTTATCTGCTCACAGCTCGTTTCTATAATTGTAAGCAATGAACACTTCGTGAAACTCCCGAATGGTCTCTCAATCAAACCAAAAAGAGCAACAGCATCATTTGAGCTCATCTAAATACAGAAATGTATTTTCCCGCTAGTGTTTATTCATTCACAGACAGTCAGTTTAAGTTCTTCATTGGACCCTTGACTTGTTTGCCCAGAAGGCTTAAAGCAGCCATTCTGAGTCCTGCTCTCTAGGGAGATTGATAGTAATTATGTTTGTGAGAGAGCTTAAGGTGCCCTGGCATTGATAAGCCATTTAATCTGTGTATGAAAACATGGCTTGCTGTCAAACACAGATTTGAACTGGACTCTGAGAGAGCAATGCTGTCCGGCCAGTGGCTGTTTTTCTCAAACCCATCAAGACAGCATTTTTGGGCATCAAAGGTGCATTTAAGCACTGGATGTGTTTCAAAGCCTACTGAGCTACACATCTAGAGAGCATTTCCAGGTATCAAAGGCCCATTCAAATACTGGCTGTGTTTTAAGACCTAGACAGCATTTTTGCACATCATAAGCGCATTCAATCCTGTAAGAACATTTGAATATGCCTATAATTCTGTCCAGTAGGCAGTAGGTGGCTCACTAGGTTTTAAAACACAGCCGGTGTTTTGTATCATTTGCTCACTCTTTCTCAGTGGTGCTTGTGTCACACAGAGTAATATGATAATGTGGAGTTACTGGCTCCTCACGCGTGGCGGTTCTTCCCTGCAGCAGGGAGCTCCATCATGTTGAGGAATGGTGTTTTTTAGGCTATGGCTTGTTTTTGGCACTAACATATTCACATTACGGTGCCTTAACAGCATGGATGAAGCCAGTACCAGTCCCTCAGTGGACAGTGAGTCTGCCACAAAAAACAATTACCTCTCGACTGGAAATGCATGAAAGTTATGGTACAATTACGTCTCAGGAAAAAATAATCCAATACATCAATTACGCAAAGTCAATTTGGACAACTCCCCAATTAAGATGGAAAATCTACTGGTGGAGGCTGAAGCAAGCTGCTAGGAAAAACACACATTTTATGTATGTGTGTGTGTGTGTGTGTGTGTGTGTGTGTGTGTGTGTGTGTGTGTGTGTGTGTGTGTGTGTGTGTGTGTGTGTGTGTGTGTGTGTGTGCGCGCATTCATTAATCTTGATAATCATGTTCTAGTGTTTTCTTTTTCTGAGGAGAATTACATGGCAAATTAAATATTTTTTAATAAAATAAAGTAAAATGCACTGCCACGTCAGGACGCTCTATCATCATTATCATCTTTTTAACATTCTGCTTATTGAGCACCTGCGAGTGTCAACGACCTCTTGACGTTTGACCCTTTGAAACCTCTGGCATCTCACCTCAGTCTGTGGTGACCTTTGTCTTTGTAGGGTGTGATGTCCAGGGACGTTTCCTCCCAAGTCTTCGTGATGCCTTCCAGTGTCTGTGAATGAGAGGTCAACATTAGGCTTTTTAATGTTAGCACTAATCTCTTCAGACACATTCGACCTCAGCTCAGAACGCCAGATTGTATTAGAGCTGGAAGGGCAGCCATCGGTCTCATGGGGACGTCAGGCGACTAGGAAAGTGAAAGAGCATTGATCGAGGCACCCGCAAAGTTTCCCCCACAAGAAACGTCATAGAAACACCAGACATGAATAGAAATCTGCCAGTGACACTTCTTATTTACGATATGTTTCAAAAACCTACCTGGTAGCAGTTTTGGGCATCTTTCAAACATTTGAACACTTGAAGTCTTTTAAATCCCAGTGAGCTGCTTGCATAGACAACATTTTAAGACATCATAGGCACGTCCGAACATTGGCTGTGTTTTGAATCTAGTGAGCTGCTTAACAAGACAGGATTTTTGGGCATCATAAGTGCATTTAGTGAGCTGCCTATCCAGGTGGCATTTTGTTGTATTAAGGTGGGTTCATATTTACTGTTGTCCAACGAATTTCAAGGAATCCATGCAATCATAACTTTCACTTGAGAGCGATTTTTCCACACAGATTTCGCAATGGGATCATCTTCAAATCCGTTTATATCAACAGAAAGCTGCTTGGTTTGAAACCGTGCGAGCTGTGTATCATACAATTGCTATACTATTGACAATCTTGCCAGCAAAATTTTGCTGAAATTTTGCACGTGACTGCACCTTTAGAGCTGAAAAGACAGCTATCTATTTAGTGAGGAGGTTAGGTGACTTATAGTCTCAGCCTCTGAACATCTGATGCATAAGGCACACAAAATAAGAAAAACTATGCAAACACAAATATGTCATCTGACTGATTGAATTCTACAGGATTTCCGGGAGACGTGTGTGTTGCGTCCAGTGTGAAGCCAAACCCCTTCATGGAAGAAGAAGAAGAAAGCTGTCGTATTTACAACTGTGACAATGAGCGCTTATCAGGATCAACTAAACGCTGGATTTTCAAAAGTTTGTGAAGTTCGCGGCGCCATTGTTGCAGTAAACTTGCACAATGTTCTTGAATGAATTATTTATTAGATGCACACCGGTCTGTTATCATAGGGACATCAACGTTACATTTTCACGCCTCTAAACATGACACAAAACAAAAATGAACTGTGATTGGTTGCTTTACATGTCGGTCAGACGTCCTCTTGTCCAATGAAAGCTGGGATGGAGTCCAGACCTTCCGACTTGTGACAAGGAAATATCATTAATCTGGGCCCCTGCAAAGTTCCCCCTCACAATAAACGTCAGAGACAGGGTCTTTCCAGAAACACCAGCCAATGCGGCATGCCAGTAAAGCTTCTCATTTACACTCTATCTGTCTTTCTACTTTTTTCTCTCTCTGCGGGTGACTTCTGGCTGAACCGCTCTGTGCTTTGAGGGTTATGAGGCTTTGCTCTCCCATTGCCACTCTCGAACCAAAGCTGTGTTGTTGTAACCTCTGTGAGCACAGAGCCGAACGTCTGGGAATCTCCTTGGGCCGAGAGTGAGAAGAAAGAGAGGAAGATGGAGAGAGGGGAGGAGTACAGCCTCCCACAGTCTGACAGCTGGACAGGGCAGATCTCCTCTGCAGGGGCAGTAAAGGCTGCTCTGAAGGAAATTAAGCGCAAGGCACATTTCCCCTGTGGCCGCCACACATAACCTGGGGACAGCAGCACTGCGCTCATACTGTACTGCACTATTACTGAATACAGTCCAGGAAATGTTCCCTTTCAAGTCTAAAATAGGACTATAAACCAGTCGACTTTTAGGCCTGTTTCACACATCCTGCGTCAGCGGCATATACTGTAATGGAGTTTGTGCTTCTACACTAAAGGCATTTCTGCTGCGTAACAGCTCTATGCAGAAAATAAAGTGACCTCTGGTTTACCACATTGCATATTTCTTCCAATAACAGCTATAAATTATAACACAAATTATATAATGGATATCGGAAGTGGGCCGTTGAGGATTATTACAAACTTGATCGCCATGAAATCTAATTTACATGAGGAGGTGGAATGACATTTACATCCAATTGGTAATTAATTTACACAGAACCCAAAACGTAGCTATAAACTGCTTAAATCAGTCAGTCTTATTGAATTAAAAAGTAATGTTTGTAAATTTGCATCAGGGCTGATGTTGAGGTCTTTTAGCGGGGGAGTAGGGGTTAATCGATCAAGTATTATGTTTCTTCAAAAAAACTAATATTGTGTTAATAAAAGGTTTTACAGTGCATTTCGACACGTTTTCTGATGAGATCTGTAAAAGCCAGTTTCAGCACCAAAGGAAAAACAAGCAATTAAAAAATGTGGCATGTTACGATTTTTAAAATGCCTTCGAAAGAAGTCTTTTATAAATAGGTTATTTGCTTCCCCCTTTTCTTAGTGTTTTGGTTCAGTCCTGTTTCTTAGTTTTCCCGCTCCTCGTTTGTCCTCAGTTCTAAAACCTGTTCTTCATCTTCGTCATCTGTGTCACCTGTGTCCCAATTATGTTCCTTTGTTTTCCTGTGTTATTTAAAGGAGAACTCCGGGCAATTTTTAAGTTGATCTTGATCGTTATACCTTTGTGAGTACTGTCTATAGAAAAAAAAACTAACCGGATTGGTGCTTGCATAACAGAGCTTTTCCCGCAAATGCCTAGAGCTCCCCCTCAGCTAAAACGGCAGTTATATATACATATACATAAAGAGTGTCTTTGTGCCTTTTAAACGACACAAAATGCAATGAAAATGTCTGTCCAACATGAACAGGGCCCTAACATGTGAACAAGATGCGTTTAGCAACTTAACCATTGTTTAAATTCACCTAAATAGTGTTTTATACGGCTAGCTGTAGTCTCGCGCTGAAGTCCCGTGGGAACTCGGTTGTAGCTAAAGGTAAATAGTAGTGATGGGAAGTCCGGTTCTTTTCCGCGAACCGGTTCTTTCGGACAGTTCGTTTCAATGAACCGGTTCAAGAAATGGTTCGCGTTTGTGCCGTTCCGAATTATGGCAACAGAAAGCGAAAATAAAATAACTTATTTTCATGTTCTTCCTTTCCATGACCTCGAGATTCTGCAGTTGTGGGTAGTTGTACTTCAACTTGATGTGCAAACTCCCATACAAATACTATGCGCTAAAGATTACCGCATTTGCAGCGAACACTTTGACAAGTGTTGTTCTTTTAGTTCCCTTTCAAGGGAACTTCGAGCTGCGTCAAACGCTGCGGGAACGCCCCTGCGTTGTGCGTCATGAAGCACGTATGGAATCAGCCCAATGGAGAGATGAAACGTCATAGGCGGGTGACGTCATCGACCAGGAAACTATAAAGCACCCCAAAAACACAAGCGCATTAGCTTCTGTGCTTTCAGTCGCGCTACATGTGAATCTGTCCCTGTGTGATATTGTCTGTCTTACATACCCTGCACCACACAAACAATTTATCCCTATATATATATATATTGAGAGATTATGGCGGACGAACAGCAGTTTAGAAAGTGTGTTCCTCCCTGCTCGCGTTATTTAACGAGCGGGGATACACATGATCTTTGTGTTGTTTGTTTGGGAGTTCAGCATGCCCAGTTTGCTCTCGAGGGAGCAGACTGTGAGCATTGCGAGCATTTGCCGTTAAGGACGCTCCGCTCCCGCCGATCGCTCTTTGAGGAGAGCGGTTCGGTGCGCGCTCCCCGCGGTTCGGGTCCCGCTTCTGCCGAGGCAGAGCGGCGGCGCTTATCGTGGGGATCGCAGATGGATCTCACAGCGGGGTTTGAGACGGGCTCTGCCTTATCTCTCCCTTCACCTGTGAGATCCAGTGCCTCAGTCCCGGGTTCGGAAGCACGCGCTGCGGTTTCTTCCGCTCGGGCTGAGGCACCAATGCTGCAGCTATCCAGTTCTGAGGAACTTGATGTTGTTAGTGTTGAGGGAGATGTGGAGGATTCGCCACCCCACACTCCTGAGAGTGATGAGCTTATGGAGGTTTTAACAAGAGCTGTTGAAAAACTTAATATTGAATGGCCAGTGACTAGACAGGAGTCTGTTTCTAAATCAAAGTTGGATGAGAGATTTTTGCCGTCACGTGTGCAGCCTCCACGCCGGTGCCTGCCGTTTTTCCATGATCTCCACACCGAGGTGTCGAAATCATGGAGAAAACCGGTGTCATATAGAGTGTTTAGTCCCCAGACTTCAACATACGCTAATATTATGGGAGCCAAGGCTCATGGTTATGGTGCTTTGCCTCGTGTGGAAGAGACGCTTGCGAGCCATCTCTCCCCCGAAGCAGCATCATCTTTTAAGGCACCGGCATTACCCACCAAGCCTTTAAGAAACACTTCGGCTTTGGTGGGTAAAGCATATTCGGCAGCAGGTCAGGCTGCGTCATGTCTGCATACTATGTCAATCTTGCAGGCATACCAGGCTGATCTGCTAAGGGACATGAGTGAGAGTGAGGAGGTCAGTACTGACGTAGTTCGCGAACTGCGTCAGGCTGCTGATTTATCCCTGCGTGCCACCAGAGAATCGGCCAAATTAATGGGTCGTTCTATGGCAGCTCTGGTGGCCGCAGAAAGACATTTGTGGTTAAATCAGACTAATATTAAAGAGAGAGAAAAAGCTTTTCTTTTAGATGCTCCTCTTTCTCCCATGGGGTTGTTTGGTGATGCTGTGAATTCAGTTATCGATAAATTCCAAGAAGAAAAGAAACAAACTGCAAAATAAAAAAAGAGCGCAGCAGAGGCAGAGTGTCGCGTCTCGTGCTCCCCCTGCTGGACAGTGGGCTCAGCCGCGACACTCTCAGCCGAAGCCTTCTCCCAGTAGAACTGATCTGAGGACAGTTATATTGGCTAAGAAGGCTTCGGCTAAGAAGAAGTCCTGACGCCAAGCCGTTCAGGATGCTGAGGGTGGTCCCCACCGAGGCGGAAAGGTGTTCACCTCTTTTTACGGTGCCCATTCCTCCTCGGTGCCCTCAGGGGCTCGTTCTGCCAACCCCGCCTTTATGCCGGGGCACAGACGATCCCAGCGAGCGCTTTCCCGAGGAACGCTCGCTCCCTCTGAGGAGGGTCTCAGAGCGGTCAGACCAGTTGTTCCCTGCCGGTGCGCCGTTACAGGGCGGTGCGTCTGCTGCTCAAGTTACACCAGAGGCCAGTCTCGAGAGGCTGGTACCCTTAGTAGAATTTCTGGCAGAGTGGAAAAGCCTTCCAAAAATATCTCATTGGGTCCTGCAGACAGTAGAAAAGGGTTATGCTATCCAGTTCAGGTGTCGTCCACCAAAATTCAGAGGGGTTCTGCACACAGTGGTGGGCCCCGAGCAGGCTCTGGTATTGGAACAAGAGGTGAAAACGCTCCTTCAAAAAGAGGCTATAGAACGGGTTCCTCCTCCCAGTTTGGAGTCAGGTTATTACAGCCGATATTTCATCGTTCCAAAGAAGGATGGGGGGTTGCGTCCAATTTTAGACCTGCGCATATTGAATCGCTCGGTAGGGAAGCTAAAATTCAAGATGCTCACTATCAAGCAGATCGTGTCTCAAATCAGGTCCGAGGACTGGTTTGTCACGATAGATCTGAAGGACGCATACTTCCATGTGTCCATCCTTCCACAACACAGGAAGTTCCTGAGGTTCGCCTTCGGGGGCGAGGCGTACCAGTACAGGGTTCTTCCGTTTGGCCTAGCTTTATCTCCCCGCACTTTCACGAAATGCATGGATGCAGCACTAGTGCCTCTGAGGCTTCAGGGCATTCGTATTCTCAATTACATCGACGATTGGTTGATTTTAGCTCAGACTGAGCAGATGGCGGTTCGGCATCGAGATGTCGTCCTCGCTCATATCAGAAAGTTGGGGTTGAGGCTGAACGCAAAGAAAAGTGTATTATCTCCTTCCCAGAAGACCACTTTTCTGGGTGTCGTTTGGGATTCGGTATCGATGCGGGCGCGACTCTCTCCGACCCGCATCGCTTCGATTCTCTCAGCTGTGAAACAAGTGAAGCTAGGCCAGCTACTCACTGTCAAGCAGTTTCAGAGACTGTTGGGTCTGATGGCAGCAGCGTCCAACGTTATACCTTGCGGCCTGTTGTACATGAGACCGCTACAGTGGTGGCTCAGGACCAAGGGATTCTCCCCGAGGGGAAATCCGCTCCGCACGTTCAAAGTCACGCGGCGCTGCCTTCGTGCTCTGGTCATGTGGAGAGAAACTTGGTTCCTATCCAAAGGTCCTGTGCTGGGGGCTCTTTGTCGTCGCATAACGCTAACGACGGATGCTTCCCTCACAGGGTGGGGGGCGGTCATGAGTGGTCGCCCAGCCCAAGGTCTGTGGCAGGATCATCATCTTTCGTGGCACATAAATTGTCTAGAGATGTTGGCTGTGTTTCAGGCTCTGAAACACTTCCTAACAGACCTGAGAGGCCATCATGTGTTAGTTCAATCAGACAACACGTCGGTGGTCTCTTATATAAATCATCAGGGGGGCCTGCGGTCTCGCCGGCTTTACAAGTTGGCCCGTCAGATCCTCCTGTGGTCCCAAGGGAAGCTACTATCTCTGAGAGCAATGTATCTCCCTGGGTATTTGAATGTGGTAGCAGACTCCCTGTCGAGGCAGGGGCCGAGGCCAGGGGAATGGAGACTCCACCCCGAGGTGGTGGAGCTCCTTTGGTTGAGTTTCGGTCGCGCCGAGGTGGACCTATTCGCTTCCAAGGAGACCACTCATTGTCATCGGTGGTTCTCCATCACTCTTCCAGCCCCCCTGGGGTTGGATGCTATGGTGCAGCCGTGGCCGAGGTCACGTCTGTACGCCTTTCCCCCGATTGCTCTGTTACCAGGAGTTCTGGAGAGGGTCCGCCGGGACGGGGTCAGTCTACTACTAGTAGCCCCGTTCTGGCCGGCCCGAGTATGGTTTGCGGACCTGATTTCTCTCCTGGACGGTTCTCCTTTGGAGCTCCCGGTCAGGAGGGATCTACTCTCCCAGGCGGGGGGCACGATACTTCACCCCCGCCCAGAATTGTGGAAACTGTGGGCTTGGCCTCTGAGGGGGCCCAGCTCATAGACTCCGGTCTCTCAACCGAGGTTGTTGAGACCATTCTTAACTCCAGAGCTCCATCCACGAGGAAGCTTTATGCCTTGAAGTGGAAACTTTTCACTTCTTGGTGTGGAGAACACCTGCAGGACCCAGTTAACTGCCCAGTGGGTGCAGTGCTGGAATTCCTGCAGGAGCGCTTCTCCACAGGGTTATCCCCTCCACACTAAAGGTGTATGTGGCGGCACTAGCTGCTTACCACGTCCCTTTCAGTGGAGTTTCTCTTGGGAGACACCCGCTTATAACTCGTTTCCTCCGTGGCACTTTGAGGCTGAGGCCAGCAGTTCGTACGAGGGTGCCGACTTGGGATCTGGCCATTGTATTAGAAGGTCTTTCCCTAGCTCCTTTTGAACCTATCGAAGAAGTTCCCGAGAAGTTTCTCACTTTTAAGACTATATTTTTGCTTGCTATCTCTTCACTAAAAAGAATCAGAGATTTGCAGGCTCTGTCGGTTTCACCCTCGTGCCTGGAATTTGCACCTGGCATGGTTAAAGCTTTTCTGCATCCTAGACCAGGTTACGTTCCTAAGGTTCCTACTAATATTGTTAGAGCTACGGTTCTGCAGGCTTTCTGTCCTCCTCCATTTATGTCATCGGACAAGGAGAAACTTAATTCACTCTGCCCTGTTAGGGCATTAGACGCTTATGTCCACAGAGCTGCCCTGTGGAGGAAATCAGAACAACTTTTTGTATGTTTCGGGCCACCCAGGAAAGGGTGTCCGGCGTCTAAACAGAGAATGAGCAAGTGGGTGGTTGAGGCTATCTCACTTGCTTATGAGTCGGCTGGCCAGCCTTCACCTTTGGTTGTCCGAGCTCACTCTACCAGGAGTATGGCTGCTTCTAAAGCTCTTTTGTCGGGGGTTTCCCTGAGTGATGTTTGTGATGCGGCTGGATGGTCTTCATCGCATACTTTTATTAAGTTCTATGACCTAGACTTAAGCTCTACCCCTGGGGCACAGGTGCTCTCGTCCTCTGTGCGCTAGTCTCACATGACGGTCATTTGGTCCTATGGCGACGTGGGTATTCGCGTTCCCGCAGCGTTTGACGCAGCTCGAAGTTCCCTTGAAAGGGAACGTCTCGGTTACGTATGTAACCCTAGTTCCCTGATAGGGAACGAGACGCTGCGTCGCTCCGCCATACTCCCGGCACTCCCGTTAGCGCTTCCTTCAAGCCTATCAGAAGCTAATGCGCTTGTGTTTTTGGGGTGCTTTATAGTTTCCTGGTCGATGACGTCACCCGCCTATGACGTTTCATCTCTCCATTGGGCTGATTCCATACGTGCTTCATGACGCACAACGCAGGGGCGTTCCCGCAGCGTTTGACGCAGCGTCTCGTTCCCTATCAGGGAACTAGGGTTACATACGTAACCGAGACGTTTTGTTTTAATAAACTAGATTTAGCTTGAATTAATTAATTTTGTTTTAATTAATTTTTAATTTTAAATACATTTTATGAAATCAACAGCTTGCAAACACTTCAGAAAAAAATAAAATAAAGAACCACTAAGCATGAAAGTATTATGCAATAATTTAAGAAATTTCTCCTTATACTGTATAGAACCTCTTTTTTATGAAGGGTTCTTTAAAATTGAGTCAAGAATACTGAACTATACTGAAATCAAATTTGTGTGCAACTTTATTTCTTGTGATTGTGACTTTAATTCATGCATTGTGACTTTATTAACTCACATTTACACATTTATTTTTCATAATTGTGACTCACATTGTAATTTTGACCTTATCTTTTACTCTGAGGCAGAATAATATGATACTTCTGCCACTTGCTGCAATGTGTGAATGCAGGCCTTAGGGTTCAAATAAATAAAAATCTGACTCTAAGTAACCCCACAACAGTCCGATAGCTTTGTACTCAAGACCACCATCTCCTTTCCACTCACACTGTTTGGCTAATGAAAACCACATCTGCACTGAGGCCAAATTCTCTACTGGCGCGGTCTGACTACAGGACCACCCTGAGGATATCATCTTTGACCCTCCAAACCCGACCTCTGACCATAATCCTCTTGACAGTGACTTTCCTTTTCTCTTTAACATACCGAACCTCTGAGGATGTTATGCACTGTGAGAGGAGCAGAGAGAATTGAACCTTGATGAACCCACAGTCCATCACAGCGACAAAAGAAATAAGGAAGAAATGAAGTTTCCAGTTACAACTGAAAATAGTTTTATAGCCTCATACTATTTGAATCATAGCATATGCTTTGCAACCATTTTATTTTTTCATATGAGGTAATCAGTGTTACTCATGAGTGATGCAGTAAATTGGTTTTCAGGTAGTTTTGAGTGAAAGTTTCAGTGTGTTTTTAAATACTCTCTCAAAGGATCAAGGACAATTTAATTTATCTTTCTTTAAAACTTCTAGTGCAAGTGCTTTAAAAATGCAGAATCCAATACACTGATCGGTAGAAGCTACCAAGTTGAAGGACGCTGTTAATTTGCAATTAACCATATACATTAGCAAACTCCAAAACAGAGGAAAGCTGAAAAGAAAAGGGTTATTTGTTGCACTTTAGTTGCACTTTACTCTTTTTTTTATATATATAAATTGTTCTCTGTAGGATCTTTAACTGAAGAATCAATATTTGAGTGAAATTATACTCAAAATGAAATAAATGAAGCCAAATAAGAAAGAGAGAGTCCTGAAGAGGGATTGAGAGAGAGGGGAAGATCATACCTGTTCTATTGAGAGCTCTTTGCTGGCCGCTCCTGATATTTCACTGATACGCTCGGCATGTTGGTCCAGACCCAAAGCCACAATCTTCTCCAGAGTGAAGTCTTCACTGGTCGGGTCAAACGTCTGCTGCACCTCTTGCCTTATTTGATCCCAGTGTCTAAATGAACAGATCCACACCATCTTTTGATGATCAAATATGATTAGCCAAAACCTCTTGACACTGACATATGAATCTGAGTTCAAATAGGGTGAAAAAAACTTTTATCAAAGCCATTTGATCTATTCCAAAACCAAAACCTTTGGGCCGGCATTTTAAGCCATCATAGACACAGTTTCCAACTCAAAGACATTTCCAAAAGATAAGCAACTTAATTATGCTGCCTGTTAAAGGACAAGTTCGGTATTTTACACTTAAAGCCCTGTGTTAAGATCGTTTCATATGAAATAGAACGGTTCAAATTGAAATTTGGACACATGCTTCTGTCCCGAGAATTTTTCTGTGGTAGCACCCCCCCACCTACACAATGATTTCATAGGGGCACTGGAACAATCATTCATAAAAAGCATTAAACTTTAGTTTACAAAGACGTGAAACTCACCGAGTGGTCTGGGGTGTTCACTGATATGCTCACACAAAAATCGCTGCAATAGGCCTGTGTGTGTTTTTAGAAATATCTTTATACTCCAAGGCTATATTTATTTTATTTTATTTTTATTTGCTATTTATATATTATTTTATTGTCATTACCTGTTTTCATACAGAAGTTTAGTTTCCTAAATCAGTAAATATATCACATTTTTTTTAGTTGAATACAGGAATTGAAAATGGTTCTTCCATACCATAATACTGCACTTATATGTGTGAATTTCCCACACCAGGAGTGTAATACTTTATATAGTTCTATTTTATTTAATTTGTTCAAAAAATGTTCTATGTTCTATGTATAATGTTCTATTAAAGAAAAAATAGAAAATAAATATTTGTGTTTGCTGTAAAGTGGTAAGAAAAATTGAAACCGGAATCGGCTAAAATGGGTATCGGCAGGCCAAACTCATGAAAACTCGGAAATCGGAATCGGCCTAGAAAATTGTAATCGGTGCATCCCTAATATATATATATATATATATATATATGTGTGTGTGTGTGTGTGTGTGTATGTGTGTGTGAACTATACAAACGTAGTTCAGTGTAACTAAAAATAAAGCATCTTATCCAATGTTTGTGTGCTTATTAGGGTATCACCGTGTTATCTTAGCAACATTAATGCCAAACCCTATAGGAAAAAACTCAATTGGGCATTGAGTAAGATGTGAGTTGCCATCTATGTAGTGTGGTTAGGATGATGCCTTAGAAGACAGCTGTCTATGTAGGCAGCAGGCTGCAAGGCATCTAAAGAGGTTTTGGATCAGAGCTATTATGTAGGCCTTTAGGAGAGATGAGGTTGGTGATTGATTAATAAAAATATCTAATGGAATTCTTAAGCTAAAATTACAGAGAATGTGTGCTATTCAGATTATTTTGAGAGCTGAAGAAAGACTGCACTGGTTAGTCACAAAAGACTGGTCACTAGTCATGTTGACGGTCAGATTTTGTCATAATAAACAGGTGTGATGGCCGATGACAGCGCAAGGATTGAATTCTCCTGTGAGAGATCCTGTAGTCATGACGCACAGCTTGTTGTCTTCTCTCAAAGAAATCCACAGAGACCGACAGTACATCTGATCCACAACAAAACACAACACCGCTATTTCAAAAAACCCATCCTGCCAATAACTAGCCCCTCTGAGACCGGGCCCAGGCATTCTGGGACGCGATCTCTCCTACGAGTGCCTGTTTTTCTTTCGTTCTTCTCGTTTCCCGTTCTGTCGGTCATGGACTTCTGAGGCTGGAGCTCTGTTTATTTTCATCTGCTTCCCTGATGTGCTGTGCTGGCCAGCGCGAGACGCTAACAGGGATCTTTCAGAGGGTTACATCAGTGTGATTAGCCGGCTGTCATCAGGGGAACGTGAGGCCTGTCTCTGGCGTCTCCACCAGGCCTGTTGTAGCACGCCTGATTGGGGCCGATGGGCTGTTGTTTTGGGAATGCCAGATCCAATCAAATGGCTTAGGAAGCGAATGACAGGGCAGAAGAAAAACGAAGAGCGGAAAATGTTGCGTTCTCTCGGCAGGGAGTGCACAAATGCTCTGCGTGATAGAATACAGAGAGGTGACGAGCTGTAACTGAGGGCTGGCTGTCAAGGTGTGGGATTACAGCTGATCCTAGAACAGTAATCGGCACCAAACCTCTGCAGCTGATGATCAGAGCTGTCAACCCTCCCGTTTTTTCCGGGTTTCTCACGTATTTTAGCTCTTTTCCCGCTGTCTTCCCGTTTTAGTATTTTCCCGTGAAATATCCCGTATTTTTACGCTCTGATTGTGTGAGACGTACAAGCTCGGGCAGATTCGGCATGAAGTTGTTCATCCTCGGATGCGGCGCCGCAATCGCTGTTACAAAAAAAGCCGTGCACACAGCAAAGCGAAATGTGGTCTTGCGCACCCAACTGGTCATTTTTGCCGCGCGCACCTTCGCGCTCATGCGGACGCGTCGAGTATAAACCATGGTATAAACAAAGCTTAACCCTAACTCCGTGTCAGCGTGCGCTCTGATCTGTAAAGGGGCACAGACATCTACCAAATCATCTCCTGCAGCAGCCTCCGAACTTCCGAAGCACCACTAACTCCGCCTCCGTTTCCCTCGTAAGCTGATATTAGTAGGCCTATTTAAACATTCTCTATGATAAAAAATGTAACAAATATTTTAATAACACGATTTTGGCGGTTATAGAGTTCTAATGACGGTGTTCAACTATAACCGTCGGTCTCACGGTTACGGTCACACCCCTAACACACACACACACACACACACACACACACACACACACTGTCTCTCTCTACCTCTCTCTCTCTCTCTCTCTCTCTCTCTCTCTCTCTCACACACACCCACTGTCTCTTTCTCTCTCTCTCATACACACACACACACACACACACTGTCTCTTTCTCTCTCTCACATATGTAGGCCTATATGTAGTTATAAACTCTTTAGATTGTTAATGATTAGTGCTTTTTTTTTTAAAGTTTGTGGGTAAGAATCGTGTAAAAAAATCCCTTATTTTGGGGATGGATTCCGGGAAATCTCCCTTATTTTCAATGTTCAATGTTGACAGCTATGCTGATGATTATCAGCTGGACTTCACAACAGAACTCAGGTCACAAGCTAAAGAAGGCAATCTCTCCAACAGAGAGAAGTTATAAAGAGCGATTGTCCAGAGAAGAGGCAACATAAAAGACGATAGTGTAATTTTTGTCAGGAACCACTCTTGATAAGGAGGATTAGTGCGAGAATGACACTTCATTATGCTGAGGACATGATTTGTGTGTGTGTGTGTGTGTGTGTGTGTGTGTGTGTGTGTGTGTGTGTAGGGTTGCCAGGTCTGTGCAACAAAAGTAGCCCAATGGCCAGTCAAAAGTAGCCCAAAATTGGATGGAAATCAACCCAAGGAAAAAAAATTACCCACGGACTTGGCAACACTGTGTGTGTGTGTGTGTGTGTGTGTGTGTGTGTGTGTGTGTGTGTGTGTGTGTGTGTGTGTGTGTGTGTGTGTGTGTGTGTGTGTGCGCCCCCACCTCTCTCTCATAGCTGGATTCCTGAAGTCTGTGATCAGTGGGATGATTTTCTTAAACTGTTCAATCCTGCTCTTAGTGAAGTCCACAACCTCCCAGTGCTTGTCCTGAAAGAACACACACATACACACTTCACCACCATTACTTTATAATAGTCAGGATCCCACTGCAGGCTGAAGTGTAAAATGCTGAGTGCTGTGTTGTGATGGGCTGATCCCCTGTCAGTGGAAGAGCACCCAAAGGGTCTGAAGCAAGCAGGTGTTTCTAATCTGCTTAAAGCTAAATGTCAGGATAATGAGAAGCTGGTGAGAAGAGAAGCTAAATTAGCTTTAAAGGGTAATTAGCTACACAAAAGAGCTTTTATCACAGTTACAAAGGGAAAGGAAGGAATGAGAGTCTCTGCTGGACCCTAATGAAGTAGCATCAGTATGTTTGTGAGAACAGCAGAAGATGAGTGAGAGACACACACATCACTGACGCTGTGATAGCTGTTAAGTGTCGGCCCGATGGCTGCTAGTTTTTTATGTGAAGGGTCTATACAAGACCTTAGTACTCAATCCACTAATTGTGACACTAATCATTTAAAAAACATAAATATTATTTATGTTATTGACATATATTGTGTTCCTGGTATTACCACACCTGGACAGAAGCAACAGGAATCTGCGGCTATGCTGAAAGGATATGAAAATGAAGCCTGAGCATCACTTAGCAAATCAAAAAGTGTGAAAATTTATTTTATATATAATTTACATTACAATACACACTACGATTTAAATGTTTGAGGTTGGTAACATTTTTGAAAGAAGTCTTAGAACAGTAATATTGTGAAATATTATTACAATTTAAACAACTGTTTTCTATTTTCATCCCTGTGTTTGCAAAGCTGAATTTCTCCAGTCTTCAGTGTGACATTATCCTTCATAAATCATTCAACTATGAATGATTTATCCCCCCCCCCCCCCCCAGGATTATTTCATGAATAGACAGTTCAAAATAACAGCATTTATATATTTAGAATATTTTACAACACTAATACAAGTCTTCATCACTTTTGATTTGATTTTGAAATTTAATGCATCCTCGCTGAATAAAGGTATTCATTTCTTTCAGAAAAAAAATCGTACTGATCCCAATGTTTTGAACGGTAGTGTGCCTGCTTATGACGACCTTGTTGATCACTTTCCCACAAAGAAAATCAGATTTTGAATGAATGTTTCGTTAAAACAGCAAAATACATCCACCTATGCTTATTTTTTAATAATTTTTTTAATAATGCTAATATTGTACATAAATATATTAATATAAAAATAAAATATGTATAATTTTAGTTTTTTATATATTTTTTTAATTACATTTTTATATAGTTTAACACTACATTATAGCTGAAACAACAAAGTCTGTGCTGTTCTATTCTGAGAACTAACATTGTTTATTTGAAACTGTCATAAATGTAAGCTTGGTCCCTGAACTGCCTAAGGTTGAGTACCAGCAGTACAGAGTAAGTTGCGTTGGCTTGCCTTGAACTCTCGGCTGAGTTTGTGGAGTCTCTTGAACATGGTCTGGCCGGTGTTGTCCATGAGCTCGGTCTGTAGAGAGGCCAACTGACCTCCCTTCCACTCGTCCCACAGAGCCTCCCACTGCTGGGCGATCTCCCATACCTGCTGCAGGTAATCCATGCCCTACAAACACACACACATAAACACCATCTAAACATCACCATACACTGAACCAGAAATGATCTTCACCAACAGTATCAATAGTGTTCAATTCGCTGTTACACAGGACCAGTGAATTTTCCTGTATTTTACTGTAACAGAAGTGAATAGGTACCTTCTCTAGATTGAGGATGTTTTTAGAGGCTGGTTCTTCAATATCAAAGATGTTGAGACCGTAACGTATGCTCTGCTCCTCTTCTTTGAGAGCCTGCAACTGGGCACGCAGTTCTGACACCAGCTCTAGTGCAGAATCTGGGGCTACACTACTGCCAAATGGACCTGCATATAGATACATGCACAAATAAGATAGTATACGTAAAGGAAAAGATGTACAAAAACCACACACAAATGCCCATACATATGGTTAATGATTAAAAAGATGCACATTCAGCTGTCATTTCCCCAGGGAGCAGCTTGTCGCTCTAAAAAAAAAAAAGCTCAATGGATTCCTACTGGCAAGAAAGTTAGCAAAGTGAGCATGTTTCTATTAATGTGGTTTCACAGTTGGGAGCTCGGCAGGTCAGTAGGTGTCTTTCCTGAGCAGCATGCAAGCTCTGGCTCGGACCCAGCTCCGCAAACAGGCCCGGACTCCCACAATCCACACGCACTTGCGACAGCTTTGATTTACGAGATATTTGATATTTCAAAAAGCACCTCATTCATCTCAGGATGGCAATACACAACACGTACACTAACACACACGAACGCGCTCGCACAGACACCAGTATAGAGGCCATTATCTGCCCTAAAGGCCTCTGTGATATGTTTACAGGCGGGAGTGTTAACGTCGGTCAGCATTTATAATGCATTCCATCAAACAAACTGGCTAAATCACACACCTACTGCACATCTCTGGCAATTGCAAAAAAACACACGTTTACACAATTCTGCATGAAGGCGAGCCATTAAGCATTGTGTGAAGATCCATCAGGGATCTCCCGTTAATATTTGTGCAAAGTCTGATTTACTGAAGCATTTAGCACATGCTGAAGTGTGTCGCTGGAGCAGAACGATTTCAGGAGCACGGGTGTTGAGAGGTTTGATGACGCCCATCCTCTCTCTCTGTTGTGCCTGACTAAAACGTAAAGAAAATCTAATTAGCAAATGTTAAAATGGGATACATATTTGATAAATCTGCCTTGGAGATTTCAACCAATCATGTTTAATTGGGCCTGTGTTTTCCCTCAGCACCGGTTCTGAGAGGGAAAGTCACTCTGGGTCCGTGGAGAGCAGGAGATGAGATTTTGAAGGGGCACCTTGGCAGGGGCAAGCTGTATGTGTTTGGACTGAATGAGTGTGATATTATTGAAACCATCTCTCTCTCTTGAATACAAATTTCTCTCCGCACAAAGCTGCTTCCTGGCCTCATTAACCTGAAGGAGCCCGCCATTGTTTGCTGGAACAATCCAAACAATCCAGTCGTTCTCAACAAGTTGCAGCTGCCGCCCACGTTCGGTAATTCTGGAATTGTGGGAAATAATGACGGTGAGCGACAAGCGTGTTTGCCACATGTTGACTAAGCGCAAAAGCTAAGACTGTGCCAAAACTCCAACTTTGTCTGAATCAAGACAGAAAGGCTTTTGGATTCATAGTGGGAGGAGAAGAACATAGGAGAAAAGACGCGGGGAAGGAATGGCAGGAGATCAAACTGAAAAACAACAGACTTCACAGAGCTATCAACGATCACAAGGAAACGCAAACACAATGGAAACGAGATCGGGAACGAGTGAGCAAAGAAGTGCAAGAAAAAAGCAAGGAATGAAAGAAGAGGGAAGGAAAAGTAGGACGAAAACTCTGTCCTCTTTGATACAGTTCGGCACAACGTGACTGTTCGTGAAGAGAGGTGGCAGTGCGAGATAGAAAAAAGAACTTTTCAATCACGTTTTTAATAGAGCAGAGAATAAACAGCGCAGAGACACAAGCAGGAGGTGGAGCAGCAGTACGGGACAGAGAGCGCGAGAGAGCGAGAGAGAGAGGGATAGAGAGAGAGAGAGAGAGAGAGATAGAGTGCAGTCAAGGGCACGATGTCAGTGTGACGGTCACTTCTGCTGTAGGTGAGGCTCCATGGTGTTCTGAAACATTATCTCAAGGCTAATTGGTTGTGATGTGCCATGGGGCATGTGGGAGGTTGATGGCTCTACCCAGCACTCCCCACCATGCAGAACACCCACGGTCCCCGAAAGCAAAGGCCTGCGGTGCTGCCCATGTAGCGAACTGACCTACAGAATAAGAGGCATGCTGGGATGTGAAGCTCACAGTAGGCTCTGAGACTGTACTGACCGTGTGTGTGTGTTTTCCCATTCAATAACAGTCGAAGATGTGTGTGTGTGTAGTTCACCATTGCTATTGAAGCTCTGTAGGACCGACTGTGTCTTCTTCTTAAACTCCTCAGAGGAGAGGATCAGCCCACTCTTCATCATGTCTTTGTGTTTCTTCAACATGATGTCACTGTCAATCACAACCTGCTGGAACCACACCCACTCTGCATTCAGAGCCTCCAGCAACTCCAACACCTACAGAGAGAGAGAGAGAGAGAGAGAGAGAGAGAGAGAGAGAGAGAGAATATAAGAGCGCTGACTCAAATAAAAGCATAGTCAAATATGGAATAGAGGCGGGAGATGAAAGTGTATTTAGGAGACAATTTGACTGGAACACCTGAGGGAGTGTGTGTGCGTGTGTGTGTGTGTGTGTGTTTGTGCGTGCATGCGTGCACGCACGCGTGTGTGATGTGCAACACTCACAGCGGGGTCGACGGGAACCTCGTATTTCTCAAGGATGGCAAACTGATCATGGATGGGTGGAATCTGACTTTCGATTTTACTCAGATCTGCCTGCAGAGTTTCCAGAAGTTTTAGACTCTCTTCCAACTCTGCCAGAGTCTGTGGAGGCTGAGACAGCCTGAAAACACACACAGTCAATGACTATACCTGTATGCGGATGCTAAATATTTAATGCCTATTCTAAGTCAATTAAGCACAATAACAGAACTAGCCACATACAGTATAGATGCCCTGTTTCTTATTGAGCTGTCTACTAAGATAACATTTCTGTATATGTTTTTGAGTTGCTAAGGTATTCGGAGTGGTTTTAGCACAATGCTGTGCTGTGGCAAGGGTGCTGCAAAATGGGTGGAATAAAATTGAAATTGAAATAAAAATGTATTAAAACTATATAGACATACTAAAAAAATCAAGTAAAAATGACAAGAACACAACAAAATTACTAAAACTTGAACTAAATTAAATTTAAAAACTAGCAGTTATTCAAAATATTAATAAAAACTATAAAAGTATCTCAATTATCCTAAATTAACACTGGCTCCAGTCTAAAAAGTAGGGTTGTAACGATACCCTCATGTCACGATTCGATAAATATCACGATACTGAACTCACGATACGGTATTATTGCGATACTCCAAGACGTGATAAAAGGTTAACAAAAAAATATACTGTTGATTAAAATGCTAAATTTGGTGTTACATTTTGAGTGTAAATGAATGGTATGCTTGGACTTGGTCCTGGAAACCCAATGCACAGGACAATAGAGACACCAGAATAAAAATATTCATGATTCTGAAGCTGAAATTATTTTAGACGAATATGCTTACACTGTCACTGACTAGATATATTTAAAATAATGTAGTCCACTTATTACTGGTAACATAAAACATTTGGCATTATCAGGACCCACAAATATTCCCCCATTGCATTATTATACATTATATTCAACATTATATATTGTAGTTTAATGTAGTACTGACACAAAAAATCTGTAAACTTAAAAAATTTTCTCACATGGTAATTCTTATTTTGGGTGAACTATACACAATACATATTGTCACTATCCACGGTACATATTGTTGCATTTTTGTATTACGATATGTTGTGACACGATATCTTGTTACACCCCTACAAAAGAGCCCGCCTCCAAATCTCCATATTCTCTTTAGAGTCGACAGAAGTATTTATTAGCGTCAGGCTTAGAAACATGCTAACGCCAGACTCTATTGGAATCAACAGAGAGGTTTGTCGAGTCTCTTATGCTCTTCACGTGAGGGGTGTTAATTGGCGTGGCATGCATGAGTGACCATTAACACAGTCTCTGTCCATGAAGAGCGTTTCAAATCGGTCACTTATGAGGTTTCATTTCAGTTAGGATCCCAGCTGCTTATACAGACAGCGAGGCAGGGTTTTGGAACAGAGCTTTGAGGGGGTCTCTCACTCACACTCACACTCACACTCACACACACACACACACACACACACACACACACACACACACACACACACGCTCGCACACACACACACACACACCTGAGAGCGTTTTCCTGCAGGAAGCTGTGCAGTTCTTTAAGTTTGCCACTGGCCATAAGGCTGAGCAGCTGCGTGAACTTGCTCTGCCACTCGTTACAATGTTGCAACAGAGAGAATTTGAGTGGAGAACAATCCAGCAACACGAACTGCAAACTTAACACTGTCTCCTCCTTCTGGACGTTGTTCGCCACCTCTGTGTATCTGTACAAAGAGAAAGAGAAAGAGAGAGAGAGAGAGAGAGAGAGAGAGAGAGAGGGAGAGAGTGTGTAAATGAAGAGGATAATTCTCTTGAAACTAATCTTGAATTATATATTAAAAAATTATGTATTTAAAAAAATCCTATTATGCAAATTCAAACACAAGAGACGTTCTCCTTTCTAAACAAAGATTACATTAACATTTAATGTTTTATTTTAGGTTTTTAAAGAATTTTCTATTACATTCATTGTATATCTCTGAATATTATAATGAAAATCACATTGTGTCCATCAACTAATTTCTCTAAAACAAATGAAAACAAATGTCTTATGAAAACAATTTTGCAAATAAAAATGTATTCTCCCATAATACATCAGTTAGTGGAGAAGTTCAAGGACGGACACTTGGACGCTTGTCTTTTGATTGTTCTTTCCTGAGAATGTTGTGATTGTATCAGGACTACATGTTCTCCACACTGTTTTCTCATTACTACTAATGGTACATTTTAACAGAAAATGATTTTAATTATTAATAATTGCCACTAAATTACTTTTTGTTTAAATGGATCTGGAAGATAATGTAATTTGGTGATGTATTTTTTTTTGCTCAGACATGATGGCTGCACTATGAATAGCTATTTAATTTGTCATTTCAGCAGCAAAACGTACCTAAATTTAAAAAAAATAACTGAAGTGTGCAACATGAATTATTTCTGTGAGCGAGTGTAAAGAAATAAAGCGTGACTTAGATTAACAATAGTCATTAAAAAAAGTGTCTGTATGCATTATTCGATGTGGAAAAAACTTGAGACATTAAGGGGATAGTTTACCCAAAAATGTCAATTCTGTCATAATTTACTCACCCTCAAGTTTTTCCAAACCTGTGTAAATTTCTTTGTTTTGCTGAACACAAAAGAAGATATTTTGAAGACAGTTTGAAATAAGCCACTTTGGGGCACCATTGACTTCCATAGTAGGGAAAAACACACTATGGAAGTCAATAGTGCCCCAAAACTGTTCAGTTTCCAACATTCTTAAAAATATCTTCCTTTGTATTCAAACAGAAGAAAGAAATGTACACAGGTTTGGAACAACTTGAGGGTGAGTAAATGATGACAGAATTAACATTTTTGGGTGAACTATCCCTTTAATTGGGACAGCAGGCAACACATACTGTAATGCCCTTCCAGCTGAGGACAGACAGCACAACACAAACATGCAAAAGGTCATTAATGCGCAATCACACACACACACACACACACACACACACACACACACACACACACACACACACACACACACACACACACACACACACACACACACACACACACACACACACACACACACACACACACACACACACACACACACACACACACACACACACACACACAGAGAGAGAGAGAGAGCCTCAAGCATCCACTGTTGACATGATAACGATTTGGTTAGTGCAGATCAAATCTTTAGGGAAGAGATGTGGACAGGACTGGCACCTCTGTGCTACAGACATGTCAACAGTGGCGGCTCGTCAGGGGAGGCAACAGAGGCACAGCCAACCCAGAATTTTGAAGTGAAAATGGGGGAAGGACGATTTAATGTTAAAGGGATAGTTCACCCAAAAATGAAAATTCGGTCAGTATTTACTCACCCTCATGTTGTTTCAACCCCGTAAGACCTTTCGTTCATCTTCGGAACACGAATTAAGATATTTTTTATTAAATCTGAGAGCTGGATCACTCCTCCATAGGCTTCTTCAGGGATTGACACTTGTTCCCCGAAAAGTTATTAAAGACATTGTTAAAATAGTCCAAGTGACTACAGCGGCTCAATCTTAAGTTTATCAAGCGACAAGAATACTTTTTGTGCGCAAAAACAAACAAAAATAACAACTTTATATCAACTATTGATTTCCTTCTCTGTGGGCCTTGAGTCAGTTTATGTGAATCCGTAGAGCTACGTCACATGTAGGCTCACTATTGGCCGACGCTGGTCATGTGGGTGATGCGTGTGACGTACAACAACAGAAGCGCTGTGCTGTTACACTAGTGAACTGACTCGAGGCCCACAGAGAAGGACATGAATAGTTGAAATAAAGTCATAATTTTTGGGGGGTTTTGCGCACAACAAGTATTCTCGTCGCTTGATAAACTTAGGATTGAGCCGCTGTAGTCACTTGGACTATTTTAACGATGTCTTTAATAACTTTTCGGGTAACAAGTTTTAATCCCTTAAGAAGCCTATGGAGGAGTGATCCAGCTCTCAGATTTAATCAAAAATATCTTAATTCGTGTTCCGAAGATGAACGAAAGGTCTTACGGGGCTGGAACGATATGAGGCTGAGTAAATACTGACAGAATTTTCATTTTTGGGTGAACTATCCCTTTAATAAAAGCTTCCCCAAGCATGCTGAACCTGACGATGTAATTATAATTACAATTGTTCGGAAAACTGTGCTAAGGTGAGTCTGAGGGGATAGAAAAGGGGAGGGGTTTGTAGTGTACCATTATACATAATTCATAGGTTCACAAAAGTTACTAGCATACTCTTTTTGAAGCATTTAGACCAGAGGTCGTCAACTAGTGAGAACAGTAGCTGCATTTTACGGTTTCTACAGTTTAAAGTGAGCAGTGTGTCAAAACAACGGTGCGGTTCACACCACAAGAGCTCAGTGTTGTTTATGGTAATGATCTTTTGCCGCTACATCCTCTAATAATTTTATCTAGAGCCAAACACGCTTCATTCAAGCCCTTTCCACTCCGTGCGTGTTGCTTCTCTCTCCTGCTAAAGACTTAAAGAGCTGCAGATGATGCGGTTATTTTAACAACAGTAGCAGTAACACAGTGAACAGCAAAATAGTTACTTTCGCTGATTCACTGCAGAAAGCGAAAATCAAGCAAATACAAGTATTTTGTCTGTCATACACACATTTGTGGCTTTTTTGAAAAGATGTTTTTCATCTATATTTAGCATTATTAATTAGCATGTTAAGACAATTTCATATAATGTTGTTATAATGGGGAAAAATTATTTATGGCAAGAACAGACCCTAGTTAACCTTTTTCTGCTTATGATGTTTTGATTATTATCTACATCGTTTGTTTGTTTTTAGTTAACTTATTTTAAGAAAAATATAAAAATGGTCCAGAAAACCCTGAATCACAGTATCTTTTATCAGTCACATGGCGCTCTGCCATACATGGGTATCTAAATGGAAAAATAATAAAAGCCTGATAAAACATCTGATCTTACCTTCATACTGTATATTCATATCCAATTGGGCTCAACACATTTTCTTTTTTGTTCTAAGACACCATGCTTTGCCTCTAAAGGGCCCAAAATACTCATCTTTGATGATTTTTCCCCTTTTACTGAATGTACTACTGCTGCCCAAATGGAAATCTATAACTATTCCAAAAAAGACATTGCCCGGACCTACATTGGGAAGGAAATATAGAGACCGGACCTCTTGGATTTACTTGAATACCCCTGATTGTAATGCTTTAACAACATTACACAGTAATTTTGTTGCAAAGATAGAGACCTGGCGATGTCAGCGTCAAAGGAGGCTACTGTAGGGTTGAGCCGCTGGTAGCGCTGTATAAAGCCGTCTTTTTCGATTTCCCAGATCTCTCTGTGTTTGTCCCAGGTCTTCAGATAAGTCTGCAGGAAAGATGCATTAGTCACCATTCCTGCAGCTATGGCTCCCTGAATCTTACAGATCTCTTCATCTTGCTCTGAAATCAAAAGAAAGGGAGGAAGTGAGAACAACACATAAAGCATTGTTGATGCCAAACAACCACTGATGAGCATTACACAAATGATGATGTGAATGGATTTTTCACCTAAAAATGTAAATTCTGTCATTATTTAGTCATCAATGTGGCTTTGTGTTTATTTTACTTTATTTATTTTTCAGAGAAACATAAAAGGAAGACTGTGGAAAAATTGTACAAAAAGAGTGGACCCTATACGATTCTTCATAATTTTTCCTTTTGTGTTCCACAGAAGAAAGTCATATGGGTTTGGAACGACATGAGGGTGAGTAAACACAACAGGAATATAAAAAGGGCATAAAGGATAAATGGAGGGATGTGGTGAATGAGATGGCGAGAGGGTGTACCTATGATGCTGTGGATGGGGTTTCTCTGGGAGTGCTGGCGGGTCAGTAGATCCGGCAGACGTTTGAACACTGAGATGGTCTTGATGAGCTGAGAGCTAATGCTGTTCACAATGTGGGCCAGTTTCTGGAGAGTAGGAGAGAAATCCACCTGGAAAAACACACACAGAGGAAAGAGCATTAAAACAGCAAACAAGAACAGAATCATTCTATTCAATCTTCAAGTCAAAGAAAATGTTTATTCAAGTATCACGTGATTGTAAATATGTAGATATTTGCAAATTTTATGCACTAACATAAATTTTAAAATTTTACATTTCAAATAAACAAATAAATGCTGTTCTGGTAAACATTCTATTAATCAAAGAATCCTGAAAATAATGCATCACGGTTCCCATGACCAATATTTAGCACAACTGTTTTCGACATTGATAATAATAAGAAATGTTTCTTGAGCACTAAATCAGCATGTTAGAATGCTTTCTGAAGGATCATGTGACAATAAAAACTGTAAAAATATAAAAATATAAAAATGCATTATTTATTTATGTTAACACGTGCAGCTGGTGCATTTACTATTATTTTATAATTTCATTAATTTACATATATTTTCTTTAAAAAAGGAAAACCAATCACAGATGTGATGCTCTCAATTATTTAAATGGCTATTTCGCCACTGGCAAAAAGGGCTTTCGATAAAACCTGGCAGCCTAGTAGGAAATACTTCTTAGCAAACTTTTAGTAATAATGGTGTCGACTTGTGTTGTACAAGAATTCAAGGAGTCAACGTTTAGCGGTAGTGAGTTACTTTTGGTTTCCTGTGAAGAATCCAGCGTGTTGTAAAGAACCTTAATATGAAGAAAACACAGCTACGGAAAATCTGAAAGACCTGTTTGTAGTAAAAATTTCATACGGGATGACAATGAACAGTGTTTTATGCCAAACGGAGGGGGAAAAAACTGAAAGAAACTGCTGTTCTGTCAGTTCCGCTCAAAGTAAAACGCCGTCACGTACAGGGAAGAAAGGTGAGAACGCTGTTGCCATAGTGTTCCATTTTTACCATAAAGCCATTCAAAAAGTACGGAACAATTTTCAGTGATAAACCTGCTCTTACAATATCCGTTCTGTTAATAACCCTCTGTCGATCCGACTGTCCGTGGTCGAGGATACAAAAATGTGGAAGTTTAATCTGTAGTTTTGACGAAAGCCCTGGAGCTGTCAAAAGTCTTCTGTACGTAAATCAACGAGAATTTCTCGGTCCAGGTAACACAGAGAACAAGTAAACATTGTTCATTTACATATACTACCGACACTGTAACCATACAAAACAGGTTGAAAATCGGCAAAGTTACACTTCAAATTCCACCACACAAATAATGCACATTAATAATTCATCTGTTAATGAGCACTGCATCACTTTTGTAATTAATCTTACACGTTAAACTGTTCACACTGATAATCCCAAAACCTTATTTTCGTATGTGGACTTTCATCACAGAAGAATGTACTTGTTATTGCTCTGACTGTGTTAGTGTAGAAAAGTTTTCAAATACGGAATCATGAGTCTAGGAATCCATTTTTATTTTATTGCTGAAATATGACAGAATCTTGATCTTGCAAGCTTCTCCACCATCCTGTGGTTTTCTGTGACCGTTTCTAATCATCTCCTCTGTGAGAGCTGGAAAAGATGTGCAGCGGCAAATATTGTACCAGCGTGAATTTGGTTGTCGATCAGCCTGACGGATGTTCGTTATCACTCTCGGTGTGAACAGACCATTCATCAATGATTTGTTTTGCTTATTCATTTCGCATCTGGTGTGAGAGGGTCTTTAATAGTGTGTCCTGAGCTAGCATTAATGCGTTTCCCTTCCCTCTGGCACTTAAAGTGTTTTGCCTCAGGCAGTCTGTCTCCACAGACCAAAGCAACCAATGTCCCTAAAATATACTCAATTAAGTCAAACTAACGTTTCTGCTTTTCCTTTCTCACTGTGTTTAGCTGACTAAGCATCATGGGACATTACCCATAGCAGTAGAGTGGAGTGCTGAATAACGCAGCAGTGCAGCCTCTGTGATTTATAGAGGTTGCGGTGTTCTGAATGCCCTCTGCTTGATGTATGATAGTGTCTTTACGCTGTATGTAAAACACATGGCCAGTAGCTCTGTGTGACCAACACAATGATTTCCACTGACACAGAGCTTTTATGTGTACTTTTATACCCTGAAATCACAGAAGGGACGGTATGTCTGAGAAAACGTTGTCTAGATGTGAGGTAAGGGTCACCTCGTCACGTAAATTGTTTTCAATGACCTACTGCATTACTAGATTTGACAAAAAGAAAGTATCTGTGTCTGTTTGTGTGCACCTGAGCAGGATATCGAGGAGTTTGTTGTTTCAGTACCACCTCTACTCTGAATAAGGGGTTTGGGGAAGTCTTGCCGTCTCCATTGATGGCTTTAGAGAGCTCCTGCAGAGAGCGCTTTACATTCACACGAAACGCCTCCTCAACCATTAGATCCAATTTCTCCATGTGTGACACCCAGTGCTGTTGCACCTGAAAACACAAACACAAACATGGAAGTCCTCATTACGATGCTTTTATTAACCCAAGTAAGTTACAGTTTATGCAAGTATGCAGAGAAAAATATTATTGTGACGTTGTACATACTTAAAGGTATAGATCACCCAAAAATAAGAAAACTGAAGAAAGTTTCCACTGATTTTGTCCGTACAATGAAAGTCAGTGTGGTTAACTTTTAAATGAACTTTTGATCACATTCATTTTGAAACATTACTATTAGGATCTTGGGTATGGTGGGTACGAGGGATGATGTTCAGGTACAGTTTTACAACTGGAGCGCACATGGATTGGATTGATGGCTACAATTGACAGGTCTTAATTTACCATGCGCCATAGAAAAGAGTGCACAGCTAAAACAGTGCAGGAAGATCATCACTCATCAACCAGGTTCTTTAAACTTGTTACTTATTCTATGTAATTATAAATATTTGAATGCTTTATTATGGTATTTACACATGCAAGTCATTTTAATGTTCAGTAAAACCCTCTGTCTTTCTGTCCAAATCTCATAACTTTTGATTGCTTTGAGATATCAACAGAACATTTGGCCCAGATGCACTTGACATGATTGTGAATAAGTCATAATAGTCATCATGTCAAGCATGAATGATAACCAAATAAATCAATGAACTGCATGACGTTTTTCTGCCGATTTCTCAGAAGTGTTGTAACATAAGAATCTCCAAATATGATCAAAATCTATTTTCTTCACAATTTGAAAGGTTTTCTATCAAATTAAATCATGTATTGTCTTGTTTTTTTTTTTTTTTTGTAGAGTTATAAGCCAATACTTTTAAGTATGCCACTTGAAATCGCATGAATTCATTCAAATACCTTCAGGGTGTAAGGGGTTAACAGTGACAGTCAACAAAGAGCTTACATATCACTTATATAAAGCTTTAATGATCAGGATCGGAATCGGTCAAACGTGATGACAAGAAATCAGTAGTCATATCAGCTGCAAAAATCCTCATCTGAGCATCCCTACTTATTAAAACACATTCCTAGGTTGCAGTGACAAACCTTAGTTCACAAAGGGGTGATACATTTATGGGCGATGTCTGTGCATTAAACTAGCTGGTTCTTACTGCAGTTGCTGCCATTTTATAAGAGCAATAAGCCACTTAAGGCTGTGCGATATGAAAAGTTTACACCAACAACAATCCTTCAGTGCATTAAAATTACTGTACAACAACCTCAAGACGCTTATCGCTTTAGTGGACAAGATCCTAAGCTACAACACACAGACAGCAGTCCAACCTCAGGGCCATCTAGGTGGAAGGTCCCGTAGACTCTGGCCATGATTTTGACGATGTCCTGGTGTGCGCTCTGCAGTCGGAGCAGCTGGCTATGCTGATGATTCTGCTGATCCTCCTGGAACTCCAGGTCTCCATGGAACATCCTGCCATCCACACGCACCAAAATCATCTCACTGATCTGCTCACAGAGATTAGAGGTGGCCAGGATAGCTGCCTTATACTCGTCCACCACTAACTGAACCTGTGGGAGAGGAGAGAGGTTCAAAATACAGAAGCAAAAAACAAAGAGATGGCACAAGTGTTAATCCAAAAACACAAAGCTGACAGCTTAATAAATTGTAAGATTTGAATCTGAAAATCTACAGTACGTCCCTGGCTTGTTTAGATTAACAACTGTTCTAATACATTTTTGTAGACAAAAAAATTACAGGCTACACACATCTTGTTATTTCTATAAACTTTACCTGAGGTTGTTGCACAATTGTTTGAAATGAGTTACCACTTTACCACATGCAGGTCTATTACTGATTCTGTGGATGCCTGCCTTATTGAAAAACACAGACTCCAGTAGAAAGCATCAGACATCTAAAAGTTCCAAGATTTGAGCTATTGTGAAACAGTACTTTAGCATTCACAGGGACCCTTCTATTTGGAAAAACATATGGGAATAAATGGTTTTTCACCTGTAGTGGCGAGCAACACACAGGTAGTTTTGACTAACTGCTCTGAGAGGAGTTACGGCACAAAGCAATCATTAAAAGCCCAGGTGCTCCTCCATTAGGCTGTCCCAACTAATGACCAAATTAATGAGAAAAAAAAGGAACAGGGAGTGTGAGAGAATCTGGTTGAAAAACAAAAAAAGACTAGAGAATTTGAGTGGTGCTTGCCAATGCAAAACTCACCACCACAATGCGAGAGTATTACTATGTGACTGCTAAGGTATTCTAAATGTTTTTAGTAAAACTAAACAAAAACAAAACAAACAAAAGCAGAAACAAAAACAGCTAAAACAAAACAAAGGCTCAATTTACACCTGCGGCCAGTAGCATAAAACGCTTAGACTAGTCTTACAAGTTAGTCATTAAATTTTTTTCTTTAAGACTGGTCAAAACTTTAAGTCAGTTACTTAAAACTGTAGATTGATGTAATTTAAGTTTACGCAACTGGCCACTGGTATTAAGATGCGTTTTGGTCGATCGGATCACAAGGAGATGAGAGAGACACATAAACGTTTAAAGCTCTTTTGTCCACTTTCAACCACTTCTGCCCTGATTTCTTTGAGGGGAGGGTCTCTGGGTGGGTAAATGCTTGGACTTTTTCCAATCTTTCAATCTAATGGACAAAATAAGGTCACGTAATTTACATATAAACACGACATATAAACAAGTTTACACCTGTATTTAGCGTCATCCACTTGTGATCCAACCGACCAAAAGCATCTTAATAGCAGGTGTAAACACGGCCAAAGAAACAGCAAAAACGGACAAAAACAAATTAACAAAAAAACGCAAAAATAAAACCAATGCAATCCAAACCAAACAAAACAAGAAATGTAAGACAAAAAGTAAAGCAAAAGCAAAGCATAGAATTGAATAGATGAGAGAACGGGTGCGAGAGGAACGTGGTGGGAGAAGGATGGAAAACACATTCAAACGGAGCAGCAGGGGTTTTCCAGCAGGATTTTCCAGCTCATGTTTCCTTCTCTCTCTCTTCCACAGAAATAGAGCATCTGATTTCAACCCATCCCTGTGCTTAAAATCAAAGGAGGCAGTTCTTATCCACAAAGCATCGAGCTTTTCTCCTCCAACAGCTCCCTGCTCAATCTGCGGAGGGCAGCGGTGCCGAGACGTTTCTGAGAGTTTGTGGAGAGGTTCTCTAAAGCATCTTACATGCCGCATTATCTCACTCTTCCTCCTAGGTCTGGATCCAGCTCGTCTCATGCCTTTTTCATGGGATGAAACGTGTCACATGAAATAAGCCTCAAAGGGGAAGATTACTCTACGTGCACGAGTGTGTAGAATGCATACTTACATTTCTAAGTGTGAGTGGGTGTGTGTAAGCTCAGATGTGTCGTGTTCTCCACACTCCACACCTTCACTCAGTTCTTGCCAGTTCTGTTTTGGGCTCGAAGGACGTCTGACATTGACTCTGACGTGACTTAGAGAGAGCCGGGCACTGAATCGAGGCTGGCTTCCTTTTATTGCGAACACTGGGGCTGTTTATACCGAGATGCCTGTGCGGCCTTTATTAAAGTAGATGGCGCATTCATGTTTCTGCTTGCATGCCTTTATGTTTGTGTGTGTGTGTGTGCGTCTTTACCACATGGCTAAAGGGCACTGCCAGTGCTTTAATATCATATTGCCTTGTACAATCTAGGAATGATGGACAGCCAGCAGAGGAAGTGAATAGATTTCACAATTGCACTCCACTGAGTCGCACTTCTATTCTCAGTAAAGCCTGCTGCCTTACTCTTGCATTACAAAAGCAATATCGGGCAGAAAAATGGACACAGCTGTATCAGAACAAAACAAGAGCAAAGCCTTCTGTTCTTGAATATCTGTAGACAGGGTTCAAAATTAACTTCTGTTTTTTGCCACACCTGCTGATAGTGGGTTACTTGAGAAAGTTTTTGAAAGTAATGAATAGTTTTTTCAGCATTAAATTGATCAAAAGTGACAGTAAAGACTTCTATATTTTTCAAATAAACGCTGTACTTTCGAACTTTCTATTCATCATCAATCCATGTATCATGTTTTTTTATAACAAAAATATTAAGCAGCACAACTGATTTAACCACTGATAATAATAATAATAATAATAATAATAATAATAATAATAATAATAATAATAATAATAATAATAAATATCAACTGAACACTTGAATTGGGGAGAAAAAAATGTAATCGATTATAAAAGTAGATTAGTTTCAGCCATAAATTGCACTGAGCAGAATTCAAACAAGAAAATCCAGCAGTTAGTTCTGGGATGCTTCTAGAGCAGTGATTCTCAACCAGGGGGCAGGGGCCACAAGAAGAAGCAATACAATTATTAATATATTTCATAAATACAATATAAAACAAAATAGGATATTTCTTATTTTAATTCACCCCCTCCACAAAAGAAAAAGAAAAACTGGGTTCCCACTAGAAAAACCTGGATATGGGAGTTTCTAAAACTGCATAAGTCATAAATTTATAACATTTATAAAATCTTATAACTCCATGGGCATTTGTGTAGATTTTAAAGAATATACATATTACTACTGTATGTATGCAAATCTCTAAAATATTTAGTATGGAAAAGACATGGGGCCTTCAGATAATTTTGTGGATAATGGGAGGCCTTAGAGTAAAGGTCTTCGGGTTTTCGGATCGAAGTGGACCCGTGAAGAGTAGAGTAAAAAAGGTTGAGAACCACTTTTCTATAATTCTCTGCAATTTTTGGACTCCAAAGGGAGCTCAGGAGGTTTCTCTGCTGAAAAGACCAGGCTGCTGTCCATCAGCTCTACCAGAGAGCTTATGCTGGCTGACCAGCTTCATCACCTATGTTTATCTGATGCTTATTCACTGGACCAGCATTGAAATTCATACTACTCTGCTTAGGGAAAGTCCAGAAGAGCTCTGTCTGCTAGAGGAACACAAGCTTTTCACTATACTATCTATTTGGCTGTCTATCTACCGGTATGTGTGTGTGTGTGTGTTTCAGAAGCGACTTACCTTGTTGGAGTGCACTCTGCAGTCATTGATAAAGGCGCTGGCTGTTCCTTTTGTGGACCAGTGCAGTTTTGACAGGCCTGGCTGGATTTTCTTATCCAAGAACCGAATTCTCTCAGAAAAGAGACACAGTTCATCTGCATTCAGAGCCTTAATGATTCTGATTGAGAGTGAACACAAACATACAAGTGTAAGTTCACTGCTGTTCTCCATTTTCCTTTTAGGTCTTACCACCATTGACACATTTCTTTTACAGCATTTTCAAAAACAAGCAAGGCCATTTTAAAAGCATAAGAGAACAAGAGGGTGGTAAAAATGGATTAACAAGTCATAACAAGTGGATGTGCTTTGCCATTTGGGGCAAGTGGCCTGTTTAGCTTGTGCTGGGTTTAAGTGTTTGTTTCCAGCTGGCATGTGTAGAATGCATTAAATGTGGTAACAATACTGACAGAGATGACTCACTCTGTCCCTCTGAGAGTTACAATGAGTCCTCCAGTCTGAAGTGTGTGTGTGTGTGTGTGTGTGTGTGTGTGTGTGTGTGTGTGTGTGTGTGTGTGTGTGTGTGTGTGTGTGTGTGTGTGTGTGTGTGTGTGTGTGTGTGTGTGTGTGTGTGTGTGTGTGTGTGTGTGTGTGCGTGCGCTGAGTGGCTTATGTGAGAGAGGAGGAGGTTATTATTCACTACACAAAGAGGGACATAAGTGTGAATTGTTTTGTTCATTTGAATTGTGTATATGTGTGTGTGTCTGTGTGTGTGTGTGTGTGTATGTGTGTGTGTGTGTGTGTGTGTGTGTGTGTGTGTGTGTGTGTGTGTGTGTGTGTGTGTGTGTACATTTAATTCAAGTGCTTTTCTCCAGATTGGATGCGCTAAAGTCTTGAATGGATATGTGTATATTGAGGCTGATGGAATGTAAATACTCAGTTTGTGCAGAACGTGTATTAAAGATGCGAAGTTACCTGACAAGTACACCATTTAAATATGTATGAAACCGGCAAAGATGCATCTGTGTGTGAAAGTCCACTTGTTTTTCTATACTAATAAGTAGTAGATTACAGGTAATTTCTTCACAAATATATTACATCCAACTTGTTAGGAGAATGTTACGTATCAAACTTAGGAGGTGAAACTAAATATTATGAGTTGTTTTACTGATTTTAGATGATATTTGCAAGTATAATTTAACAGCCTAATTTCTCTGTCTAATTGGTAACACTTAACCTTTATGTATAATGTATTATGAAAGTACTCATAATGTAAGTTATAAAGCATTATATCTTTTTAAAATGCATTATAATATTTCCAGATTCCTTGTTACATCTGAGATTGATTGTTTGTCATGTGTTTTAATGTATTATACTTTCTAAATGCATAACATGTATTATGATGTATTATAACCGTGATTACAGTTATTCATTAAACCATACAATGCATTGTAAGGTGTATTGCATGGCATAATAAACGCATTAAGAATACTTTTATAATGCATTATATATAAAGGCTTTAAGTAAAGTGTTACCGTGTTATTTTCTAGCAATAAACAATAAATATATCACATTTTAACAGATCATATAAAAGATGACAAAATAAAAATAAAAATAAAAAAAGCGCTTAGGATTTGTAGAAAGTGTAAAAAATATGATGATGATGGTCTATAAGAATGTTTTAAGAAGTATGTAGGAGGAGAAAGTCAGTATCTGTCAGCCATACTGACCTGTTATAGTCTCTAACAACGAGGAGGACATTCTCTCGCAGGTTGTGCAGTTCCTCTCTGCGCTGATACACCTCTGACACATAGTGAGGGACCTCAAAATGCAGTCGTTCCCAGTAATGAATCTCATTAAACATCTTCAATAGGTTCCTTAACACACAAAAACAGTTGTACATTCACAATCCGCGTGTTTGTATTCACACTACAACATTCAGCATGTATAAAACAACTCCAGTAATGTGCATTATGACTAGAGATCATGAAAGATTTAACATTAGCACAACTTGATTTCTTTAAAGTGTTTGAATAGGTTGTTTAAGAACAATAATAAACAGTATTCGCAACATATTCAACTTAAAGTCTAACAGAATAATCAGTGTAGCGTTGGATATAATCCATTGGGATCTATTAGTTTGACATTATTTTTCCCTCATCAGAAAAAAGGTATCCTATGATATTTCTATACGGTCCTGTCCATTAAAGGCAAAAATGGAAATAAATATATTTTTAAAAAAAGAAACTGCTTTTCTGATAAATATATGTATATATGCACACAGTCCTACTGATACTAAAGTGTCTGTATATGTGTGTTTGTGTGATCACGTACTTGTTAAAGTTGATGTCCAACAAGCCTGCCATCCCTTTACAGCGGATCATGAGCGGCTGGTCAAGACTGCGGAAACACTCTTTGTTCAGACTCTGACTCCAGTCTGTGAAGTTCCTCCTCACCTTCTCATCCAGAATCTGACACAGCCTAGCATAATTCGCATGCACTTCCTCTCCACTGCTGGTATGAGGCAGGAAATGAGTGCGCCGGAGAACCTAGACAACACATGTTGACAAACAGAGGGGAAGAGCTCAGAGAGAACGAAGAGCCTTCTGTGAGCGCACATTTCATCACTTACAAACAAACAACGTCTTGAGATCTTTCTGAGTCACACATGCAAGGTCACAAACAATCAAAACAACCGCCAGTGCACAACTAAGCTAAACAAACCAAGGGTAAACATCGCTCATGTTAGGAATTTCTCATAGGCTATGCATTAAATATGTAAACATATTTTACGATGCCCCATCAGACCTTCATTAAGCTTTGGTTTTAGCCTCCCTTTTGTTTCTCTATGGGGATTTTTGGGATCAATTGTGGGGAAATGCAATATAATCATACAGTATCTGTGTCCAATTAAAGCTTATGCCAGCTCTTAATTGCCTTCTTAAAGAAAGTGGAAAATGAATTTAAACACAATGGAGAGGCGATGTGCTATTTATGCAAACTGTAGAAAAAGAGATGAGAAGTGAAAGAAATAGAAAACAGGATACAGAAATAGAGAGTAAGGGTGTGTGAAATGGAAAGTGACAAAAAGAACTAGAAAGTGAGTATGTGGCGGCACAGCTGGCTATAATAGCATTAGGGCCTTTGTGGCTGTATCCTGGCTGGACTCCAGGGCCTCTGCCGGGGCCCCTCGCTGGCCTCTGACACAAGGCGCTCAGCTCAACACACTCGTCAACACAGAGAAGAGCTCATCAATGGAGTTAAGCTGTTTCTGACACCTCCCGGATTCAGCCCGGTGGAGGTTTTGGGTTGGAATCGGATTCATTTGTCCGTAAAACCCAATACAGTTCACCTATAAAGGGTGAGGGGGAAAAGGGTATGGCCTGGTGCATGCTGGGATTGGACTGATTAGTCACCTTGTGGTCTCCTAACACACATCTAGTTGAGGCATCTTTCAGGATACTGTGATACCACTTTTTGACTGTGGGATTTTTATATGAGAGCTTTTGGTGGGGACTCTCAAGTTTGATTTGATTTCAGTATGTTTGATATCTTGGGAAAGGAAATTCTATTAAATTATTTTTCTTTGTATTTCTGAGGAAACACAACATCATTAATCCTAACTACTGTACATTATACTATATAACCTATTACACTGATCCCACAAAACCTCATGTGCTTGGTTTATTTTAAATTAAATATGAACGTGATGATAGTTTTAGATTGATGAGGCTCATTAGGGAGTCGTTTTGACTGGTTCATTAAAAAAACAGCTCATATTAGACTCATTCATTAGTGAATCGTACAAATCGGTCATGGCAACTGACAGAAATAAAAGAATTTACGTTGAAGTACTAAAATTATAATTGAAAATAAAACTGAAATGAAGAATTCAAGTTGAATAGAAATATACAAAAACAAGTTTCTAAGTACAAAGTAATACAAATCACAAAAACACGTACAAATGACTAAAACTAAAAGTAAAATGAAAACTGAAAATATAAAAATGTAATTCAAAATATTAATAAATAGTATAACAGTTTATAAATAATAATAAAATTACACTGTTTCAGGGTGAATTTCACAATTCACAACTCAGCTAAAATGTTTCATTTCTTTTGCCATAAGTTACAACTTAGCCTAGTTTTGAAGTAAATGGGCACTAAGATACAACTTACGCACTACTAAATATTTTTGCGTTGCACCATTAAACTTAGTTGAAGCATAACTCTATGTATAAACTAAATATTTACGGAAGCCTCCGATCAGGAGTAACAGTAGGAATAAAATAGCAGACAGAATGAGCTGGATCAATAAGCTCTTCTTTTACCTGACAGACTTCAATTCTTTAGACATATGTGACCCTGGATCACAAAACCAGTCTTAAGTAGCACAGGTATATTTGTGGCAATAGCCAACAATACATTGTATGGGTCAAAATTATCGATTTTTCTTTGATGCCAAAAATCATTAGGATATTAAGTAAAGATCATGTTCCATGAAGATATTTAGTAAATGTCCTACCGTAAATATATAAAACAATTATTTTTGTGAGGGAATGCAGCAATATCGCAAACATAAATGGACAACTTTAAAGGCGATGTTCTCAATGTTTTGATTTTTTTGCACCCTCAGATTCCAGATTTTCAGTTGTAGATGGTAGATAGTTGTACCTCGGCCAAATATATTCCTATCCTAGCAAACCATACATCAATGGAAAGCTTATTTATTCAGCTTTGTAAATAGATTACTTTGTTAGCGGCTCACCGCTTTGTTAGCGGCTCTACCGTGTTGTGCATGTCAAATAAAATCCGTCATAATCAATAAATGTTATTTCTTATTTTTTCTGTATCAGTACTTATTTATTTATCCTTATTAATTTCGTTTTAAATACAGTTTCTGAATGTTATTTACATATAAAAACACTTTATGTTATCATGATTAAGTATCGTATTTAATGGAAAGGTATTTTTACCGTTAGTTAAGTGAGGTAAACGAAGTTAGAATGAAGGAAAAACTGAAATTCCCAGCATTTAAACAACTTTTGCTCACATATTTGAAGGCTGCAATTGGATCATCAAGGGTAAACCTCATATTATGCGACTACGCATTACTTTACGGAGAGTTTATGACCTACTAGCTACGCTCTGCCTTACGCACAAATGGTGCAACAGAATAAAGTACAAACTAGCCAGTAGTTACTAAGCCTCTAGTGTGGACTTTACGTTTCCAATTTAAGAAAGAAATTACGAACGGCTGGTGCAACCCTACCCAATACCATTTCTGAATAAAAAAAGGTTTTTGATTCCTCCCCCTGATCTCATAGTTAGATTTTTTTAAGGTTTAACCAACATCTCGCACTGTCTCTTTCAGTCTTTCTAACTCACACACAGAATCTCACCTCCATAGGTCTTTCTATCCGTGAGCGGAGGGCTCGGGTCAAGTGGGCCTGTCCTGCGTGTTGAGGCAAATGAGCAGGAGTGAGAGATGATGTCTTGCGCATCACCACATCACTGACATTACCAAACTCAGCATTGAGCAGAGCATATAGATCCACCGTCTTCCTGACAATGGTCTGCTTGATGGCCTGAGAGAGATATAAAAGAGAAACACTCAGGAAATATGGTAAACAGTGGTAAAAGTACTGTAATACACAGCCTCTTGTTACTTGCTTAATGCAGAACAAATCACTGCTATGATCATTACCTTAACTAGTTGCCTGTTTGCAATGGAATATTATTACTGTTTGCCAATGCCTTTTTATTACTTCATAAAAACTGTTTATTATTATTTCATTTTACTTTACTTTCACATTTGGCACATTTTTGTTTTAGACTTTTTTTATTATTTGTTGTTCTAATGCCTTGGCAATAACGCATAATGCAGCACTTTGAAATTTAAGACTGAAATGCCGAATGAGAATGACAGAACGAAAGGGCGAAGGAGAAGAGAAAAGACTGAAGGGGAAGACAAAAGTCAGAAGAGATGAAGGTGATTAATGAGGTAAACATCTTAATGACATTAAGTAAAGAGACAGGTGACAGGTGAGAGAGCAGAGGGCATGTGTGTGTGTGTGGTCCTGCTATTGAACTTTTGAGTAAATGAGAGTGAAAAGGAAGTGACATGCAAAGTCTGTGTGTGGTCTGTTCTCCTGGAGTCATTTGTATTCACTGTATTTGCTAAGAAGAGCTGCGCTCCGACAGTGCGCAAGGTTTTAAAGGAGGTGATAAAGTGTGTGTGAATTGAAGGCTAAGTGTGTGTGAGAAAGACCTCTCTTCCAGACAGGTGCTGAAACATGTCAAGCAGCTGTACTCCTTCCTCCACACAGTTCACCGTCTCGAAGGCCGAAGTGATCAAATTCTGCATCATCACCTCCAGAGCTTTCACTTTATCACAGAAGCTAAAACACACACGCACACACACACGGATAAACAAGAGGCACAAAACAACAAAGAAATGGGCAGAACTGTACACCATGCTCCAAACACAAATCGGTGCCCTCTATTCAAAGGTAGAGTCCAGCGCACACACACTCTCGGACATAAATGGAGGCTGGTATTGATTTGGGTGCTCTCAATATGCTGAGACACTATGAAACACCTGCCCCAGACACAAGCACAGCTGTTTGTCTTGGCAACAACATCCTAACCCTATGACCCGTCTCGGCCCCAATCCATCATGGCCATCAGATGCACACACTTGCTCACAAACAGCTCCCTTTCCCAAGGTCCGGCAGTGCCTGGGGCAGGGGGGCGGGGGTACGGGGGTCTCTAGAGGCTGATGGGCAGACCAGCTTCCGTCACACACGTTCATGATGGTATTCAGACAAGCAGCCAAAACTGCCTTGCGCCCACAAACAGTTGTGAATGACAATAAGGGCACGATGTGCTCATACGCAGCAGGCACAGTGATCCTCTCCCCACTGCACATACATTTAGGCAGAATATTCATGAAAAAGTATCTATATGATCCAAATATGCAGGTCGTTATATGCATATTTATGGAGATATGCTAATAGAGGATGTATGGAAATCCCCAACAGGCCATCAGGCCAATAAGCAGGAGAGAATGACAAACATTCATAAATATACATGAGAACCAGAAGGACTGACTGCCTTATAGACAGCCTGGCAGAAAGACTGACACACAATCTTACATATTTAGCGTGTCACTACACAACAAAACTAGATCGTTCCCATTTTAGTCAATGAAGCTGTCTACACTGTAAGAACCAAAAATGTGGCACATTCATTTTACAAAAACCCTTTTTCTAATGTTGTTTCCCTGTCAGTAACTCAAGCTGCTTTATTTTTCCTGCCCAATATGAGTTTCATTTTATATAGGCTATATTGTTTAAATATAATTCAATCATGAGACTCTTGGAATAGATTTAAACAGCATTTAATGTTAAAGCGATAGTTGAGCCAAAAATGTAAATTCTGTCATTAATTACTCACCCTCATGTCGTTCCAAACCCGTAAGACTTTTGATCATCTTCGGAACACAAATGAAGATCATTTTGATGAAATCTGAGAGCTTTCTTTCCCTGCATTGACAGCTACACAACTGACACTTTAACGCTTTACAAAGTTCATAAAGAGATCGTAAAACTAATCCATATGAATTAAGCGGTTTAGTCCAAATTTTCTGAGATTCGATCGCTTAATATGATGAACAGATTAAATTTAGACTTTTATTTATTCTATAAACATTTATAAAACAAATGAGATTCATTCTTCCGTGTTTTTTTTTGTGCTCGCGCATCAAGCAGGTCGGTTGAGCTTTTGTTTATGTTCGCTGATCAAAGTTTATATGTGACTAAAAGCTTAAATTAAATCTGTTCATCATATAAAGTGATCGAGTCTCTTCAGAAAATTTGGACTATACTGCTCAATTCATATGGATTAGTTTTACTATCTCTTTATGATCTTTGTAAAGCGTCAAAGTGTCAGTTGCGAAGCAGTCAAAGGATGGACAGAAATCTCTCAGATTTTATTAAAAAGATCTTCATTTGTGTTCCGAAGATTTTATATGAAGGTGAGTAATTAATGACAGAATTTTCATTTTTGAGAGAACAATCCCTTTAAGAAAAAAAGTACAAAAAAGTTTTTTTACTATAGTAACTCAAAGCTTTTGAATGGTACTGTATTGAATTAACTTACTTCAATAAATAAATAATTAATATACAATTTATGTTATTAAATTATTTTGTTAACAATGTTTGATTTGTGGAAAATTTAAGTAGCGTTTTATTATTAATGGAATGTATTTTCAATTTAATCTTAATGAAGCCCAAAGCTCACAGCTGATTGGTCCGCAATTAGAAAACATTCAGAGGTGATGTGCAGCTTCCAGTGTAGACATCATATTGGCCATATGGACAAACAAAGCCAGCTATTTCACAGAACCTCTCTTTCTCTCTGTGCCCTGATCAATTTACAAACACACTTCACCTGGAGTAGTCCTCGTGCCAAGAGGGGTTTCCGACATCCAGGATGTCCTTAACAGACTTCAGGACCTGCAGGCTGTTGTCAAAGGTTGCCTCTATGTACAGCAATCTCTGAGTGACCTCTGATCCCTGACGCCCTGCAAAGCAGGGCAACGGCACCCGCTCACCCTCTTCACAGCGAGCAAACTGCTGCTGACAGTCACACACCTGAAAAGAGAGAAAGAAACATATTAACTAAATGTCTTCTAACATTACAAATTTAATAGATATTCAAATTATATTTTTTTTCCCATAATGAGTCCATAGCAAATAGCTCAAAATTCAGTTTGACCTCCAAAAGTTGATAGACAACAATTTCTATTTTCACTAATCACTTTTTGAAAGAGAAAAGAATGCACTATTTTCTGCCCTATTTGTATAAATAGTATATAGTATAGTATATAGCCAACAGTATGTGGAACAAATAGGAGCACATCGCAAAAAAGTGCATGAATAAATATAAAAATGTCAAGTGATATAAAATACAAATCTCAGCAAGGACAGTAAGTCCTGGAAAATACGAGAAGTGAAAGCAAAAAAACAAAGAGATGTGAATTATTGAGAAATCTGAGAGCATATTCTTCGGATGTGTGTTTGAAAAAAGTAGGGGTGTAACAATTCTGCATGCATTTAAAAAATGTAGTTTGTGAGTGTGTTTGTTTGCATCATTTTGTAGTGTATTCTCACTTCTATTAGGGCTTTGCATCTTTGCACAAAGGCATCCACCAGAGCAAATATGCTAATCTGTTCGAGCGACCACCCTTGGGAAGAGTATCTAAAAAGAGAAAGGAAAAAGAGAGAGTGTTTAGGAAAAGTTCATACATCTTCTTCACCATCATTTTTGTTCCTCAAGAGCAGGACTGTAAGGGAGAGCAAAGAAAAATGGAGAAGTCTGCTATGTCACTACTCCCTTGCTAAAGGTTTTCAAATTTCACACGGTGCACAAGCAAAACAAAACAACGGCGGTGGCTGGCTGCCATCCAGAGCAGCGAGGGATCAGGTCAGAAATGATCTGTCATAGGCATAATTGCATCCGCCATAGTCCCATATCAGCCGGCCTGGCGTTCCTCAGATTGCTTTTCACACCTCATTCTTCTACTGATGGAAAGGTAATCCTCACTGCCGCTCACAGACAAACACCTTTAGCGGGGCAGAGAGTAAGTCAGGGTCACGAGGAGGGGAAAAGAGAGATATACAGGAAAAGAGAGTGAGACTTCAGCAGGATGACTCTGATAGCGGACAGGCGTGATAGTACATGTAAAGTGAGAGATTTGGTCAAAGGGAGAAACCTGATCCATTGCCTCGTTCTATAGCACCCAATATACTTCCAGCAAAATCAAAGAACGAACTGGTGTGATGTCATTTCGAGCAAAATTTAGGTCAAAACGAAGTTCGTTTGGAGTTCGTTTTGTGAGTTCTAAACAGCTTTATAAAGCAAAAAGTTTGCTCCGACTGGTTAACACCTTCGAACTACCATTGGTCCACGGCGATTACGTAATAGGACAGGTGTGGCTAGGAGGCTCCGCCTTCTTTGACATGGAAATCTTATCCAGTTCATTTCCTCTGTTGAGTCCATCAAGGTCAGAATACCGCGAGTGAAAACAAACACTGCTTTATAGTAGACACTGAACTGTAATTCACTGTAATTTTTATGTTTAATACTATAAATCTGTTTGGTTTAAAGCATTCTTTTGTATGGGTGCTATAAATAAACGTGACTGAGTTTACTTAACTGGAGTGTTGTGTTGTGGTATTTGAGACTGGACATTTTTTTGAGGTCTTAATCTTGGCCGCATTTGCACTCGGCCTTGTCTCGGCATAAGACTAAGAGGACTCGGGATTTTCATTTTAAGGCCACAACTGAGGGAATATCACTACATTGCTGGTACATTGTCAGATTTATTTGTTAACATCATTAATGGGACTGGATGTAAAACTTCCTGCTTCAATGCAATCAATAACTCATTTCTAATTTTATTTATTTTGCTATTGTCGTGCTGGGTCACAAATCAATGAGGGGGTTGTGTCAAAAATGTCACCAAAATTAATACAAATGGCTACAAAATAAGATATGATTGCAAAAAAGTACTTGTATGAGATCTTGATTTTTACAATATTACATAAGATATCACAAGAGCTAGAGAGTCGTTTTCACAAATATGAGCACGATTGAAAACATACTGATTTTATACAAATGTTCAATAAAAAACATTTTATAAAAAAAAAACTCAACATTATTTATGCAGTTGTAATTGGACCAATTCAGATGCTTCAGCTGAACTTCTGTCCTATCTCTGCAGTGCAAAGATGAACTTTGTTGTTAGTGATTTCATTTGATTGGTAACAGCTCCATATAGTGTCTTATTATTCTAAAAGTATTGATTGATTAAATATAAGACATTTCTCAAGCAGTAAACGTGGATCTTTTAAGTGAATTTAAGGAATGCTAGTCTGGTCTTAGTCTTGACTCGGTCTCGCCCTTCTTTGGTCTTGTCTTTGTCTCAAACCCTCAAAGGTTTTGGCTGAACATACAATGGGTCTTGGTCTTGACTTGGTCTCGGTTTAGGTGGTCTTGACTACAACCCTTCCTCAGTTCAAAGCTGATGTCAAGATACACTGGGACGTTGATCATTTGGAGCGATCCGTTTGCCAGCGTTTTGCGATTTCATTAATTTACAGCCCCTATAACAGTATGAGTGGGGTAATAACAAGCCACCGCATAAGTTCTAGGAAGGTCTCCACGCGTGAAACGCAAATTTCCTTTTCATCTTTCATACTACGTTGATTTATGCAAAGAAATCCCAGAAAAAAAAGTGTAATATGTATTATTAAAGAGACAAATAACTACCGCCTGCATGGCGCAACGACTAAATTACGATTTTCGCCTTGCACGGAGATCATAGTCGTCAGAGCGGAGGATGAGAGCTTAAATTGAAATGCGGGCCGAGCTTTAATGACTGAGATTCAAAAAGGCATTGAAATGACGGTGAGCCGCACGCCAGCAATCAGTTCTCCTGAATCATTTACAGGACCACCCGACACATCTCCACTTAGTCTTCTAAATCCTTAATCACCAGATAGCCCATGTTATTTCGGAGGGAACGGAGCTACGCCGGGCTGCTCAGTTCACTGCAAAACACTTAATATCGCCATGAATTGTGGTCAGTTTGACAGCTATGCCCTTTAACCACAGGGATAAACAGCCAATATGAATGTTTTGGCATGTGAAAAAGCGTAAATCCGTTCAAATTGGTGTCTAATTAAAGAAGGGCTTATACAGGGAGTAATAATGCTCCAGTAAACGGCTGTCAAGCAAAAGAAAGAAAGGAAGAGGGGTGAGGGAGGACAACTTTTATACAAATAAAAGGGATTGGGAGGAAGAATAACAGACAAAAAGCGATGAACACGGTTGTTCTGGGAGAGAGAGAGAGAGAGAGAGAGAGAGAGAGAGAGAGAGAGAGAGAGAGAGAGAGACAGAGTAAGTGATAATGAGATAGACATGATCCAGTGGTATAGGTCTCAGAGAAGGTCGTCATTGGGCCCAAAGTGATGAATGCACTGTCTAAACACACAGAAGGACACAGAGGTGAATGTCAGACATAGGCAGTAACACAGATTATAGACGATAAGATATCATTATGTTTATTCTCTTACACGCTCTCTGGCTCCAGGGTCACATCCCTTTGAACGAGTAACTGCATACCATGAACCATGATACAATGTTATTACAATATCTAGCAAGGTTAGAGATGTTGACTTAAACAGAAAATGTGAGTGAGTAGATCAGGATAAGAAGCTAAGTGCTTACAGGAAAATAAATGAATGAAATCAGTGAAATGCAAACAACCAGCATTTCCACCAAAATAATCAAAATATTGATTAAAATGAGACCAGTGTTTCATAAAATGTTCACCATTATTGGTCCTATTTAGACAAAACAGTAGGGGATCGGAGGCAACCGTAAGAGGGGGCAATTTAATTTAAATAACCAATAAAATGTCGGTTAGTCAGACCATGTTTGGTAAAGCTCCCTCTCAGCCTGAGAAAAAAAGTTTCACTGTGAATTTTCAAAAAACTGACTTTAGAGTTACATAAAATCATTTTTAGATGTCCAATATGTTCTACTGCTGTCTGAATTTTTTTATGCCAAATATGAATTCTAAGTAATATCTACAGTATGTTATCTCTAGTTTGTTAAGCGAACATGGATGAAAACACTCTCACTGGTAGCTATCATACATGATTTCATCATAGCTGTGATGTCAGTGGCAAATGTAACACTTATAAAACACTTTAGTATCAAAACTAAATGACAGAATTAAATCGTTAAAATGAAATGTGTAATGAAAATTTGGTGTTAGAGTCATGACACAAACACACACACATACAGTTTTCCATGTTTTATGGGGACTTTCCATAGACATAATGATTTTTTATTCTGTACAAACAACGTATATATTCTATCCCCTAACTATAAACCTGCCCATCACAGAAAACTTTCTGCATTTTTACATTTTCAAAAAATCTTAATTTCACATGATTTATAAGCTGTTTTCCTGATGGGGACTAAAAAAATGTCCGAACAAGGTCAAAGATTACTGATATTACTATCCTTGTGGGGAAATTTGGTATGGAATAATGTAGGGAATACCAGGACCGCACACACACACACACACACACACACACACATAAACGTGTGCGCGCTACAAACACAATCTGCAAAGCACGACTCCCGGCGCAGTTAGCGGTACCATGGCAATGATTCCAACCATGACAGATATTTTGAGGTCATCTGTGTTTCAGAAAGCCTGAAAGGATTCAAGCTTAGTCATTATACAGAAGAATAACCAGGCTGACCACAAAGGTTATGATTCATATGGGGACAGGGTGCACTGCTCCTTACTGAGCAACCTTTAAAGGCATTGTCTGGAAAATCTGACATGATTGACTCAAAATTCAATAAAACTAATGGAAAAGAAAAGAAAAGAAAAGAGGGAATAGGAGTGAAGGGAACAGAGTGGTGGGGAAAAAGAAAACTCATATAGTCAAGACGAAAATATTAATGCTTTCATAGCTCACAAAACTAGTAAGATGACTAGTAATTGCCTACTACTTAATTCTGTAAAAACAGAGATTCTAATTGACCCTTCGCTAAGCCCCGCCCTCCCTAGTTACTGTTGCTACGCCTGACAAGCTTTCGCGCCTGGCACAGTGTGTATGCACCGGTGTCAGACATTCCCAATGAGATAATTAGTAATTTTTGGCGAACATGTGAAATATCTGAGAGCAAGACAAAAGGGACTGCAGTATGCATTCGAGGGATATATCCACGACATAATATGCAACCAATTAGAGAATAATTTCATAGAAATTGAAGCTAAAGCCTATAGTCGCAGCGCAAGCAGCAGCCGCCTCATACGCTGACCATTCAAATGGGAAACACACAAATTGAGGAACAGCTATGTTGGGTAAGTGAAATGTGAAAATAATCTAATAATTATAAATCAAACAGCTTATCCATAAATCTTGTGGAATAACACTAACACCGGAAGAGCCGCGATTGGATTGGGTTAAAGTTACTCAGTCAGGGGTAGAAGGCTGCGATTAACAAAATGCTGAAAAATAATTTAAAGTATTTCAGTGAGCCTCTGTCTTGTCTTTAATCGTCTTATTTTACGTTAAAATATATGCATTATGGACAAAGAACCGTCATTATTTCCAAGCAACAGGTGTATTTGTTAATCCTGTGGACAGTTGTGAATGGGGTCTCCCACACTGCTGGATCCACACCCATCATTTCTCCCATTGGCTTTTAAATTTCCGGGAAGGAAAAAAATTCCACTTCCCCTTCCAATCTTTTAGGATACCGGGTTTCAGATTAGCACAATCCATACGCACAACGCTTCAGCATGTTTCCCTCGCTCGAAAGCTTGCCAGACCTCCCGCTCCAAGTTACGGTTGCTAAGACACGAATTGGCCAGTGCCGGTTTTCGGACGTGGCTTAGCAAAGAGTCAATTATTGGACCAAAATGTGATAACCTCATGTAATAACATAGAATACTGTCTAACACTTGATGGCTGCTCTGTCAAGTCTTCGTCATCGGTAAGGACCCTGGGTGTGCTCTTGGATACCAATCTATAATTTGAAAGTCACATGTCTACTATCTGTAAAACTGCATTCTTCCATCTTAAAAATATATCTAAATTACATCATATGCTCTCAATGACAAATGTGGACAATTAGTTAATGCGTTCATCATGACATCAAGGCTAGACTTAATGCACACTTAATAAACAAACAGCTGGTTCAAAACACAACAGCTCGAGTTCTTACCAGAACCAGGAAGTATGACCATATCTGCCCGGTTCTATCAACACTGCATTGGGTCCCTTTTAAACATCGTATCAATTTTAAAATATTGCTGATTACTTACAAAGCAATAAATGGTTTAGCTCCCCAGTACTTGAGCGAGCTCTTAATGCATTATAGTCCTTTTGTCTATTGTGATATAAATTCCGGCCAGTTGATAATACCTAGAATATATAAATCGACTGCTGGCAGTAGATCCTTTTCCTATTTAGCACCAAAACTCTGGAACAGTTTTCCTAACATTGTCCGGGAAGCAGACACACATTCAGTTTAAATCTAGACTAAAAACACATCTCTGTGACCTAGCATACACATAACACATTATAAACTTCTAAAAAACAATGTTAGGCTGCATAGATTAGGTCAGCCGGAACCGGGAAAACTTCCCATAAATCCTCATGTACTTGTTACATCATAAGAAGGATGGCGTCTACGCTAATATTAGTCTCTCTGTTTATCCCGAGGTTTACCACAGTCCGCCGCATCCAGTTGAATTTTTAAGGCCAGACAAGTAATTTTTTAAAGTAAATTTGTAAAGAAAGACTACATGCCTGGACACATATATATTCAAACTAGGCACGTAATACGCATGCGCACACCATCAGCGTTTTCACAGGTTTGCGTTTTTAAAGCTTGCGCAGAGATAAAAAAAAATAATAATACTGAATAATACTTGCTAATTATTATCACTGTAAAGCTGCATTGAAACAGTCCAGTGCGATATAAATGGTGAATTGACAAAACTTAACTGAAGTTCTCAATTATGTTTAATTTCATTATCAACATTCCCTCAGGTTGTCTCAACATTTTCTTTTCTTTATTCACAGAATAAAGTGACCTGCTACATTTACCAAAAATGAACAGTAAAATAAAAGAGAAATATAGAAAGTACTGCATCCTACAATGCAATTGTAACTGCCAAACTGCCAAATGTTAAAATGGCTATAAAACGGAAGTATGGACAGATCTTTTCTGCCGTATTGTGACGTACATCCGAGTGAAAAGGATTATCGGAAAAGAAAGAAAAATGAAGGGCCATCAGTTTTTGATTGGATTGAGGCAGATCTGAATGCATGCTTGCAGTCAATTGTAAGAAAGTGTTGGGGCTTAAGCAGATACAATGACATCCCACACGGGGAAAGATGAGTTATGACATTTTGATTAAAAATTATGAGGTCAAAAAAACATAGCCTTTCACTTTAGATTACAGATTTTAGTATCTTGGAAAATCTGAGCACAGTTTGTGATATTGTTGAGATCTCATCTGAAAATTGTAAATTGATTAAAGACTCCATTAAATCCCATTACTGTCCAAGAACAACAGATATATCACAGAGATCTCATTTGTGATTTTTCTTTCAAATGGGGTGAAAAGGAAAAAAAGAGGTGAAGAAATTTTTTTGATTAAAGATTGAAAAAAAAGAGATTGAATGATAAAGTGAGAGTGAAAAGCAAAAAAGAAAAAGAAAAAAGGGTTCCACCAGGAGGACAGAGGATGAAGGGCATGCTACAGCAAACCCTACATTAATCATGTGTCACAACACACACACATATATAAACATATACACCATGAGGTTGAGCAAACCAACTTAAGTGATCCCTACTTATACATACGATGCAAGTAAAATATCTCTGGAGAAAAACACAGGTGACCTTTGACTCGAGGCTGTCCAGACTGATAGAGCTGACGGCTGGCTTTGATCAATGATTTCTCTGAAAGTATCTGACGTGATGTGAGCAGCAAAAATGCCAGTGACACTTGCTGATTTTCTTCTCCTCCTATCGGTGCAAAAAAACAACACGAGTATTCAAAATCTGACATGTGTTTATTACAAATAGTATAACACGGTATCTAAAAGCACTCATCTCAAAGACGTCACCCTAGAAAATCAACTCTGAAGGACTAAGACATTTGCGAGTGTGTGCGTAATGGTCTCCCTTTCCAAACTGAAAATAGAAAGAGGTCTTGGTTTGCTTAGCACAAAACCTCAAGCATCTGGATCGAGCTTTAAGATTGCTCATTTATAACGCTGTCTGCTTTAACACAGGGTATTCACTCTCGCACTCAATACATCGTAAAGCAGGGACAATCAAATCCTACCTCTGAGGCCCGCCGTGCCTTAAGTTTTTAGTTGCAGCGCTGTATTGAATTCACTAGTGCAGCAATCGATACACTTCAAGTGCTGCCATCAGCCAAGGCCGCAGGAGTGAGGCTATTACTGCTGCAGCTGGAAGGCCATTAATGGTACTGCAACAACAAACACCTCGTAATAACAAAGCTTGCATGCTCTTCTGTGACGATTCTATTCGCAAGCTCTCGAATGTATAGGATTTCTGATGCTCTGGTCAAATCAGTAAACATAGAACCTCTACTGGAGAAAAACTACAGATGTATCTCTGAACATGGTATTTTCTTTCTTCCAAATATCAATATGCTAAATAACAGACTCTTTAGCACAGAAGCGCAAATCTGAGTATCCTATCTTTACAAACACCCTTCGTGCCACCTCCATTAAATGCGACATCAGATCATCTTGAAATTTTGCCAATGTAGTCATCATAATGACATCTTGTTTTCAGTCAAAAATCAACAATTGTCAAAGGCATTATAAAGTAATCAAAACAACACCATGAAAGTTGGATTCCATTGACTTTTATGATATCTATTCACATTGACAAGAATTTGCATGGCTTTTTAACTCAATTATTTTAAGTATGTATCCGTATAATTTAAATTTTAAGTTGCCGGGACTTAATTTCCCATATTATAATTAATATTATTAGAATAGATATTTAGATTTAAAGTAAATTTCAACTTTAACTTTGTATCAACTTTAAAGTTCTGTGTAATTTTTTCCTTTCATTTACATGGTTTACAATTGTTCAATATAGTTTTAAATTGCTCAGTATGGCAGCTCATGTTTTATAGGAGTAATGTGTGTGTCATGGTAAGCAAGTTGCTAGTTATCCCGTCACATAATCAGAAAAAAATTTATACTTTGACATTACAAAAAAATATGTACACAAAGCAACTATTATTACCAATGAAGAAAAGTGGGATTGAACTAGTGCCAATTTTTGACTTCTTAATAGTACATTGTAACAGAAGAACTGCACTGTCTGAGATGCATTACATGTCTTCATTAAAGTCGATAAAACTTATATTCAATAATAATTCTACAAATAACCAGTAAATTAGGTTGATTGTTAAAAGTATTTACTGAATGTAGGTTAAGAATCATTGGGCATCATTAATGAAACTTCAATTCTGAGTAATTTACGCGTAAAATAGACCTTCCCGAAAACTCTCCTCCGGATACACAAACGATTCGTAAACATCAGATTTGATAGGGAAACGTGTGTGTGTTAATGATTGTCAATCATTTGTAAATAGTTAACAATTAGCATAATCCCGGCCTACGAATTACAACTACACAAATTATGTGTCCAGGAATGCTGTGGAATCTTCCGGACTCACTTGTCAGGAGTGGCTCCAGTATATTGCATAAATGCAAAAGAGACTAATAGGCCACATGTCTAACAATAAATATTCAATTAACGAGTGTTCACCAAAGCAAATTTAGCCAGCTGAAAAAGTGCCAGGAGCTCTGCTCTTCGTTTTACCAGCTGAGACACTTTGGTTACTAGAATCTTATTTTAAAGAATATATCTGAATATAAAAATGCAGTAACCAGCAATGTTAACTTCTCCATTGTTGTTCTCAGTCATTGTACAAGGACGATGGTTGGTTGGTGTAGTATTTGTCCCGCCCCTACTCCACTTTGATTGGACGGCTGGGTAAAAAGTGACAGTGTTTTACCCAAAGTTTAACAGCTTTCAACTCTCAGCCTAAAATAAAAAGAGGGTGAACTTGTGAGATATTATTATGCTACATAGTGCATCAAAATGCAGTGTCATCCTATCACCTAAAAGAAAACATAATGTCCAAAATAAAGTTTTCTGCACCATTTACACTTGGTAGGGAACAGTTGTAAATTTCTTTCATGCCAACTATCAGTTTGAAAATATGAACATTTTCATGAATCTGAAAATATACATCAAAACGGCTTTAAGAACGGTTTACACAAAAATGAGTTCTGCTCGTGTTTCATGAATAAGGTCCATTGTACGGTGCAGGTGAAAAAGGTGGAACTGTGATTTGTGCTGTAATTTGGAGGATTCAGAGCAAAACAAACCCTTTTCTTCCAACACAACAAATGAAGCCAACAGTCATAAACAACCAGCAGGCCCACAACACCAAAAAATATAATACAATCCAAAAGACTGCAGGGTTTGAGTGAAAGTGAGAGACCTTAGTGTGTAACCCACTAAGAACATTGTGCTGTCTTTGGTTGACCGCACATTACTTTCCGTGAAAAACCTCTGGAGCCCCGCTGTTTTAAAAAGCCACAACTGAATGGCTGTATCCTGTAGAGAAGACTTGCTTATGAAATACATTTTTCTTCTACACAACAGAGCATCCCTCCCACTGAATCTGCCACATTCATCCTCAACAATACAGCATTTGCTACACTGTTAACATCTTTCAAAATCACAGCGCTATGAGTTGTGCCATAGTTTACGAAGCAGTCGCTGCATTCTGCTGCGAGATGATGAAACAGTATTGCAAAGTTTCACCACACCTAAAGTAGAAATGCCAGCCAAAACCTACGTGCAATAATAATAAAAAAAAAACTACGGGAGATGACTCTGAGAGGGCTCCTTTCAAATGGAGGCTGTCGTGTTCAGCCTCCATCATTTGGCGGTAAGTTGCCATCACTTTGAAGAAGAAACTCTGTCATCGCACCGTAAAATGCTGTTCTTTTTGGCAGGAGGGCTGCAATCACTGCATGGCTTTGGCACTCTCATTTAGCAGCAGTATCATTTCCACTGCGAAAACGAGAAAGAGAGAGAGAGAGAGAGAGAGAGCATGAGCGCAGGTACTGTGTGGGGAAGCTGAGATGTCTGGGTGGGTTAGGTTGAGTCACTGATGGAGGAAATGACAGGGAGAGGAATGGCTATAAAGCTGAAAGACAGAGAGCAGGGTGTGCACTGAATAATATAGGCTGAGAGTGTGCTCTGTATTAGCTGCTGTATAGAAAGGAAGACTATCTGTGTACAGTTGACTCAGACAGAAGAACACTTAGCTGAACATGAAACTGAATTTAGAGTGGACAACCAAAATACTGTAAGAACCAAGGTTTTAGTGAGAGCTGAGGTGTCAATGGTAGCATGAGTGCAGCAATGATATTGGTGGTAATTGCTTAACCGTGTATTGCTTAACAGCAGAAACCGTGGCAGCAATGTATAATCAGGGATAATAATGAAGAGAACTATATTAACAGTGCTAATGTAGCAACACATTAGCAGTCAAAGAATGTGTTGTATTAGAAGAGCTAGTAATACAGGAGAATTGCAGTAGCAGTGCAAACAGTGGCAGCAGTATTAGCATATTGGCTGTGTTAGTAGTGCTAGCCTTATTAGTTATAAGTAACCTAATATAAAGAAACACATTATGAGTGCAGAAGCATTAGCAGTAACTGTAATTGTTAAATTAGAAAAAGTGCTAAATTACTAGCATTAATCCATATCAGTCACATTTTTATAAAATAAATACAAATAAAAAGATTTTACACTACTGTTCAAAAGTTTGGGGTCAACAAGTTTGTTTTTTTAAAGAAAGAAATTAATACTTGTATTCTGCAAGGATGCGTTAAAATGATCTAAAAGTGACACTTTTACGCTGTCACAAAACATATAAAGTTTATTAATCCTGGCAGGGAAAGGAGTTTGCAGCTTGCCCACACAGACATTTAAAAAATCACAGTTGGCATATACAAACAATAATTTAAAGCAAATAAATCTAATTTAGGATAACCAGACCAACTGACTCCTCTGACCACTGACCAATCAACACTAGAAGAATTTAAAAATCGAATTGCTTGGGGTATAAAAGATAGTTTGGACCTGTTTTTCATGCATAAGGGAACACAGTGCCGTCGGCCAGATGGCATTAATTCAAAAGCATAAGATAAGGGATGACTCTTATTATTCACAATGATGTTAGCTATATAGAGCACTCTCTCTTTATATACTCTCTATACTTTTTAACTTAATTCCCAACAGTTTTCTTGTCATTGTTACTACTTTTCTTAGTGATTTCTTCTGAGCTAATATTTGTACTGCATTTTGATCAAATAAATGCACTCTTACAACAACATAAAAAAAACTTGGTGTCTGTAAGTTTCGAATGGTATACAGGGGCATAGCTACATAGTGACTTTTCTCCATTCAAACAACTGTGGCACTGGCACAAAGGCCACATACATATTCCAGCTGAACTAAGTTGTCACTTAAAAATTGTACAAAAATAACAAGCCCAAAGATGCCTATAATAAGTGGACACGGCAACACTGCAAGAGCCGATTGGCGAAGCAGCTTTATGAGCATAACAAAATAATAATGTAGCGGGTTTAGAGCAACAAAATTACCAAATATATTGTACATGGTTACACATGCTCACTCATAGTACTACTCAAGTATACACATATCCTGTTATAGTACACATGCAGCCAAAAAGATACGGCACTCCATATGGCACTGCTGACCGTAGAAAATCTCAGTTATGGCGTGTAAAGTGAATAGGTGCTGCTGTAACACAGTGCAATCCCAGTGCAGTTCTAAGTGTCGTGTTCCTGTGCTGTAGAGAACAGAGGAGAACTCAGATAGAGAGAGAGAGAGAGAGAGAGAGAGAGAGAGAGAGAGAGAGAGAGAGAGAGAGACAAGATGATTTAGGGCTACTGTACTTGTGGTGGAGCTGGGAGGTGTGTAAGTAGAGCTCTTTCCATGCCAGGCAGCACTGGATACAGTCATTCAGAATCTGCTTGCTGGAGATCACATAACCCTGAAAGATCCTGTCCAGAGAGATCTGCCGACAGCACAGACGGATGATCTCATTACTCATCTGCAACAACAAAAAAACACACACACATAGTATAGATACTGTATTTAAATTAAACACCCAGTGATCCATGTATGAATCTGTCTATGTGTCTGTGTATACTGCATGCCTCATAAGTGAGGATTTGCACATGAATGATTGTTGAGAGAACCATATTGACTGTACCAAAGCAAGCACAGACAGGTGTGTGCCGTAATGTGCTCTGCATTCAGGTGTAGATTAACCCTGAGTACAGACTTTTATACGAATCAGACAGGATTTACTCCTGTTAAAACCTTGGCTTTTATGCCCGGTGTCACTCAGACGTATGCGCCTTACAAAAACAGAGATCGTTGTATAGAAGCGGGCAAAGAAAAAAAGAATGAAGAGAAGGCAACAAAGAGGAGAGAGGAAGAGAGGAGAAGAAAGTGTAATTATGGTTGATGATGTATATAGTGGAGGATGTGAAACGACAGATTCCCATTCATTTTCAGTTTCTTTTAACAGAGGAACCCCATAGAGCACTGAAACGAACATGTGTGAGAGAGAGAGAGAGAGAGAGAGATAGAGAGAGAGAGAGAGTAGCTCTACGTGTGTACAGTACATCATTGGAAAAAGAATGTGTATATGTGGGGGAAAAAAGAGTTAGAGTGTGTGTGTGTTGTGTGTGTGTGTGTGTGTGTGTGTGTGTGTGTGTGTGTGTGTGTGTGTGTGTGTGTGTGTGTGTGTGTGTGTGTGTGTGTGTGTGTGCGCGCGCACACACCATGCTGCAGTAATGTGTACTACACCCTGATTACAGTGCCGGGCAAATTCCTGTTTTAATGAAGGAGGCACAAAACAAGAGGAAATTAAATTGATATGTAAATGACTCAAAATTCTCATTTAAGCAAAAGGTTAAGAGAGCCACAGAATTAAACAGCTTATGAGTTCATATTTTTTTTTTTCATTCCTCTCTTTACTGAAAGAAAAAAGAACCTTCTGTAATTTAAGACAACACATGTCCCAACGCCTGCGTCTCAAGAGATTTCTAAGGCCTTGCTCAATCAGAGACGTTTCTTCCATTTCTGTCACAGCGGCTCTTGAAAATCAGCAGAGAAGCGCATCTTAACTTTGGTGCAGGAAAAAAAAACCTCAATGGAGCTGAAAGTAGGGTTAGGTGGACGTAAGAGGTAAGAATAGATGACAAGCGTTGAGCTTTAAGAAACCCTGGCAGATGGTGTTTCAAAAAGACGGTGGGAAGCATATAGAGCTGTGAGTCTCATGTAGGAAATAACAATTAGCACATCAGTCTCAGACTGCCAGCATAATTATTACAAATGATTCTTTTGAAGGCCTTACATATTTGAACTCTTTCTTTACCTCTGTACTTTTCTCTTTTATATTAAACGTAACAGCACACGCAAGTCCAAAGTCCATGGCCCCTAGCGCTGGCTGATTGGAAAATGATATTAAATTCGATGTAGGCTCTACCAGCTCGGAGAAATAGGACGGGGGGGAAACAAACCAAAAACAAATAAAAGAAATGCTGAAGCCCTTAGGGAGAGACAAAGGAAGGCGGTCGTGACGCACACATACAAATACACGCACAAACACACACATCGTGACTCAAATGCCCTCTGATTGGAAATTATTAGCTGGAAACCTCTGACTGGAAACTGAATCAAGAAAGCAAGTTCTGCTCCACGTCTTTTCTCTCTACCGCCTTCTTTCTTTCTTTCCTTCCTCACTGCAAGCACAATAAAATGTTTCCCTGCTGAAATAATCAGGTTTCCCATGTTATTTTACATCTTGAAGGGGGAGAAACCCTCTAAAGTCTAAAAAAAGTGCAAATACCAGGGCCCATTTCACCTTCATTAAACACAGCACAGCTAACACGCTATTGCACGCAGCCAATGAAAACAGAGCACTGGGTGGACTTCACAGTCCATTTAGATGTATTTGTATATGGCCGTTGATAGAAATCATCGTTACACTCTGATTTTAGAACAGTTTCCTCAATTTCTTCTGAAATGTTTCATATCGAAATTTGGTCAGGGGTTGTTGATCCCCCATCAGTCCTATAGGAGCGTGGGCCAAATCTGTGAACCAGGTACAAGATCCAAGTCACTGAGTATTAATGGAGCTTAGCGGGTGATTTAAACTCACAGTACATTCATGGCATGGTGGAACAGCCGTGAGAAAAATGGCAACATTATTTCATAGAATAACAATAAAAACATAAAAATCTCCAGAGAGTGCCTATATCAGTCGCTGGAATCTTTCACTCAGGCAAATAGAAATTCAATTTCCCAGTAGAAAAAAAATGCATGTAAACTGATGAAGGCTTTTTTTTTTCCATTGCGGGAGAAGAGAACTTTCTTTCACTTCAAAAATCATTATGGCATAACTTAAGCCGTTTTCATAGCACAAGCACTGACCTAACACAATAGAACTTTCACATCAGATATTCTGTGTATTTGACAAGGTAAGAACAAAGTGCAGAGAGCTCACTTGACTGAACCGCAGGCATTTGGCCTGGGTAACACTGCATAAAAAATTACACTGTTGTGGCTGAACTGAAGTACATTTCTGACAGATTAAAAGAAAGGCTCTGGATATTTCTTTTTGGTTAGAGGGTGGCTATGGGATTAAATTCCCACCGAAAGTATTGCGGTCACAGATGTAAAAATAAGAACACATGTAAAAAATACATTGCGCAAACTGAAAAAAATTATGCAAAATGATGCAGGACACCGTTATATTGTACGTATGTCTGCAACTCGACCTGTCACCGCTATATACGTCTCCCTGGAAATCATTTTCCAGGTCATTCTAAACCTGTGTCTGTAACTTACTGTACTTTCTTCTTCAACTTCAACTTAGAAGATTTAACTGTTTTGTCTATACACTGATAGCCAAAACAATACTGAACCACACTGTCTTTTACTGCATAGACAAAAAAGAGAAAATGAAAGGTACACCAAGTAACTTTTGGCCCTTGGTTAGAAGAAAAAAAAACTGCATGCATTTTACAGAAGAACATTGTTATGGTTGTGCTTCAGCTCTGCGTGACTATGCAGATCAATATGATCATCTAACTTCTCATAAAACATTCACCACTAAGGCTTAACCAGTTTATATGGAAAAGATCTCAAGCTGACTAGCTGAAGATGTTACTATATTATGATTACCCATTAATGGCTATGGTACTGCGTTGAAAATAAATTCCAGCACAGTGCTACAACAACCATAATGAAAAAACCCTCCACAATAAATACTGCTTTACAGTGAACTCTGTTAGAGAGCTATATGGCTATTTATCTGTTTAATAAAATACCTTACTCACCTGTCGAGTGATAAAAACATCATCATCTCTGCGTCGCTTTTACAACATTTCAAATCCTTCAGTTCTCTCCATCTCTGAAAAACCAAGCTAATGTTGATTCTTGTTTTATTACGAGCTCTGTCGCGGTCTCTTTTTGCCAGCAGACTTTCCTCTGTTCTGCCTTTTTTATTTTTTTAACCAAGTGGTTCCCCGGAGGTTGGAGATTTAACTGCTCCATGTCAACCTTTCTCGCTAATTGTGACAACTAACCTCTGTCACTCACACACCATTATGGATATGACGAGAGTCAAGACACGCACGGACAAATGACGCATGTATGCAATTTCCCGCGAAAACCATCCCGACATGTCTAAAACATAAACACTAATAATAGTCTTACCATGGTAAATCAGGGTAAGACAAAATGTCATTGTTGGGTGAACTATCCCTTTAAGTTTGAACATAAGGGAAACAAAAGGGGAAAAAAAATATTGTCCAGACTTGAACTCATTAAACATGCAGGTCAAAGGTGCAAATCTGATCTCAGAGAATAAAAGTGGCCCTTTGGAAAACAACTGCTGATTTAATGCGGGCATTTCAGTGTGTGCGCACGGTCTCACCCCTCAGGAAACAATTAGACCAAATGTTTTTGTAGCAGTCCGATTTGCCTTGATGTGCTTTCAAAGAAAAGAATGAAAAAGATAAAAAAAGAAAAATGAAACGGACAAAAAAAAAAAGAGAGAAACAAAGTGGCAGTAGTACCATGTGATTCCTGCAGAGGAAGGGTCAGAGCGTAATTACAGAAGGTTAAACGGTTTCCCTGATGCTCTCAAGGAGCCCGGGATGGAAATGAAAAGCAAGTGAACCGATGCGAGCGGGTGAGGTAGAGACGCAAGGCCCCGCTCCTCTGATCTGAAGAACACGTGTTACATGTGCTACGCTACTGTGGCTGATGGCTTATCTATGTGGCGGAGCCAAAAGCAATCCGAACTTTGATGTGCAGGAAGCAGAGTAGGGGGGGGTGAGGGATCCAGACAGCAGGTACTAATATGACTGTATAGATCTGTGTGAGTGGATTGAGGGAAAACCTCTGAGCATGAGAGATTAGCTGATTCATACAAAATAATGCAAGAACTGAAGTGATTGATTTCCTAGAGACAAAGGGTTGTGCATAACAATAAAAAGGTGTAGTGGATCAGTCTTCATTTTCAGAGCATTGAAAAATCAATTGATTCATGTGATATTATAAAGAGATAACCTAACATATAAGTGAAGTGCGGTGTTTCCCAACCCTGTTCCTGGAGGCACATCAACAGTGCACATTTTGGATGTCTTCCTTATCTGACCCATATATTTCTTGTCTTGGAGTCTCTACTAACAAGCTGATGAGTTGAATCAGGTGTGTTTTATTAAGAAGAGTTAAAATATGTTTAGTGTTGGTTTGCCTCAAGGAACAGGATTGGGAAATACTGATATAATGTATTCCTGTTCTCAATCATTTCGCACAGGCGACTTGCATTTGTAGAATGTGCATACGATGTTATCATACTAAATAAAAGGTTTATATATTCCATAACAGGGTTTTTCCAGCATAGACAATTATGAGGCGGCCGCCTCCGTCAAATTTCGGGCCACCTCCGCCTCTCGACAAAACTCAAGTCAGGGAATCACATGATTAGATACCTCTTTTCCACAGACACGGTTCTGCTGCGAGTCCAACATTTTTCTAGCGTTTTTATAAAATAAGCTATCACAAGTAACTTAGCAGGCACGTAATTTACTACTGTTTTGCAATTTCATGGCTTATTAATTTACGTTGCATAGTAGTTTTTTTTTTGCGCTTTATTTACATTCAAGTGATATACAGGGCTTGTCAGATGTTACCAGCTCAGTAACATCTGACAGGACAGGAAAGTTAGTTTTTCTGAGGTGAGGAAACTTTATTTCGAAATAAGTTACGAAAATAACGTTAGAATAATGACACTGACATAGCCTGACAACATCTCATCTGACAGCAGATTCTGAATCAGGTACAAAGTGTTTTTTCTCAGGCACTGACTCAGAGTGATGGGGAGTCACGTTAGCCTCTGAACTGAAAATAAAATCAAATTATCTGATTATTAAAATACCTAAAAAAAAAAACATGATTGTAAAAAGTGTTTTTTTTCAGCCAGTTGAAGGCGCGGTACACTTTCATGTGTACACATGATCTGGATTTTTTTTTACCACCTAATTTTGAGCGTGAAAACGTTCCATAATGACGTGCGGAGTGCACCAGATTAATGCATTTATCTTTAAAATGTGCAAAATTTTCTCCCGGGGGGCATGCCCCCGGACCCCCCTAATATTACGATTTTACCACCTCCGCCTCATTTTGAGCCAGGAAAAACACTGCATAATATAATACAATATTTTAGCAATATCACATGAGTAATTGTGAGCTTTTAAACAACAGTTCAATTAGCAAGAAGATAATATCAGAGTAACGTTTTTGAAAATAATTCCATCTTTAAAAGTGATTCAAAACGAAGCCAAGGCGGAATTAACCACGGTGTATCTCTGAGCTAACACACAGTAGTAGTAGTGTTCCTGAATTAATCAGGTTCTTGGTAAAATGGTGTACCTTGGATAATAGAGCTGTGATCCTGTCACGGGTGTTGTAGTAGCTGGAGTTGACCCATATCACACGAATGAGGTTGAGGATGTGAGCGAGTTTGGGTACAATCTCACAAGGTTTAAGCTGAGCAAGCTCCTCACAAGGCTCTTTCAGTAAGGACAGGAATGAGACGTTTGACTGAGCCTGTAAAGTGCTCTCCTGGAGAACAAAACAAAAAACAATGTTACTTCAACAAACAGACAGACAGATAGACCGACAGGCACATAGACAGACAGACAGGGATGGATGGATGGATAGCTGGATGGATAGATTAGTTTATTCGGATCCCCATTAGCCACTACCTAGGCTACTCTTCCTGGGGCCCCAACAAGTAGAAATACAAAACTACATTAGGCACACTGACAAACAGATGTTAGATAAGGAGAGAGGACAGACAGACAGACGATAGAGTGAGAGAGATAGACAAAAGACAATAGATAAACAGTCAGACACCACTTAACACCACCAAAACCAAATCACATAATTTAGTTTTAATTTTACATTGCACCGATTTTACTCATCTAGGTCAGTTGTAATAACTACTTAAGGCTGGCCAACACTAAAAGATTTTTAAAAATCATATATTTAACAGTTTTGTTCCTATAGTGTGTGGAGTGCCGCGATGTGACAACAACAGCACAACATACACTAACAGACTCCATTCACAAACAACCAGAGTCCCGACTGTGAACACGGGAAATCTCGAGAAATCTCTTGCAGACAAATGTGACTTAAGAGTAAACAATCATGGCAGACGATGGGCAAGAAGAAATGGCGATAATAGAATTTGGACTGCTTTTTACAGAAAATGTGCGGGGCAAAAACGAAAAAGGTTTGGATGAACTAGTGTTTTGCTTTCGTCTTCCGGCAGCTCACTTTCTGATTTGGTATTGTTCCACGTGACAATCTACAGAGTGTGTGCACGTTTGTCCTCGGGGGTTCCTCCCACACAACAGGATTTCAGGTCGTAAATATTTAACATGTTGGATATTTATGATTTGCGATCGGTGTGGCCCCGACATTCTTCCGAGCAGATTCAATCACACCACAGGAAAATCTGTAGAACTATCAAGATAATCGGGACTTTACCTAAACTAGTTCTTAAGACACAATTCTAGTACTAATGCACTATTCTAGTACAATTAGTGTGTTAACACTGAAAATTCAAAAAAGAAAAAGTGCACTTTAAATACCCATATGATGCACTTAATTAGCCGAGAAAAACGAAGCGTAGAATGTTGGACACTTCATAGGGAGGGAGTTGTTGAATGACAAAATAACCTTATAAAGTTTTACACTACCCGGTTGAGTACATAGTGCACAAGTATATAGTGTATAAGTGTATAGTGCGTCAGTTGGGACACAACTAAAGTCTTAACTTAGTGGTTATGTTTATGCAACTGGCCCCTGAAGTCAATTTGGACAGTTAAGGTCAACTTCAGCGACATCTGAATAAGCTTAAAGGGTTTTACCCAAGTAAAGTGAGTGCCATCATTGACACACAACATTGGCTGTTATGGGACAGTGATCAGGCACACAGCTGACTCTACAACGTCACTATTACAAGCAGCCATGGGTGCCCCTGAAGGTCAAATAGAGCTGATGTTTAATTATTTCACACTGGTCACATTGATTTTTTTCAGAGGCTTTGGAGATTGTTTAAAATTAAGGATGGCAGTTGCTGCAGCCTTGCTGTTTTGCACAGAATGAAACTGGAGGCATGACAATCAGAAAAAGGGACATGTGTACTCCACACTGATGCAGGACCAGCTTCCTCTATCTAAACCCCAATCCTGAGTCATTATAAGAACAACCATAAACTGATCTAAAATCAGTGTTAAAGGGCAATGAGGGTGCGACACCAAGCGCTGCAGTAGAGCTGACAGACAGGCTCCGTCTCTCGCTGAAATGAGAAGCCGGGCCAACTCTTAATAGCGAAGAGTGAATGTGAGACGGCCTCATTTCCGAGGGGTGAGGAGAAGACGCTCAGAAGGCGCATATAAATCATCAACAGGCAGAGAATGTTCTTGTTCAGCCCATTACCCCTCGGCTCAATTCCTGCCATGAAGCCCTGCACAGTTTTTCACACACTCATGGACACACACACACACATACACAAGTAGGTAGGTACTGGGCTGTACCTGGATCTGCTTGGCTAGTTCACAGAAGGGTGGGATGTAGGTTGATGTGTAGAGCTGAAGAATGGCCTGTATATGACAGACTCCAGGTTTCTGCAGCTGCTTACTAATGCTGTCCAGATCAGCACAGCGGCTCTTCCAGAAAGAGATCTCCTCCAGCGGGCCTGAGGTGTCTCCCATGTCGCTCACGGATTGAGCGCTGAGCACTGCTTTTATCTGACGTGTCCAGTGGATCATCACCACTGCGGGGAGAGAGAGAGAGAGAGAGAGAGAGAGAGAGAAGAGAGAGAGTGAGAGAGAGAGAGAGAGAGACAGAGAGAGAGAGACAGAGAGAGAGAGAGAGAGAGTGAGTTTTGGTTTGTAAGGTGCTGCATTATATTGTATTTAAATGCCTATCATTTTCAAAGTTCTGCGCACCCCTTGCGTGATCTTTAATTACATAATTTGGCTAATTTTAATGCTTTTAGCTTCCAATAAGGGTGTATTATCCTCCGTTCTGTTCTGAATGCAACTGAATACTGAATTTCACTTTACGTCAAGTTCACCCTGGAGAGAATCACAACCCAGTGGTAAATCTACAGCTATTTGCCATTTTGGTTGTGACTAACTTACATTAACCAGCATTAAAAGACTGTTAACTACTGGCAAGATTTAGTAATGCTGAATCACATACAACACCCTAAAACAATGTTGCCCTATTAAGGTATAAATATGCCCAAAATCATCAATATTTCTGTGTTTTATGTGATGCAAAATATATGTAATATGCAAAATATGCTGCGTGTATGACATGTCTACATGTCTACGTGCAAATTAAAGAACAACACAGACGCAGCCGGATCGTTTCCACAATGACAAACGCCATCTACCAAGAGTAGCAAGCAAATTAGCGTCTGGTTTGTGACATGCTTTTTTTAGATTGTCACCTATTTTACCTATTGTATTCAGCATACACGCTTTGTTTATTTAAACTTCTTAATTATTGCTCAGATAATGGAAATGAGAATTTGAACAAATAAACCATTATTCTAAAACCATTTCATGACTTGTGTAGCTCAAAAATCTTATGTCAAATCAACATGATTAATGTATTCTCAGGTCTTTCCCATAGTGATGGATGACTATTGGAATTTAGCCTGTGTGTCACTTTATATTTAGAGCCCAGTAAAACAGGAAGTCATGACTATCACTTAACTGCTTCTCTTTACTAAGGATGTTTTATGAACATAAAAACATACCATATGAATAAGAATATACTAGTAACTAATTTTTACTCATTAGAATTTAGAAAACCAATCATTTTGGCGCACATATTTTCTAGAAACCATATTTATTTAATTTATTCCACTTTTATATTTTGTGTTAATTCACTTCAATAATGGTTAGATTTTTGTGAATATTTTGAATGAAAGACTAAGAAGAGAAATGGCAGTCAGTTTGCTCACAGTCCACTGTAAACTGTAATGAGATTTTTATAATATCACTGTTTTACTGTTTACCTTGGTGAACATAATAGACTTTCAAAAACATAAAAAAAATCTTACCGACAACAAACGGCATATAACAAGCACTGATGACTCATGCAAGAATGTGAATTTGTGTGAACGGAACTGGTGTTAAATTGAACGTGTATTAAGAAAGGGACTTTAACACAGTGGAGAAATGTAAAATAAAAGCACTTGGGAGGACAAACAGTCTCTGCTCTGCCGCCTGCTGTAAAAGACCCTGAGTGGGGTATCCGTCATGCTGTGTCCTGCAGTTTTCTTCCAAAGTTAACTTCTAAAATACCTTTTCCTCCAACACCACCGACTGCCCACAGAATGTCCTTTTAACCCTGGACCCCTTCAGGACCACCAAATTTAATAAAGACTCCTTTAACTCTCTTAGAGCAGCATGGCAGTGTTGAATTGAATTAGCCCTTTATTTTTGCCCTTCAGCAGTGGTTACTGTGTAAATCACACTCACAGGCTCCAGCCACGGACTGTCACGGTAGATATAATTTCCTGCGTCTTATGTACTATTCACACTGTTCATTCCTCACAGTCCACTCTATCAGAAATTATTCAAGCCCTCACACCCCCATTTTCACACACACAAGCACCCATGCATACACACACGGACGCTTTCTTACTCTCCAGCCTTTGCACCAGACTCCTGTTCACGATGGCCTCCTCTGGGCGGTGCTGCAGAGCCTCCAGAGGGACGTAGAGCACTGTGCTGCCTAGATGTTTAAATCTGCTGTCTGTGGAGAAGAACAATAGCTGGACATCAGTAATCTGATCAGTCAAAGTCATCCATACTGGCAACACTATGTACAGCACAGCTCATCATCACATCCATCATGTCACTCCTCATTTCTTACTGCTGTAGACAGCAAATCCGGCCCACGTTACAGTGCTCTGCATGCTGGTGAAGTGAATCAACACAAGAGCATATAATAGAAACATGATAAAAGTTTACTGCTAAGCTTTTATGGCTGTGTGGCACATGTCAGCAGTCACAGTTTTTTACCACTGCTGTAGCTTTCTACAGTATCTGCGGCTCCTTCCATGCCGGACATCAAAACGGTGCTCGCTGCAACCCATTTAAACAGCAGATAAAAAGATAATAGTGGTCTGTCACAAGAAATTGCTGGAAGAAGAAAAAGTCTGATGGAGGGTGACAGAAGAAAGAGAGTGAGATGCAAAAAGTGCAAAGCTTATTGAGAAATGAAAAGAATAAAAGGAACAAGGCCAGTGTGTGCAAGTTAGACGAGCTGCTTCGTTCTGTGACGGCAGAAATGAGACATAGAAATAAAGAGAGTGTAGGAACACAATGACAGCATTCGATTGGCCTTTACAGGGAGAACAAAGACAAGCAAACGGGATACACCAGAAGGAAAATAATGAGACATCAAAAAAAGAAAAAAAAGGCAAGTGAATGAGTCAGCTGGCTGGGAGGCGAACACTGTGTGCGTGTGTATTTGTGTGTCTAATCCTACAGAGTGTAAGGCGTCTTTTTGTTAGTGTAGGAGGGGGTATACAGTGTCTATATTTATTCAGCACAAATTTTAGCACAAATTCTTCAGCTTTGGTGAATAAGAGAGATGAATTGCCAAGGCTTTAGCTCATAGAGTAAGAATGAACAAAGCTTGGGACGTTATTTTTGGAAAAAGCATGGCTAACATCAATATATCTGTGGCGTTTACTCAATCCTTTCATTTCAAATCTGAATTCTCTCTAAAATATACCACTTAACCAGCTGAATATATCACTGAAGAGCACTTTGTGACCTCACTGTTATTTGTTAGCTTAATGCAAAGTTGCCTTTGGATCCGTATATACATCTGTATATACATCTCCATTGACTTTGAAATGTATTTCTTGGCCTTGGCCAAACGCCTTGAACAAGATCTACTGAACGATGTGCTAAAAGAAGAGAACCAAAAGGCAATTGTTAAAACTGCCGAACGTCTTTCTGATTACCCAGGAGCACTGCGGCAGTGCCTTTCCTCGTGTAAAAAGAGCCTGTGATTGGTCGCTGTGTTATTTCTGTTTAGTCAAACTTGTGCTGCTCTGGGTGATGTGGGTGTGCTGATTGGACTGATGAGAATAATAATTGAACCATCACGGTGCTCCACTGTGCCAGGTGATTACCTCTGAATGGCTGACGGTGGGGGGAGCTCAGTCATTGTGCAAAAAAAACCCCAGAAAAGCACTGATTCTGAATCAGCTATGCCTGTTAAGCTGATGGAGAGTAAATCACAATACAAAATAGGAATCTGATCTCAGGTCAGTAGTGCTTAGGCTCAACCTAATGTGAAAGAAACAAATATGAAAGAAGCCGTCGGCTGCAATATGGATGAGAGGAAGGATCAATAACCTGTGATATGTAATATGTGAATAGAAAATGGTAGTCAATGAACTTCAATGAGCGTACAGGTATGTAAATAACGAAGCACCTGGGCTGCCCTCTGCAACAGGTTTTCAATGCAAAAGAAAAGTTCTGAGCAAAATGTGTTTTTGAAAGAGTTTGAGATGTTAATCAAAGACTTTATGTGAATAGTTGTAAATAAAGCTTATCGGAATATGTTTTATAGGAAAATTCTTATTTCAGTCTTTCTACTTAAACATTACACATTTAATTCAATGTCATTCCTCTGAAAGTATATGTGAAACTGATAAGGAATTTCTGAGTGAAAATAGTTTCAAAGTAAATCCTATAGCAAATTTTTTATTCAGCAAAGACGATTTTAAAACAGCCTTGGCACCCTCATGGCCCCCCTTTCAAGTGTTATTCATGCATTTCAATACAGTTATTTAATGCTGTGCAAACTGTAAGGTGATGGCAAATAACATGCAAGCGTATACAGGAGGTTACTGGTATGCTACCGTCTTTGGAGCGCCCACACTAAATGGTGCTGTGACTATCTGTCATTACCTGTAAGTTTAGTAATGAAGCGGTGCAATTTTACAGAGTAGTTGTTCTTGGCGGTCTCTGGCCAGGCAGTGCTAAGGGTGACCTGAGGTGTGTGAATGCCATTCATCAGCCTGAGGAGACCCTCTATAGCACCCCCCCTCACAGAACCAAACTGCACCGAGCTCCTAAAACTCTCCTCAGTGATTATACTGTCCTCCGCCCGGATCAAGAAGGACATCTGCTCCACCACCTGAGGGGAGTGAGTGAGAGAGAGAGAGAGAGAGAGAGAGAGAGAGAGAGAGAGAGAGAGAGAGAGAGAGAGAGAGAGAGAGAGAGAGAGAGAGAGAGAGAGAGAGAGAGAGAGAGAGAGAGAGAGAGAGAGAGAGAGAGAAAGAGATGTAAGATGGATAAGTGGGAAAGAGAAAATGTTGGAAATTCATGTTGTTGAGTGCTAATGGATCACCAGAGGTCATCAAACACTGTTAAACAATGAGATCTTTGGTATTCTGGCAAGTCACCAGATGCATTGGAAATGAACAACGCATGAACAACACATTTATTTTGAAAGCTCTGCATGTCCCTTCATTAAAGTTGCAACCAACAAAAGTTACGGTGGTCGACAGGAAAATATGTCATCGTCTGAGACAGCAGAGAGTAGCCAGTTCAGCAATGAGGTTTCTTTACAAGGATAAATTAAGAAATTATGTTTACTTAATTATTCAGTAAAACTATATGTTATTGCGAATATTATTGTTACTCGTTCATCATTGTGTCAAGTGTTTTATTCGCTGAACTAAGCTTGCTTCCTTGCACGAAGAGCAACATAGTAACGAAACGCGTTTGTCCGTTTAGGGCTACTGTAGAAACATGTCGGCACTTTCATAGTGAGGGGATCCACGGTGTATGTAGACAGAAACCGCTCATTCTAAGGTAAAACAAATATAACGGTTCATTAAGTAAGGTCTTTATACACCTCTGAAAACGTCTTTTTCAAGGTAGTGACGAAAGTCACTAGTTTGTTCGCTGTCAGCTAAGGTAGAAACATGACGACACAATATGTCGACCTCCATAGAAGGGGGTGCCCGCGGTTATGGAGATATAAATGTCTCATTCTAAGGTAATAAAAACATAACGGTTCATTATGAAAGGTCTTTATACACCACTGAAAACATAGCTATGGATCTTTTATTGCATTTCTGTCAATAGATCCTCAGAAATATTACACAAAGCACCTTTAAATTTAAACTCAAAATATTATTCTAAAAAACTAGCACGTTCAAACCCTGAATAATCTTCAGTCTTTATGAGATTGTGACACAAAAGGCTCTGATTGGGGACGTTTAATGTCATTTCTTGAAATAGAGCTGCAGCATACCTGAGCCGGCATGGCATAGTCCACGCGTAGGCCGGTGAAAGGGTCATGGTAGACAATGAGAAGCCTGACAGAAGTGTCTGAGATGAATTTATCCAAGGCTTGCTCACTTTCCTCTGTCCATGACTCCTTTGATATTCCACTCAATGCTAAATGCTGTTTAAATGCATCTCTCTGTAAGAAAAAAAAAATATTAGAGAATTATAGCAAAAAATTATTTTTATTTCGAGACAAAATGTTGTAAAAATGTACACAATACACAACCATTCAAAAGTTTAGGGTTAGTATGATTTTTTATGTTTTTGAAATAACTCTCTTATGCTCACCAAGGATGCATTTATTTGATCAAAAAATACAGTAAAACCAGTAATCTTGTGGAATATTATTACAATTTAAAATATGTATAAAATATAATGTTTTCTATTTTAAAGGTGCAGTGTGTGATTTTTAGCGGCATTGAGTGGTGAGGTTGCGAATTGCAACCAACAGAAGTTACGGTGGTCGACAGGAAAATATGTCATCGTCTGAGACAGCAGAGAGTAGCCAGTTCAGCAATGAGGTTTCTTTACAAAGATAAATTAAGAAATTAGGTTTACTTAATTATTCAGTAAAACGATATGTTATTGCGAATATTATTGCTAATTGTTCATAATTGTGTCAGTGTTTTATTCGCTGACTTAAGCTAGCTTCTTTGCACAAAGAACAACATAATGTAGAAGAAACATGTCGGCACATTTGTAAGGGGACCCGCGGTATATGTAGACAGAAATGCTCATTCTAGGTAATAAAACCATAACGGTTCATTAAGTAAGGTCTTTATACACCACTGAAAACATAGTTATGTATATGATATTGCATTTCTGTCAACAGATCCTCCTAAATATTACACAATGCACCTTTAAATATGTTAAATAATATACTTTATGTATTTAATCTCACTTTATTAAACAATGTCTGTTTGTTTAGACCTAAACAATGACTTTTGTTTAAAAAACAAGAAAGCAAGCCAGAGAAAGTCATGCAAAAGCGCATTATTTTCCATAAACAGCAACAAAATTATTTACTTTTTTAAGAGTAACTTAATATGCATCACTTTTAAAAGTACCTTTCCCCAACACTTTTTGTAATATTATAAATACGCAAAATATGAGATGAGGATGTGAGCTGATTACAGTTAGACCACAGACTGGCCAAACTGGATGAAACATGAAATGGCTTAACATTAAATTGAATCAACATGCTAAATTTTCTATATATCTTCCTAATCATTTGCAAAAAACATGCATTTATTGCTCTAATGAGCTCATTGTTTTTGCCTTATCTGCCTTTAAATTAATATATTGTTAGCTAACTGTGTGATTTGTATATGTACATTTCTGAAACACATAACTTGGACACAGTCCCCTCTGATAACAGATCACTCTAAATTGTAATGTAGAGACATGCATTTTCTATAAAGCTGGTTTGAAACGATATATATTGTGTAAAGCGCTACACAAATAAATGTGAATTGAATTGAATTATATGATGCGAGAGTATTTTGCATGTCAAATTGTATGAAAAACTCCTATCATCCTATCAGAAGTCGCGTGACACGACGCAACACACTAATAATTAAGAATATCCCTATGCTAAAAGCATCACATAACTACCATAAACATATTGATATTTGTCTAAAGGGCTAATGTCAGTGAATGTGCATTACTATAACAAATGTCATTACAACCTGCTTTTTCTACAGGGTCTCCCAGCAGGGGCGGACACACTCAGCCACTGCATGTAAATGCCATTGCCTTTTTCCAGCCAGAGGGCTGTAATTAATTCTATTAACCTCATTGATGAAAGGACAGAGATGCTATAAGTTCGCTGGCTTGCTCTGCCCACTCGCCCCTCACTTTCTCAGTCATCTCCTCCTCCCATGCTATTTGCATCAGCCATCATTTGTGACCAGGGGTTATCTATCTTTTAAGCCAAAGACCTCGTCATGCGTATGCATGAGCCTGTAACGGAAATTACTGTTCAACAATATGCTTCTCTTCTTCCTCTATTTTAAAGACCATTGGGTGGAATTTAACAGTGTTTCTTGCACTAGCTTGCTGCCATCATCCAGATTTGTGTGATCGATGATGAGGTCTTGTACGTGAACGCGGTCCAAACAAGACCTTTAAGCCCACGGAGCATGTGGAGAGCGGATGAAATATTCACTCATATCATTAGAAGAACTCAATAACGCAGATATGAAAGCACTGATTAGTAAACCAGGACCGCAGGCGCGAGGGGAAAATTATAAATTGCAGAATATAATCAGATAAGAATCCCAATCATTGTGAGGTGATTTATCAGTGTCTGTGCCTAAAGGCTTGTAATTTAGCATGTATGAGTGAATTACCAGCCGTTTCGTGTAGGAATCTACTACTTCTGCTGAAACATCCACCTCTGAGACAGGCTTCTCTTTCTCAAGCTCAAGCTCAACTAAAAAAAAAAAAAAAAAAAACATACATAAACACATCATGCGAAAAATAATTCAAACAACTGTCTAATTTCAGATTTGAAAACATTTTGCAACAGAATTCAGGTTTAGATGACCTTTACAGTTTTGTGGAAAGAGCAGAATAATAAAACGATGGTTCATCTGCAATAACTTTGTTTTTATGTGGGGCCCAAAAACACAACAGACCAAAAAAGCGAATAAGTAAAACATATCAAGCACAAAGTTTTAGAATGCCAAAATGTGAATTAGAGCTGCACGATTCGAGTTAAATTGAGAATAACCATTTTTTTGAAACACGACTCCTCCCACGATTCTGAATAGACAAAAAAAAAAAAAAATTATTTACTAGAGGTTCAGAGTCTCGGACAAAATGTAAATTGCTGCATAGCCTACTAATTAAATTTTTTTAAAATAATTTGAATTAATAATATTTTTTAAATCGGTTTGAATGAATGATTCAAAGACTCACTCATCAAGACCTCACTTGTTTCATTACTGAATGAATCAGTGTTTTTGAACAAATCACTTGAATGAGTGATTCAATACGTGTGTGCGACCTGAAGCGGCGCTACACACACCTAATGACAAACACATTTTTTAACAGTCACATGTCGCAACGTACTGGTGTAATAGATACAATCTTTATTTGAAGCGTCAATTTACTTTTTAAAAGGTAATTTACTCTATTTTGATCACTACTGTACACATCAGTGTTTATATCCAGACTATAAACTTTTATCCCAGTACTTCTGTGAAAAGTATTATTGTAACACCGACATAATGATACAGATTTGAGTGTTCGCAGTGATTGTACTTGTCAAAGGTTTATTAGACACAGCCGAATCGTTGTCCCTTAGGAATAAGATCACGTGGATGTTTGAATCGCGATTGTGATCTTTTAACGATTAATCATGCAGCTCTAATGTGAGTACAATAAGAAGTGTGAAAATAAGCACAATGGTCTTAGATGCAGAGGTCCTAGATTTAGGTTGTGGTAGAACTAATCCATTTGCAGCTCCTTTCCTACTGAAACCACCTTGCACTACTTTATGGCTTTACAAAAAAATAAAAGTAGTGTCGGAGTGAAAATGTGAAAATGGGGTTGTATTAACTGCAGATTGTGTGTGTGCTCACAACAGAGTCTAATTCATAAAAGAACTAAAATAAGTATGAGTGCATTAGAGGTAGCGTTGAGTGGCATTAAAGGAGTTTCTGTCACAGCTTTCTGCATCACTATACCATTATGCTGATATTTTTGGCACCATTGCAAAAACATAATGATGCTAAATTCAATGCATTTTTCAGCACGTTGTAAATAACAGACAGATCAGAGAGCTGCTTGTATAACGGCGATTGTTTCTTTTTCATACCTGCAACCTCTGGCACTTCTAAAGGGACGTCACTGGGGACCGGTGTGGAGGATATGCGCTTGCTCTTGGAGTGACCTTTCCTTGAGACAGACTGCTTGGACATGCTGGAAGATGAACGGGCAGGATCGGGGCTCCCTGGGTCAGCCATCCTGAGAGACTGATACCTCTGTGTGCTCGTTTACCTTTCAGTAAGAGTAAGGCAGAGATAGAGTCATACAATAACCACAAACTCTATTTTCAGAGGTGTTTGCTAAAATAAGCATCACAATTTGATCAAGTCCCTAACTTTAAAGGCACAGTACATTTCGCTACTAGAGGTCACTTCTTCAAAACAACAACAAATGCGTAGCTTGATGAGGTCGTGAATGAGCGTGGAATCATGGGAGTTGTCGTCTTGACCTCCACACAGCCGATGGAAAGCAATCCGACGGGACTCAGAAAACATGTTCATGGTTGAGCTAATGTATTAAAGTTTTATTAACATTATTGTGGTATGAAGCAGGGCGGGGCCACTGCACACTGCAGTGAACTAGATCGGTATTTGAATATAATATTTTAAAAAAGCTGGATATGTGTTGCTAGACGGCATGCAATTAATTTTAAAGTACATTGTCTGGCAGAGAAAATGCTGTATTACTTTTACTACAAACATGTTACTCGCGGTAAATCAAGAAAACAAAACATTCAATCAATAAGGCTAACCGTTTTGAGCTATATAACGATTCGTTTTCTGTCGATAAAGGTAGCCAAACAGTTGCTCACCTGTCTAATAAAAGGCATAATATATTAAGGTGTCTTTGGTGTTTCCATGCTTTCTACGGAAGTAAATCCGTAAATCGAGGGTAACGCGGATATGACGTTGATACGGGCCGTTACCCTGGTTAAAATAGCTGATTTCTCTGGATTTAAACATTGTTGGAAACATTTTGGATAATGTACTGCAAGTACACAAGTCAACAAAATATATAATTTTTTATAGATTTTGTTGATATTTTAACCCCAAAATCGTACATATTGTGCCTTTATATGTTAAACTTAGGCACATAACTCGAGCCATATACTATTTTTGTGCTATGAATGTGAATTATACGTCAAATAAAAAGGGTAAAGTTCAAGGGAAAGTGAAAACAATGAAGCTGAGGATATCAAAAACATAATTATATATTGGGTTCTATATGATTTTAGTGTTTTTGATAGAATCTCTAATGCCCAACATCAAATGAATTTGGAATAACCAATATTTTAAAATGTAATTTATTCCTGTGATGGCACCGCTGAAATTTCAGCACCATTACTCCAGTCTTCAGTCTCACATGATCCTTCACAAAACGTAATATGCTTATCATCACATTACAAAACCTTACCAATATAAATGTGCACACATAGACTTCACAGCAGGGAAGCTTCAATTACAAAATGTGCTCAACATCCTAATGATGCTGTCTAGAGCTCTGTGATTTCTCCAAGCCATTCTTGGTCCAAGTAAATAAAAGCATGAACAGAGGCAGAAAAAAAAAAAAAACATTTTGAACATCAGAGAAGAACCTTTTAGCACGGACTTTCTCTGAGTTTCCCAGCATCGCAGTATTGCCTTCTCTCATAGTCTCTTCTTAGACAGAAGATATGGATAAATCTGCCTAAGTCAGGAAGCGAGAGCAAAAAATATCTAGCTCATAAACTATTTATCTTTTCCAAGCTGATGTCTCTCCCTCCATTTCCACATTTAGTTGTCAACACCAGCAGGCCCTCCTTCTTTATTGAAGCTTTGATTCAGCTCCCAACTTGTCAGTTTTGTTGAGTGCTGTATGAAATAAAGCAGACAGTTTTGGAGGCAATACAAGAAGGATGAAAATGAAAAGGTAAGACAGGGAGTCTGCGAGTAATGGAAATCGTTTAAAACTGCAGATCCCGTCAGATCAGATGAAATTTGGAAGGTAGCAGGTTTGATCAGTTAAAATAAGTCTGTGAGACACTGCATCAGATGAAATGACAAAGCCAAGTTTGTGACTGATTAGAGGACTTCGGGAATCTATCTCTCTGTGGAACTAAACCATATGATTTTAAAGATCTAACGTTAACTGTAATCTAAAAGCCTGGAGAAAGGCCTGTAAGATTATATATATATATATCACTCTTCGTTGTTTATTTACTGACTGGTGTTCAGTGATAGGGTTATTCACAAATCAGCTGTTAAATGTCTTGTGTTGTGTAAAGCACTCTAGTTCTCCTGTAAAATATTCAGAGAAGTCGCCAAATATTAAAATACGTACATAACGTTAGGCCTCAAAAAAGTACAATAAGGCATGTTTGTGCTAAAGGCAGATAGCAACCGTTTGTTTTGAAAATAACCGTCTTAATTTTTAAAGTCTCAGTTCAGTTTATAATAAGCAAGCAACATATCACTCTTACCTCTGAGATATTGCCTAAGACAACGTCTTCCAACTATATAAATGACTAAAAGAGCGTAAAGTCGAAGTTTTCAAACTGTTTTATACACCATTCATACGCCGCTGCGCGTGGGGACACAGTGGACGCGTCTCCATGGAAACGGCGCATGACGCAGGATTTCTGTGCACTACACGGATATTACGTAGGTGTCTTTGAGTGAATGCACAAAAAACAACTGTAAATAAATAAATAATAAACACTGTAATGCTTGAATTTTTGGGAATAAAAAATAAGAATGGCAAGCCATTGTATCATTTGATCCTTAAAATCCTAGTACTTATTCATTAGATACTATCAATCATATATTATAGCTACTAGTGCCTATTAAATAGATAGGCCTACTAATACTTCTTTTTTTAGATACTAGTAGCCTACTTATTATTAAATACTAATAGGCCTACATATTTATTGGAAATCAGCATTTTGTACATATTTCAATAGCGACTAGTAACTATTCTATTGTTAGTAACCCATTTAAAATGTTTTGGCTTCAATGGGGATCTGTCATTCAGATATCAACTATTCAGTTTTGACTATGTATTCCAATTGTGACTGGTATATATTTTTAATATTCTAGTAGTTATTCGTTAGGTACTAAATTATTAGTAGTATTATTATTATTAGATACATGTATTACTTGTAACAATTACATATATAATAACATATTAGTATTTAATCATAAACTCTCAGAAAAAAAGGTACAAAAGCTGTCACTGGGACAGTACCCTTCAAAAGGTTTCTAATATTTACAATTTAGGTGCTAATATGTACACTTTTGGTACCAATTGAGGGACTAATATGCACTCTTTAGGTACAAAGGTGTACCTTTTGAAAAGGTACAGCCACAGTGACAGCTTTTGTACCCTTTTTTTTGAGAGAGTGTAGACAAATTCTTATTCATGAGATACTCATACCTATTAAATATAGTACTTATTCATTAGAATTTAGGCCTATTGATTAGCTTCTAGTATTAATTTATTAGATACTAGTATTCATTCCAAATGTTACTAGTAAGATTTTGAATTGCTCTCTACGGTGGCCATGCTGACTATAGTCCTAACATAAGACGAGTAAAAACCCAGCTGTGACTAGTAAGAGAAGAATTGTTACTAACAATTACAAAACATAGTGTCTAATAAATAAGTGCTAGTGTCTAATAAATAGGTAGCCAACTATGAAAAGTAATGGTATTTATTTAATAAATAAGTACTAGTATTTAATGAATACTTACTAATGTTTAAAAAGACTTTGAATAATTAGTCTAAAATTAATAGACAATATGTGTTAAATAAAAACCTACTGGAACGGGATTATGCTTATATGTATATTATGTTTGCTCGTAATACTCCAATGGCACACATGGCCTTGTCTCAAGAGAGAAATGATTATCTTCTTTCTGGAGCGCCGACACACTGTTGACTTACTGAATGCAAAACAGCTCAAGGATGCATTAAACCACTGGAACATATGGGTGAGAAAAGACATGCTCATCGAAGCTACTGTTTACATAGAGAAAGATAAAAGGGCCTTTTTAAGGTCTATTTAATAAAACTCAGCATACGCTTTGAACTCATCAATGGTTGAATGCAGTGACATGAATAAACCCCACGACAGCCTTGGTGGATTTATCAAAGTTCAAGCACTGCCCCACAAATCTTTTAAAACCCATATTTGTTAACATTTATTTGTCATTTTTATCACTTCTCTTACCACTCTTAAAATGGCTCTGAGTGCAAATGGATAAGCTGTAGGATTTGTACAAGGGTCACTCCTGGGATTCGGTAATATTTCAACTTGGATTTTAAAAATGAATTCAAATAAATGATGATTAAATTACTAAATACCCCACATCATTAGGCACATATCAGACCTCTAACAAATCATATTTTCCCACTTCTAGCTTTAAATACCTTTTTTTTATTTTCACTTTTTTTAAGGGTTTCCATTTGACTAAATGGAATTGGTTTAAAAGGGATTTTAAGCAAACTTTGTTATAAAACAAACATACTGCTCATGTGGCCCTCATAACAATTCAATAACTACAAATCTAACATTTGTGATCATTTTCATGGGACTGAAGTTAAAAATAGACAAATTGTGTCTGTGGTCTCTTTGTTTTGTAGATGTTTAACTGAATCCACCATTTTTTTGTTAGTCTTTAATATGTCAGGTGGTAATCAGCATGAAATGCCTTCATTTTTAATCTTCATCTCCATTTCGTCTTCCCTATTTTTTCCCCAAAATATAAATGCGACATGGTTGAGAATAGTGTGACGGTGTTGAAGACAGGTTTGAAGGGAGACAATTTTATCTTTTTAATTTAGTCTCTCTGTCATATTGTGCCCTCTGGAGAAACACAACACAGTGTTTCTGCTGCTGATGTGGCTGCCATTTCTTGCTTGTCAGTGTTTAAGTGGACACATTAACATCAAATATTCTATTTAAAACAAAATAACGAGTTGTCATGATTTTGGTGAGTATACATTTACTGAAACAATGACTATTTTATATTTTATTTTAATTAAAATTATTCTTAAATGAAGTGAAAAACTCAACCCTGGCACAAGTTTGCAACCATCAATGAGAAATACACACATGTGTGACAGGGTTGAGGTTTTTTGCTCCAAATGGCCTCATGTAGTGTATGAGAGTAGACCATATCTGGCAGCAATGATGAAATAAGTACATTGCATATACTTATGGGTTAAAATTATTATTATTTTTTTTACATAATTTTATGTGATGGGGTTAAGCTTGACAGTATCCTCATAATACGACTCAAAAATCGGAATAAAAAGTATGAAACTACTCACCTTCTTCTGCACCACTGTTGAGAGACCTGAATGATGTCATTTCTGGTAAATTATGTCACATATGGGTGGAGTCTACATTAATATAGGCAGAGAATGGTTGGCGTGATGGTGTTGAGTTCATAACTTTATAGTCTATTTTTTGTTTTAAATAAAATAGCTTTCATTTTTTAGAAAAGAAAGTAACACAAATTAATACTTACAATATTACAAAATGATAGACCCTGTGCACATTTTGTTAAATATTTTCTAAATACAAATTCAACCATTATTTATAATCATTATAAAATGGACATACCAACATATTGCAAAAAGCTTGAAACATTTCATTTTGGTGAACCACCACTTTAAAAAGTGTAAGTGACTGAAATATAACCGAATCCCAGGAATGACCCACAAGGCATCTGACCCTGGGGATCCGTGAACATTCACTCTCTGTAAGTACAGCAGCTCAGATGGCACACAAATTCCCCGGTGCCATTTTCATTTCCCTTTTTTCTGCATCAAAATGGTGTGGAGCAGGACTTTGACAAAAGGCAGCAATGGGAGTTGAAGTTCATGGCTCAGGTCTATAATCTTTTATTTAAAAATGGGAGATTAAACATTAAACCCTCTAAACCCGTTGGATGAAGAGGGTGCACTTTCAGTCTCTGATAACGTCACTCACACTCAGTCCACCTCCACCCATAATGCATTTCACATTTTGATTATAGACACAGACACACACACATAGACATACACTCCCTGCATTTCTCTTTCACACCTCTACTGAGAAATGTGGCTTGACAGAGCCCCTCTGAAAATCTAAGTGCAAGTTAAACTAAATGTCCCTATCGGGACCTAAAATGCTTCCTGTAATGCTTTGCATTGCTCTCCAGATTGTCTTTTGCGGTATATTAAATTGAGCTAATGCACCTTTTGCGCGCACACACACACACACACACACACACACACACACACACACACACACACACACACACACACACACACACACACACACACACACACACACATACACACACACACACACACACACACACACACACACACAAAATAAATAAATGAATAAATAAATAAATAAATAAATAAAGCAAAAAAATCCTCTTGGGAGAAATTTATGCTTGAAATAATAAATGGGAGATAAAGGAGGTTTTGAATATGACTTTAAAAGCAACAGTTCTTATACCCCTTTTCCACCAAAGCGTTTTGAGAGCCGGTTCGGAGCCGGTGCCTGCGCGCGAACCAGTTCTTTGTGTTTCGACAGCCAAAGAACCGGTTCTCGGCCAGGAAAACTGGTTCCAAAGCGGCACCAACTCTTTGCTGGACTAGAACCAGAGAACCGTTCTTTTACCACGTCATGCTTACGTCGGGGGCTGGGGGCGGGTTTAGATGTGTCCTAAACATCTTTTCTGACCGCAAAGCCAGGAGAAACATTTGCAGAAACACGTTGTAGTCCGGCATTGTAATTGTTATGCTTGAAGTTGGCGCAAGCGTTTCTAGCTTTTTTTTTTTAATTTTTTTTTATTGAAAACATTATGTAAGCAAAGAAGAAAACAGTCACAAAATAGAACAAATAAACGGAGAGAAAAAAAAGACAAGACAGGTGTACATAACTTATCAGAAAAGATTACATATCAAAGGAAAAGATTAAAAGACTTACATATTTCAATTGTTTTTAAAGCCTTCTTGGTTCACGAGTAAGAGATAATCCCAAAGTAATGTTGTACTTGCAAGCGTTTCTAGCTGAGACGTAAAGCGACGTACACAGTGACGTAACGACGTCGTTCGCTGGGCGCTCTAGAAGTGGAAAAACAAACAGGTTCTGAGGAGGTTCGCAAGTTGAACCAACTCCGAACCAACTTTGAACCAGCACCAGTTCCGAACCCGTTCTTTTTTGGTGGAAAATGGGTATTAGTGGTCGCTATTATGGACAACCAAGAATATATTCAGCGTTTTAGAACTTCGGGTTCCACAGTTCTGAAGTCAATGGGCTTTTGAATGGGTTCTCACTGCGTCAAAAGGGGTGTATACGGGAGAATTCAGACAATGAATACGCCCGCTAAATGTGCTGTTTGGCAGGGATCTTTGGAACTTTGTTACGCGTACCTGTAAATGCCCGCAAAGGCCCGAAAACAGGAACTTGTCTGACCACATGCTGTTAGTTGATGGCTTGCTTTGTAAATGCTAATTTGTTTTGGGACTGGCAGCTCAAGATTGCCCCTATTCCCCTGCCCCCTCATTGTCACAGATCTGTGACATAAAATATATTAGGAATACCCCTTTGTGTGTGTGTGTGTTTTTAAAGCTTTTACTTGTCTTTAAAAAAAACGGTTGCTATCAACAGGCTAAATGGGACTACAGAGTTTGTCTGGGACATTAAATGTCACCAGCCAATCAGATAACTCATCTACTCACTAGTCCAGTGTCACAGCCTCATTGTGTTTATAAGGCAAATTAACTCAAACCTTCAGGGAAAATGTTTTTAAATGAAGACTGAAGAGTTGTCGGAAGACTAATTGCTGGTGACGTTGAAGTCATGAGACTGTGGTGTAGTTTGTTTATTTGGCTTTTTTACTTCTGGTGATATTCAGGCCTCAAAATCTATCGTGCATTCAAGTCATGTCAGAAAGATTGTATGTACGAGTTGAACGCACATGGACAACACAAATCCTAAATATGAGCTCGGGAATTTGTGTAAGACCCGAGTTTACGACTTTGAGGCGTGTCATCAAAACAAGCTATTTGCCTACACTAAATAATAGCATTGTAACATAACAATATAATACGTAACGATAAAGTTTACAGTGGCTTCATTAAATAATTAAAGTCCCCCTCCACATATAAAAGTGTTGTTTATATGTCTATGTGGTGTTTTTAATATGCTTTAAAACAAACCATGTGCAAATTCATAAGTCAACACCATTGCTGAGTATTTTCTCCTTACAACTGCAGTGAATCAAAAACGCGGTTTGAAATCGCCGGTGTTTCTGACGTCACAAACTACATTGTAACCAATCAGATCAACGTGTGATCGTTAACGAGTGGATCTCTGAGTGGAGGCGGGACTCATTTGCATATTCATAGGACCGCGTATACTAAATGAAGCAAGAGTGTAGAGTTACATTCAAGCTATTTTAAGGTTTAAATATATAAACTTAATATTTTAAGTTTAAATATGTAATTTTGGTGGTCAAAGATGAGTTTTAAAGGATACAATTATTGACTGCAGGGGGACTTTACCATAAAAAAGCAAAACATACCTTATGCACATTTTTTGTTCGTCATTTTCTAGAAGTCATTTTCTTAAAATCCTTGCCTTATTTTTATGTAATTTAGAAGGTACACCACCAACTTGGCTCCGACAAACACGTAAACCTCGACTTCCCAGCTCGTCAATACAAACTTCCCAGGAGGACATGAAATCACTATATAGGCTATGTATGGGTGAGTATGTCTCAGCAGGGACAAACGCCATTTAATGAATTTGACTTGAATAGGATGTGAGCACGAATCATCCAAGCTAATGCGAGTTTGAGCATAAATAATGTGCTCTTGTTGCACAGCCTCGGGCCTCAGAGTCCCTGACAGCAGCACATCATGCTTTATGTTCACAATGCACATGATATATAAAGACCAGTGGACGTGCTCACAGTGTTCTGTTGCACTCACACACGCTTATACAAGTCAAGAGGGTTTATTAGAGCCTTATGTCATCGCCAGAACACAACATCTGGGTCCCTCTTAAAGTTTTGGAAGTTGCGATTGAATAATGACATTCTTCTGGTGGTTTTCAGAAGGATTATGAACGCAACTCATTTTTTAGCATCGTCACATTGCGTTCAGTGTTCACAGGGCACGCCGAGGTCCTTGTAGCAGCTCGCGTTTCGACATTATGCATTCATCACCAACAGAGACAAACATCTGATGTTCCTTATGTTGACAAATGTACAATGAATTTACACTTTTTTCCATCTAAAAGAATCCATCTATGGGTGGACCCATAACCCCCTTTTATCCACAAACACAGTCGGTCTGTAAAAATAATAGCCCTCTAAAAATGTGTTCCCAGTGCGGGGAAGCGAAGCATTCTGAGGTAATCAAATAAAACTGCCCTCAAAGCTTTTAATAAAACATGGCCGTGTAGGGACACTCTTTTTTTAAGATTAATGGCAAAAAGGGGATTCTTTTTCCTCCCACCCGTTTCTTTTATTTCTCAATAATTCATTTGCGGAGGGACGAAACGAACGGCTTGTGTTTATGTGCGGTATTGGCTGAGAGGATGAAAAATCCGTCGTGCCACCGAACATCCCACTTTTTCCATTGGCCCTTAATTAGCGTCCACGCTTAAAAGGCCTGACGGTTCCAATATCACAGCTACTTTTAATATCCGTGGACCAGTCGCTCATGCAATTATTGGACAGGGGTTGGATAAGGATACAGTGCTTTGGCCATTTTTATAACATAGTTATTCTGTTTTCGTTTTATGTTTCTTTGAGAGGTTTCCACTCAGGAGAATTTAAATGAATAAAGCGCTGCGTAAAATGGAAGCTGATTAATACGCTCATTGAAACATTAAAAGCCTTATAGCCTTGTAAACCCGCCTTGCAAACAGCTTTATTGGCTTAAGATATTACATTTTATCTTGCTTGGGTTATTTATGTATTTATTTAATTTTTGGGTGCACTCAGTATATTGAGTGCAGCACTATAACCCGAAGCCATATTACAAGCACTACTTTACAATACAGACATTTTTCCCCAGTCATGCACAGCTTTCCCGTTTACCACAGCAGTTGCAATAAAAAGTCAACAAATACTAAGTCCTGTGTTGTAAAATCACCATGTCAATTCTTAATTTATGGCATGATTTGTCTCAGCGTTTAACTGGCACGAAGTGGTACGGCCGTGGCCTCCATTGATTGGGGCAGGCATTAAAAGATTAAAAGGTTTATCATCTGTCTGCGTTGTTGACGGCAGTCTCGAGTCATTAGCGCCATTAGCATTAAGCCTATCCCATCAATAACAGCCCGGGTGAGTGATCTGGCTCCCTGAGAGAGTGATCCCGGGGCGAGGGGTGGCGCTGCCAGCTTAGCCCGTGCTCTTCTGGAGTCCCTGATCTGCTGATCTGCTCGGGTAAGTTTGTGCAGGAAGATGAGTCAGCTACACTGGGAGAAATTAAGAAAGAGATGAGACAGAGAAAACGGCAACCTTCTTGTTTCAAAGCCTCGTGGCGATTGTAGAAAGTGTCTTTGGTTAAGAGATTTTGTATGTAAATCTATCCATGTAGCACAGTAAAGTTATTTTTATAGCCTAATAAAAATAACGGTATTTTGAGTATTGTTGTGGTATTTTATACTAAGAATGGTAATTTTTTCCTTCTGCTGAACACAAAGGAAGATATTTTGAAGAATGTCGGTAACCAAACAATTGATGTACCCCATTGCCTTCCATAGTAGGAAGAAAAAAAATACTATGGAAGTAAATGAGGTCCATTAATTGTTTGGTTACCGACATTCTTCAAAATATCTTCTTTTGTGTTCAGCACAAGTAAGAAATTCGTACAGGTTTGAAACAACAAGGGTGAGTAAATGATGACAGAATTTTCATTTTGAAGTGAACTATTTCTTTAAAACCCTCATCTCTTTATTGTGATGCTCCTCCAACAGACATTCTGCTGACTATAAGTAACTTTCCAACTACGTGTCAACTTATTCTAACCCTACCAGTCTACTAATAATCTACTAACACTCTGAGAGTTACAGTAGTAGACATGTACTGAAGGTGCAACGCTGCTTATCCCTAATATAATGTGTTAAATGGTCCATCAAAATAAAGTGAAAACACAATAACTACTGTATCTACTGATATATATTTGTATCTTGAAATAAGCTGTTGGTCATATTGCCCAGCCCTATATAAAATCTAAATTTAGTAGATTTTATTTTAACTTAAAAACACTCTGATAGACATAGAAGAGTTTACATGTTTACCGTGGTCGGAGTCATTTTGCGTTGCAGTGTAAGAGTCTGTGGTGTGTCTTTTCCAGTATCTCAGCATCAGCATGTGTTCACTCGGCTGTCACCATGGTGGGTTTCCTTACAGTTACAGTGGGGAATGAGTTGTGTCAGTGTGTCGATATGAGTGTAGTTGACACCCACCACACTGGCTCCAGAGCTTCCCACTGACGATCTCACCGCAGTGCATGTCTATCACTGTGAGTGTTGCTGTCAGTCAGTGTCTCTGCTGTGAATGGCTCGCAGACACAGGAACGCATGCACTGTACAAGTGCACAAACTGACACTTAAAAGGGTATTTTAAATTTAACTACATCATTATGCCCACATAGAATCTGCAAACAGGATTTTGGGCCAGTGAGATTTCACTGAGTAGGGCTAACTAGTGCGACACTGCAGAAAAAAAGAGAGACTGCATCCGAAAGCGCATACTTCCCTAATATATAGTAGGTGAAAAAAAGAAGTATGTTCTCATTCACAATACTCAAAAAGTACCTGGATGACCTTCTACTACTGGCGAGATTCTTAAGTGTGCATAGGATGGACACTTTACTATCCCATGAGGCCACAGGAGAGGATTTGTGAATGGCAGTGAAGCGACGCAACTGACACATACGCAGCGTCCTTAAAGGGCCCCTATATAGATTTTTGAAAATGACCTTTCATGTAGTGAATGAAAACACCCTGCAAAGTTTTAAATCTGAAAGTGCACTGTATATAAAGTTACTGTCTTTCAAAAGTAAGAGTCAACTCTGTCAATGAAATTAATTGTTTTTCAAACGAGTCATAGGCCGTTTCATTGTGACGTAAAGATGAAACATTAGCATATTTCCCGCCCAGTTATTGCGCGCGCAGACACCAGGGAAAACTTGAACCTCGAACACTGCAGCTGATTCCTGTGGATACTGGATAGTATCATGTCGAGAAGACGCTGTCCTCTACAATGTGAAGGTAAAGATTGCCCTTTTTTCACTGCCCATGGACAAGCATGTGAAGAATCAGTGGTTAAAATTCATCTTTACCACAATACCACAGCAGTATAATCCTAAACTTTCGCTGTGTTCCCTTTATTTTACTGACGACTGCTTCTCAAATCTCGGAGTTCAGTGCAGGATTCGCAAACCGCTTGCTCTTGAAAGATGATGTTCAAAATACTTAGTTTTGAGTTTTATATTGTGTAGGTCTGCTGCTAACTGGCTAACTCGCATTATTACTGTCTTACTTACACTATTACCAAAAACTGTGTATAGTAATGCAGATTGTCTGTCGTTCTCACTACTTTAAGGAAAGATTAAGCAAGATTTGTTTTACCAACATTTATGTTACATCAGTTATTCACGTTAGAGCTCATACATGCACTGTTATTGATACAGCAAATGTATATTATGAGGAAATGAAACAGTTTTTTGACCTTTGATGCATGTAAACCTGTTGTAGGAGACTCTAAAACAGCATTAGAAAACTTTAAAATAGCATAATAAGGGCACTTTAAATTCAATTTAATTCCATTAAATTTGACCAAAACCGAAATCAAACATCATTGAGGAACACACACAAAATAGGCTAGAAGATACTTTGTTTATAGTTGATGTTTCACAATCAAATCTGTCTTTTTGTTGTTTAATAGCTTTAATAATTCCTTGACTACATATAAAAAAAACCCCTCATAATAAGCAATGCATTTTTTAAACATTGAGTTTGTGCAATTGCACCGTTTGTTTTCATATACAAAGCTGCAAACTAGGGGTGCGCGGTATTTTGTTATAGCTAACATTATAGCTAATGTTATAGCTGATAACTGATGAATAAAAGATATATCAGATTAAAACAAATGTATGCAAAAATGTAAAAACTAAAACATAGAAAAAAACTAGTTTGGGCAATTACTAATAATTATAGATTTGTTATCTACAGATATGATTAAAAGTTTATATTCAACAGTATTATACAGTTTAAGTATAAGGGAATGCTAGATGAAAGCAAGGGTTAAAACAATATACAGAAATCCACATGCACAATTAGAATCCAGATTTTGATCAGCTTAAAATCTCTTGCCCCTCTTTTAACAGATTCTACTTCACTCATAATGGCAGCTGAAAACTTTCTCAAATAAGCCCAAATATTTAATAAACAAAACTACAAGTTGAAGAGATGCCTAAAACTTGTATAAAAGACTTTCAAATTCTATAGAAACCCAAGGTATAATTCTGTGGGCGCAGATTCTGTGCTCTCCTACACATCAGTTTAATTACACCCTATTTAAGCTCTTTCATATCTGTAAAACAAATCAAATATAACGCGTCAGCACATAACACAAGAAAAACAGATGAAAGACAGTGGATTTGCAGTGGATAAGTGGGTCAGTCAATACCTGTAGGTCAGCCATTTTGGCTCTTCAGCGGAATGTCAGTGGCAGAAGGTGAAGTATTTTGGCTCTACAGCTCGTCGTGAATTGCAGGGCTGTCAGTGTGGTCCAGAGCACCTATCATGAACAATGCACCAGTGCTGTTGTCCCTGACTAGTATAATGAAGGAATGATCTGCATAGAAGGTTTTTGGCTTCTCCACGTCCTCATCTTCATGCATACCGTCGATGCTGCCAGATTCAGGGGCCAGTTCAAGGGACGTCCAGTGCAGCACGGCTCCCAAGTGGAGCTTCCCCCGTCCCATGCTTGATGCAGTGGAGAAATCAGCGGATGTCTCATTCCACGCGTCTACCAAGCCCAATGTGGCTAACTGCTTCTGAGTGAGAGTAAAGAAGGGAAAAAGAGAGAAGTATGGGGAAAAAAGAGTGCAAGAAACAGAGAGAATTTAATGTATTTTTATTCTAAACAAGTGGCAACTTTCCTGTTTCTCTCTTAAAACCAAACACGGAAGTGGCTTAAATTGCAATTCATCGACTGGCCGCTAGAGACCGGCTCCAAAAGAGAGTCAATCTCATAGACCCCCTTTATTAAAATGCACAACTTTACAGCAGAAAAAAAAAATGATTACAGCCTGGTGCAAAAAGTGGTTTTGGTCTATAGCTAATTTTGCCCTTCATGACAACTGTGAGGGGGTTAATTTTTTTTATAACTCATCCATTTAAATTATACTAAGCCTTAAAGTTCTGCATAATTAAGGGCGCGGTCACTTGAGTGACAGGTGAATTGCTGCTGATGTCACTACTAGCTGTTTGTCTGCTGTCTGTTAATGTCATGTCACCTCAGCTTATCCTGCCTCATTGCCCATTTTCGTTTATCAGGGAGTGACGCACTGTCAAGATGGCGACGGCCGGCTCCGCCCACTTTGGGCTTCAAAAATGCTCTTCAGAAACCTACGGGTGACGTCACGGACACTACGTTCATTTTTTTACGTCGTCTATGAAAATGATCAGATTCAGAAGGCAGGTGAACACTAGACCCCAAAAGTCAAGCTCCAAATGACTAAGATGATGTGAATCAATTATGCAGACTATAAATAAAAGCACAAATATGGGCCAATAGAGACCTTGAAAAATTAAACATTCATGGCCTTTTTTGACTCCCAATGGTGGAAATAAAAAGAAAAAAACACAGCGGTCCTCTTCAGACAGGTAGAAAGGACAAATGAAAGCAAAACATAAAGAGTGTGACTGTAAATCAATAATGTTTCAAAAATCTGGTAGTTTCCCCTCTTCATTGCCTCCCCTTTATTTTAAAGGCATGACAGATGCCCTTGTTGGCAGTGCGGGCGGTACAAAGCATGCGACAGGAGCTGAAGACGGTGGCAGAGGGAGACCTGCTTATGAATAATTTAAAAAAGATCTCTCTGACCTCGGCCTGCTTTTGTTTTCCTTTCAGATATGAATTTGGCAGAAAGATGCTCACTGACAGGTAGTTTATATTCCCCCTGGATGAGATCCTGGATAAACGACTGTTAGCTGCATTGGGAGAGAGAGAGAGTGCGAGAGAGATGGTGGAATGAGCAAGAGGAGATAATAAGTGAACTGCTGTGGGAAGATTGAGAGACACACAACTTGTTTGTGAAAGCTGAGACCGAATGGCAAGTGCTTTAACTGAATGATTAAGCACTCTCGCCTAAATGACTATTGTAATTAAAGCAGACCGCATGCATACTCTATCTTGCTGCAAAAATGATGTGAGCTCAAGGCATGGCATTGGCTGGGTTGGTGTGCTAGTTAGGTTTGCACTAAATTCAGAATTAAAGAATTGGTTCCAAATCAATGAATCAATTGTAATTGTATTAATGCAATTGTACAATTACAATTGAATCAATTGTAATTCAATTCTAATAAAATCAACACATTTGACAAAATCAACACATCAACACAGTTTTATTCCACCGTGTTGCTTTTCAATTTTTTTTTCTATGTAAACATGCACTAGATGGATGTCTTATGCCTGGTACACATTGTACGATTTTGGGCTGTCCCAGGCGAAAGATGGCCAATCGTGGCTCCTAAACGGTGGTTCTACGTCGAACAGGGAGAGAGGTTCAAAGACGGCCGTTGTCAAGGTCTTGCGACCAAAGATAGCCTGCGATAATTTTCTGACAGTGTCAGTAATTTAGCATGATCGTCCCACCGTGTGTTTGCTGCTACGACCTACATACTGACTAGCCAATAAAATTGCAACATGAAATGTGACATGCTAAAACTCAAAACTATTTACCTCAAGCTCCATTTGCAAAAGTTGTATGCCAAGTTGGCCTCTTTTACCTAGGCATGGCCGTGTCCATATTCTCCCCTTTCAGTTCCTCCTCTTTTTCAACGCACATAAAAACCACAATTGCCAAAGTGCGATTCATCTTGCTCTATTTGTTCACCACTAGACTCTAGACAACCAAAGTTTATTAGATCCACGTCGTACATTGTGACCTATAATGATCTTATAGGATTGCAGAAATCGCACAGTCTGTAGCAGGCATTAGACGTGCTCACGTATTGTGTCTTTTAAAAAAACAACGTCTTGAAACCATCTGTTCTTTTTCCCCATTCCAATGGACCAACTTGAAATATGTGCTTTTTATGCTATTTGAGCATAAGAAGCTACATTTATGGGACAGTTTGTGTCAAGGTTTTATTGCTTATTTGAAATATGTTATTTAAATGTGAGTTTGGCACGAGTTTTTGAGATTTTGCTATTTCCCCATTCAAGCACTGTAGACAGGCGTTGGTTTTACACGGCTGAAATAGCTGCCCGGAGGCGTTCCAAATATGGCCACCGAATGAACTGACTTTTCTCCGAAAGGGACTTTGAAGTATCTTTGCATGCCGTTCGCTACTTCAATTCCAATTCAGCAATTAAAATGTATTCTCAATTCAATTCTGAATGAGAACACAGCCCTGGTGCTGGCACAGAGGTAGTTAAAGGGGAGGTGGAAAACGAAAGAAAGATGGACGGAGAGGTGAATAATTAGGGAGAGGTGGGGGAGGCTGTCACCTCACTAACATGGTTCGACCCTCTGCGGATCTCTCTCTCTCTCTCTCTCTCTCTGTCTCTCTCTCTCTCAACAGTCTCGGCACACACCTCGACTAATGCACTTCTATTGTCCTCATCCATTATTCTCCTTCTCCTACCTCTTTCCTCCATCACTTCATCACTGCCTGATCCTGTCGACGACTCAGCCACCTCTATGGCATCCTCATTCCTCATCTGACCATCCGCCGCTTGTTTTATTCCTCTCTCGCCTGCTCATACTCGCTCCCTGTCTTTTTCCCGCTCTGATCCGAATGTCCAGGCTTGTATCTAAGCATGTATTTATGTTCCAGAGAGTGACAGTATTTCCTCTCTGTCTCTTGAGGCTTTCTCGCCCTCTCTCACGGCTGTATGTCCTTGCTATACAGGCTGACACTGCATCGGGCGCATTTACTTTCCTTTAATTAATTCTCTGTGTGTCTCAAAGGGTTTTATCCTTTTGCTTCTCCCCAGCTTTCCCGATGTAACTTTGATGTTTTCCGGCACTATAGATGCAGATCCGCTCCTGGGCCGCATAGCCTTGACCTGAAGCAGCTTGTTGCCTCTGCGGTGACATGGCACCGCGTGTTACTACGACAGTCCTGTCTCCGGCAATTACAGTCACATGCAGCATTAGCAGGCATCTCCCAGCCTGCATTGTGACAGCCTCTATAAATAGCATGCCTCTTTCCTTGTCTCTCTCTGTCTCACTCTTTCTCCTTGGGATGGCGGCACCTCTCGGGATGTGCGAATATGCTGAGGTCACTTCATTTTTAAAAACAATCAGCGTTTAAATAATCAGCACGGGCCGTCGTTGTGCAAGGGTTCATTCAAGAAACCCTCCCTGGGTCCGACGGTCGAAAAAATGCTCATTTCGCATATTAACTGAGTCCAGATCTCCAAGATGACACACAGCTTAGCTTTGAGTCATTTGCAGCTAGTGAAGCTTGGCCTCACTCCTACAAAATCCAACACAGCTCAAAGGATGCCCTGGAGGAGGAACAGGTAAACCCTCCCTGAGTGCAGTGAGCCCCCAAATGAATTAATGACACGTTTACGGAGAGGAGACGTGCCCAGCAGGCAGTGGGATTGAGTGATGGCTCTACAGATGAGTACAGTAGTTTCTGCACTGGAAACAGATGAAAGCAGGCTAATAAATAACATGTAGTAATGTGGCACACAGACTCCCAACTAATGCAGTAAATGTGATGGGCAGATGGAGGAAAAAGAGAGAGAGAGAGAGATGGAGCGAGGAGGAGGGCTGTGTAAACATGGTTCAGCTCTAATGCTGCTCATTGGGTGGAAATGGAGCGTCTCTATTTTCTTCTCTTCTCACTCTCTCTTCCTGTCTGTTGCAGCCCATCCTTACTCTCCTTCTTTTTTTTTTTTAGCAAACTGCTGCATTACGCCGTAGCATAATTCAAGCGCCTACATCAATAAACACAACTATAAAAACATACAGCTCATGAATAACGCACAAGAAGAATCATTGTATTTTCTATACAACATGATGGTGTATGGGAACCTGAGGGGTAGAGATGGCTTCACCAGTGGCACACTGAGCCTTCAGAAACTGTTTTATTCAGCCTCGCAGCATCAAGACAGTCAGTTTCAGAATACGTACTGTATTGGGCATTATTCAGTGGCAGAGTTCTTTATCACTATCTTATGTCTAATTTACATTCTCTATCTCTCTCCTTTTCACTTTTTTAGTTATCCTTTACATCACATTCTGCCACAAAGAACGTCACAATGTTTATCAGCTTCCTTGAAAAATCACAAAAAAATTGCCAAATACAAACCTGCTGGTTCAAAACAGCTGTGTTAACACATGAAATTAATATATTACATTACAAATGGTTGGGAAAACAAGAACAGATTCTCATTCCAAATTGGTTAAAAAAATTATAATTTGGAACAACTGATTTTTAAAACATTTTCCGTATAAAATACGAAACACTCAATTCATCAATATTTTCTGCGCTACTACTCAGGGGAACCACTGAGCCTCAACTAAAATCAACAGTGCAGTGCAAGCCAATTTCCAAATGAATGACTCTTATGAGCCGGTTGTATAGTGAATCAAAAAACACTTATGAATCAGTCGAAGCAGTTGCAAAAGCCCTCCCCTAGGGGGAGCCTCCCACTTTAGATTAAAGAGGCATAATGCCAGGGTGAGTCTGCTAACAGAAATAGCTGTAATAAGAGAAAACCCACAATTTTGCAGGACTAAAATATTGATTTCTGTGGTATTCTGCAAACAGAGACTTGAAGGGATAGTTCAACCTAAAACATAAAAATTCTGAATTACTGTACTCACCCTCATGTCGTTTCAAACCCATAAAGCTTTCGTTCATCTTAAAACACAAATTAAGATATTCAAATGAAATCTGAGAGATGTTTATTTTGATATGCTCGATGTATGTATGAATAAAAGCCTGAATCAAATCTGTTTGTCATCTGAAAAAGCGATCATGTCTCTTCAGAACCACTAAAAAGTTCATAAAGATATCCATATGAATCTAAAGTGTCAAGTTTTGGTTTAATGAACTTTCAATGGAGGTTTCATTAAAAATATCTTAATTTGTGTTTCAAAGATGAAATGTTGTAATGGGTTTGGAATGACATGAGAATGAGTAATTGACAGAATTTTCATTTTGGGGTGAATTATAGATTGATTCAATGACACCAATCATTTTATAAAAAATAAAATAAAATTAATGAATGAATATGATTTTTTTTTTAAATTTAATATAAGGCTAGAATTAAGGCCAATTATTAGACTGTAATGAGGCACAAAAGTGGCATAAATTAAAAGTATTTTAAAATAAAAAATACATTTTTTGTTTGTGACATCTGAAATAATCTCATCAATTGACTCATGATGATCGTATAAAAAGAACTCTCTCTTTATTTCCAAATATCCCTTCCTAAGAAGCACTAAAAGAATCATTAATGGAATTTATAGAATACTTTTTCATTGCTGCCAAGAATTATTTATGACAAATAATGAAAAAAATTAATTTGCTATTGGCAAGCATGACTAAATGCCTTTACAGCAAGGCAATACGACTTCAATATACTCTAGAGTTTTATACATAATAAAAAGGATATGTCAATATTTGTATGAGATTGTAAATTATCATTTTACACTCCACTCTAAAACACTTGTCTAAACACAACAGGCTTTCCCAAGTCCTGGCATACACACCACATCCACTTCATCAATGAGTGTGTGTATGTTAGCTTGACTCCCTCTGTCTCTCTGGCACACACACAGAACTGTGCAATCCAATTACGGCCACACTGGCATCCACGGGCCTTGGCACGGTAAGTGTGTGTGTGTGTGAGTGTTTTCTGTGTATCCCTGCGTCAGACTCTTAAGGTCAGTGTGTCTGGCTGTGTGTGTTTGCCAGGCATCAGGCAGACGGTGACCCCTCGACCCCTCGTGCTCGTTATGGAGTCCAGACTCAATCTCTTGTTAGCCGCTATCGCCTGGCACTAACCGCCCCTGAGCTCTGGCCTCGCTGCCTCACCACCAGAGCGGATATTTTTATCCGGCTCATCCACTCTGCCCTTTTCCCGTCTCTTTCTCTCTCCAGCACTCAACCCTATTCCACCTCCCTCACAACCACTCACCTCTCCAGCTGCACGTCAGTCCAATTTGGGTCATCCTGCCCCGAGCCGGGCGCCCCGTAGCCACGCAGCACGGCTACATTAGTGCATACGCAAGCGCACAGATTGGAAATCAGGATAATAGCGGCACCTCCTGAGACCGAAGACGTCCACGCCGAAGCCTAGAGCGACTTCAGAGCGGCAGAGCATTTGGCGGCCATGTTAGAGGCTGAGGCTCTGAGGCGAGATGATAGATAAAAAGTGGAAAACGCTATTTACGCCTCGAGATGGAGGCTTTGTTTGCTCACTTTCGACCCGATCGGAGAGGGAGAGGGAAGCAACACTCAGAGCGCCTCTTCTGTCACTGCCCATATAAAAGTAGAGGAATCAAGTGTCTCTGACCTACGGTGATATTTCCTCAGATACTACAAGAGAGAGTGTGTGTGTGTGTGGCAGAATAAAGAAAAAGCCAGACAAGAGCATGAAAGAGCAAAGAAAGACAGAGAGCTGAATAATGTGGAGAGTGAGGGAGCAGCGGGAGAGCTTGTCAGAGAAGTAATACAGCTCTATTCATGTCATGACTTTTCGGCCTCTTTCCGCACACTGGGGCATCACTTACTGTATGTGAACACAGCAAGTCCAAAAAAAGGCAGTCATGTCTGGGCTGTCGGTGGGTTTCTTTTAAAGCAAGCTTCTAGGTCTCTCTTGGGCATCCTTAACGCTCATTTTAATGTCAAAATCTTGTTCTTCCGAGCAGGGCTGAGTGCAAGGACATGGCATGTGGGCGCTTATATTTCTCACCCGGCATTACAAGACTTTAACAAAACGCCGTTCCTCACTACAGAGCGTTTTATTCTCTGTGCTCCCTGGGAAGAGTTGTGCCCCAATTGACCTGTCTAGTTCAACAACTGTCAATTTTGTTGTACCTTTTTTCTACTCTCTCTGTCTCTTTTAACCTCTACTTTTCTAAATTCCGTTTCTGCCACTGGACTCCTCTTGACACATTTGTCTTGACATCTGCTGTCTACCATGAGTATAGTGCCAACCTTGTGGTTTAGACAGTGTTTAGACATCCGCCTGCAGCATTACCCTGGGACAGTGACCCTTGGGGGCCACAAAGAAGTGCAAGGGGGTCAGAAAAGAATTTGAGAGAGAATATGTTTTATATATATATAAAATGTAATTTTAGAAAACTTTAACTTATGCACTTAAGATATTAATGAAATATGTTTCATTTAAAAGGATAGTTCACCCAAATATGAAAATTCTGTCATTAATTAATCACCCTCATGTCGTTCCAAACCTGAAAAACTTTCGTTCATCTTCGGAACAAAAATAAAGATCTTTTTGATGAAATCTGAGAGCTTCCTGTCCCCCCATTGACAGCTACGCTTTAAAAAAACACTTTAACGCTTTAAAAAGTTGATAAAGAGATTGTAAAACTAATCAATATGGATCGAGCGGTTTAGTCCAAATTTTCTGAAGAGACTCAAGCGTACAGTATCATATGATGAACAGATTGAATTTAGGCTTTTAATCACATATAAACATTCATCAACTCACACATCAGTTGTAGTAAACGGAAGCTTAAGCATTGCAAGAACTAATGAGGTTTATTCTCATGTTACGCATCACGTTTGAGCTTCCACAAGAACCAATGAGGTTCATTCTCGTGTTACGCATCACATTTGAGCTTCAGCAAGAACCAATGAGGTTCATTCTCGTGTTACGCATCATGTTTGAGATTTCCACAAGAACCAATGAGGTTCATTCTCGTGTTATGCATCACGTTTTTAGCTTCCACAAGAACCAATGAGGTTCATTCTCGTGTTATGCATCACGTTTGAGCTTCAGCAAGAACCAATGAGGTTCATTCTCGTGTTACGCATCATGTTTGAGCTTCCACAAGAACCAATGAGGTTCATTCTCGTGTTACGCATCACGTTTGAGCTTCAGCAAGAACCAATGAGGTTCATTCTCGTGTTACGCATCGCATTTGAGCTTCCACAAGAACCAATTAGGTTCATTCTCGTGTTACGCATCACGTTTGAGCTTCAGCAAGAACCAATGAGGTTAATTCTCGTGTTACGCATCACGTTTGAGCTTCAGCAAGAACCAATGAGGTTAATTCTCGTGTTACGCATCACGTTTGAGCTTCAGCAAGAACCAATGAGGTTCATTCTCGTGTTACGCATCGCATTTGAGCTTCCACAAGAACCAATGAGGTTCATTCTCGTGTTACGCATCACGTTTGAGCTTCAGCAAGAACCAATGAGGTTCATTCTTGTGTTACGCATCACGTTTGAGCTTCAGCAAGAACCAATGAGGTTCATTCTCGTGTTACGCATCACTTTGAGCTTCAGCAAGAACCAATTAGGTTAATTCTCGTGTTACGCATCACGTTTGAGCTTCAGCAAGAACCAATGAGGTTAATTCTCGTGTTACGCATCACGTTTGAGCTTCCGCAAGAACCAATGAGATTCATTCTCTTGTTACGCATCACGTTTGAGCTTCAGCAAGAACCAATGAGGTTCATTCTCGTGTTACGCATCGCATTTGAGCTTCCACAAGAACCAATGAGGTTCATTCTCGTGTTACGCATCACGTTTGAGCTTCAGCAAGAACCAATGAGGTTCATTCTTGTGTTACGCATCACGTTTGAGCTTCAGCAAGAACCAATGAGGTTCATTCTCGTGTTACGCATCACTTTGAGCTTCAGCAAGAACCAATTAGGTTAATTCTCGTGTTACGCATCACGTTTGAGCTTCAGCAAGAACCAATGAGGTTAATTCTCGTGTTACGCATCACGTTTGAGCTTCCGCAAGAACCAATGAGATTCATTCTCGTGTTACGCATCACATTTGAGCTTCCGCAAGAACCAATGAGGTTCATTCTCTTGTTACGCATCACGTTTGAGCTTCAGCAAGAACCAATGAGGTTTATTCTCGTGTTACGCATCACGTTTGAGCTTCAGCAAGAACCAATGAGGTTCATTCTCATGTTACGCATCACATTTGAGCTTCCGCAAGAACCAATGAGTTTCATTCTCTTGTTACGCATCACGTTTGAGCTTCAGCAAGAACCAATAAGATTCATTCTCGTGTTGCGCATCACGTTTGAGCTTTAGCAAGAACCAATGAGGTTTATTCTCGTGTTACGCATCACGTTTGAGCTTCAGCAAGAACCAATGAGGTTCATTCTCATGTTACGCATCACATTTGAGCTTCCGCTAGAACCAATGAGGTTCATTCTCGTGTTACGCATCACGTTTGAGCTTCAGCAAGAACCAATGAGGTTCATTCTCGTGTTACGCATAACGTTTGAGCTTCAGCAAGAACCAATTAGGTTGGTTTTCGCCTGTCAAGCATGTTATATTGACAGAAAAAGTGAAAGAAATGAAAACTGCAGAAAGAGGTGCAGGTAAATATATGAAGGAGGTAAAAGGAGAGAAAAGAAAGTGTGTGAGAGGAGAAAGGGGCTGAGACAGAAGATAAGCTGTAGGGGTTCTGACCAGCTAGAAATGAGAGAGAATGAGAGGGCAGACACAAAGATTGAGGCGGTAGATGAAGTGATGAATAAAGAAAGGGAGACAAATGACGAGTGGGAGGAACCAGTGGACTCCGGGCAAGAGATAGATGTGCAGAGGTCAGACACTGAGAGAGGGAGGATGGATAGGGAGCTGGAGAGAGAAAAAAAGAATTAGAAGAATGGGCAGGGAGACAGGAAGGAGACGAGGAAGGAGAGAATACTAAGGCGAGGGAGGAGAGAGGAGGAGTGCCAGCAGATGTCACAAAATCATTCATCAAGCTCCAAAACACTTCACCTCCACAATTCACAAGAAGATAACTATGAAGGCGTACTTGACATATCCACCCACCGCAAGAAACCAAAGAATCCAAATGTGCTTACCACACGAGCCAATCGTACCAGACACGGATTCATCTACTGAACTCAACAGCCCAAACAAGCCCGCCACAGTCACTGTCACTCTCTGTCGTCCAAATCCAGATCTGTTCAGCAGTGCAAGCAGAACCATCTGTGCTATTCTACAACTCTGTCACTTTCTGCTGTCTGAGTCCAGACTGCTTCTTGTGGCCGAGCTGCTGGAAAGACTCTTGCTGAGCTTCTAACCCAGCATGGCATCTCTCTGAGGGGCTCTGGGCCGCTAAACTATGCCTTTGCCCATGCCTTGATGGAGGGTGATTTTTTGGGATGCCAAAAGAGGCTTTAGTCTGTATGAAAAAAACAACTTAGAGGGATCACAGACACACAATTATAGGATGACTTTCGGTGGTGCTGATGGGGGGTTCTGTTGACGTCTGTATTGCACAACATGACCGTCAACAATGTTTAAAGTCACCCTGTAGTCAATAATTGTATCCCTTAAAACTCATCTTTGATCACCAAAATGAAATATTTAAAAGTTTTTTCCTGTGAAAAAAAATTCTTCATGCCTTAAAATAGCTTGAATGTAACTATACACACATTAAGTATACGCATAGAATATGCTAATTAGACTCGCCTCCACTCACTCACACCAGCTTAGAGATTCACTCTGTCAAATCACTGAGGTAAACGCTGCACAATGGCATCACAAAGTACAAAGTCGGACACATAACGGTAAAAATGATTTGCCTTTGGCTTGACTATGTTACCAAACAGCTAATAATGTGTTGCTAATGTTACACAAACAATCATCAGAAACGCTTTGAAAATCTCAAAACGTCAGTGGAGAAAGGTATATAGTTCATACACATATACATCATACACCCGCTATATTGCTAAATCAAACAGATTTTTCATATCAACAGAAAATTCTCAAGACTCCCCTGCTAGTTCGCTGTTAATGATATGCTAAAGCCCCGTCCGCAAGTTGACCTGATTGGTTACGAGGTAGTTTGTTACATCAGAAACACCAGCGATTTCAAACCGAGTTTTTGAGACTGTCTTTGTTTCACTGCAGTTTTAAGGAGAAAATACTCAGGTTTGACTTATGAATTTGCACACGGTTTGTCTTAAAGCGTTTTTTTTGTAATATATACACTACCATTCAAAAGTTAGATTAGGGTCAGTAAGATTTTTTTTTTTAATGTTTTTGAAAGAAGGCTCTTATGCTCACCAAGACAGCATTTATTTGACCCCCCTAGATGGACCACCCACAAAATCCTGTGGAAAACACTGCATTCCTATAACAAAAAAAGTTCCCAGTTACTGGTGCAAACTAGCCAAAAAGTGGGTACTTTCACCAATAGTTATAGGAACTATGAAAACGTTCCTCCACCTAGCAAGCACCAGTAAGAAAGAAAGAAAGAATGAAAGATAGAAAGAACTAGATATTTTAATCAAAAGACAAAATGTGTCCTTTTTATTAACAATAAAACCCCTTTAAAAATGAACACTGCCCGAACCCCAGTGTAATCTGCACCCTGACCACAGGGCAACATGCTCAACCTGCTGGTGTTCAAAAAAGAAGGCAATGGAAGAGCTTAAATGCACAACTGAGGAATTTTTTAAATAATAAAAACCATAGCTCAGTGTCCTAAGACACATAAAACTGCATTCAAACCATGACTGCAATTTCAGTGCAAACACAATTTCCATTAAAAGGAAAATAGCTTTCCCTCTGAATGAGAATAATCTATGACCTATGGTTGGTTCTCATTATGCTAATGTCATCTCTGGATATCTTCCATTAGCTTTATAAATGAGTCTTATCTACATTGTATGTTAAGAATATTTATCTATAACGTAATGTTTTGAAATCGCATTTCACACACTCATAACGGCCATGTAGGAAGTGATACGTACAATATTTAGACTATTACCTGGAGATTAATCGCGCTGCTCATCTTGGCTCTCGGGAGGGATAATGCCATACTAGTGAAGTTTAGTTTCCCAAACCACTTCTCCACCTGATCCAGGGTCAGCAGACGGTCCAGCCGAGCCAAACTCTCCACATGGAAGGGCAAAAGCAGCACCATGCTGGCCTTCCCTTCCCACAGGCCCAGTTCCAACACCTGTACCATGTTCTCCATGTCCTCGTAGTGACGGTATACGCCTGGGAAACAGACATTGGTGGTTTTGATGTCTTAGATGTGTATGCCGATGATAAATAACTGTTGGGACTTACCTGATCTGTGCATCATGGGAACTTTAGAGTATTTGGTACCCAGGAATCTGCGCAAATCTTGGCTTTCATGGTGAAAGCCTCGATCCCAAAATCCTACAAACAGAAAAATCTATTTAAAACGCATGCGAACAGTGGATACATGAACATGACTTGTACGTCATGACCCGAACAGGCATTTTACGTCCTGGCACAAACTATTAGAGAACATTGAGTAGTGCCATCATCTTACATTACTAATCTTACAGCCAAACTCATCTTTGGATCTGACATACATTAAGACCTTGATGAGTCATATCATACAAAAGAGCATCACAGACACCATGCCAGAAAAAAAGCGAAAGATAAAAGAAAAAGAGGCAAAAGGAGGGGTGCAGGGGAGGCAGAGGCATAGGACGTATTATTACAGCCCATTACACTCATTAAATTCACTGACAAAGATGAGATTCGATAAAGAGACTATTAGCAGTATTACAGTCACATGTTCTTTTCCACAGTCTTTCCACCTTATTGGATTAGTCAAGGGAAAGATAAAGAATGAGAGAAAAAGAAAGAACGAGTATCGAGTCAAATCAAACACTAAAGATGATTGCACGACAATATGGGGTTAAGCCAGGCCGTGTTATTGTATTTCGCTGCACCAGAAGCACTATATTGTTCATCAAGAGGAGAGAAGAGACAAAAACATAAGACATAAAACATTGGTGGCCTCGGCAACTCAATTTGAAACTTAACATTTGTTATTTAGACCTACAGTACAGTCGCCCCAGAAACTTTTTGGACACTTAAGCCACACTTAAAATGTCTAAATATCACTGTTTCAGATTTAAAAAAAAGTGTCAAAGCATCATCGGAGAAAATGAATAATGAATTCAGAAATAACTTTACTTTTTGGGCCATTTTTGCAATTGTTTTAAAACACCACTAGTGTAGATGATCACATTAAAGGGGTCATGAAATTTATTATTTCATTACTTTAATATGTTCCTCGAGCTATTGCACATGAGTAAGTGTTTTGAAAATTTTATCCATATATAACCATAATTTACAGATGAAGCATTATGAAGTCATTTACTTCAGTTTGTGATGCAGCTGCTGTCAGATTCAATACAATCGCTGCTTCATCTTTCAACAAGAGTTTCTTTGTGAACTCTCCATTACACTGAGCCTCGTTTACAACAAAAAAAGCTCAGAACAAACATATAATCCTCAGACATGATCCAGGACGACATTAAAATAAATCATCCACTTTTTTTGATGCTGGGATCCTTCTGAAGTCTGTACAGAGACGCAAACAAAATGTTTAAAGTAGCAAGCAAAAGTTCTTCCACTCGTCTATTAGTCCTGTTGTCGACAGACTCAAGTGTGTGGAGTTCGTCAGAAACTGAACACACATCTCTAAACTGTATCAGTGTAGACAGCGTCAGTGATTATAATGGGTTTATGTTTTTGACGTGACGCTCACATACGGTGAAGGCAAATGTCAGTCGTTAAGCGACTGAACGCCAGTGGGCGGAGCCAATGGAGTGATGATGTAGAACTATTCATCGATGTCATGTTCTGGAGGCAGGCATATGCAAATGTATTTGCCCGTGTGACATTTGATTTCTCATTTCATGACCCTTTTAACTTTGAAGATTATGAAGATATGATGAAGTGCTCTAACATTCAAAAGTTTGAGGTCAGATATTCTTTGGAGGAAAAGAAATGAATGCTTTAATTCAGCATGCATGCATAAAATTATAGATCAAAAGTGACATTGATAGTGTTACGAAATATTTAGATTTCCTTTAGATGCTGTTCTTATGAACTGTTAAAAATTCAGTTTAAAAAAAAATTGTTAAGCAACAACTATTTTCCACATTGATAAGAAGAAATGTTTATTGAGCAGCAAAAAAGCATATTAGAATGATTTCTGAGGGATCATGTGACTGAAAACTGGAGCAATGATGCTGAAAATTCAGCTTTGATCACAGGAATAAATTACATTTTAAAATATATAAAAATAGAAACCATACAACTTTCTTTTCATAAAATATTTTGCTTGATAAGTGGACTTTTTTTTTTTTAAATAAAATTCCTGAATGTTCCGTTAATATATGACACGTGTTTCATATTTTGTTATCTGATGCAATGACATTCATACATTTTGAAATGCGGATTACATGTTAAAAATACCTTTTTTGGGCCATTTGTATATATTTATTGGCCAGTATTAGAAGAATTTCTAGCCCCTTTTTAATTTGGTGCTAGTTTTTCCACTTTCCTATCAAAGTCACCGGATCGCACATCTGTATTTATAGCTTCAGTTCATCCAGGCCTCGGTTTTGTTGTGCCTTAAAAAGGAATGTGCCACCCAAGATGAAATTTCCATAATCACCTTTAAACACTCCTGGTCCCAAAACCACTGCTTTCAGCATTCAACAGATAATTAGGAATACCATTAACAAAATCAGAAAATAAACGAAACAAAGAGACAGAAACTTGGTTAGAATTCCTCTTTAAAGAAAAGTGCCTAGTTTTATAAACCCAAGACGAGACGTTCAACTGTCATTTATTATGAGAAACACCTGATCCTGTGTAAGGAAAGCAAACCTCTCCGGTCGGCCCCGTGCCAAGCTTTGCATGCGCCTCAATGGTATGTTACCAGTTCCCTTTGAGCTTGAGAACGCAAGCCAAGAGCCAGAGCAGTTGGATTTCAATAATTATACAGGGGGATGAAATTTGATCAGTCTAAAGTTCAAAACACATGGCATGGTATCTGTCAGTTATTATGGGGTGGCAAAGCTCTTGGAACTGCAAGCATTAAAAGGGGAATTCTGCCATGCGAGTTTCTGAAATGCCACACAAGGATTCTTGTCACTGCGGTCTTGGCTGGCAATCAAAAGAAAGAAAAACATCCTGGGAGATTCTGTGGCTGAAAGAGAGAAACGGTGACCCGACGAGTATTCACAAGAGAGAGACGCTCATACCTTCTTCATTAATTAAAGGGCGTAAAGACAATACGGCTATTGTGTGGTTTTGCATCTTGAAACCTCTCTCATGCCCGTTTTCACTAATAACCGTGCCACAAACAATAAAGCTAAAACGCTCTGATTTAAAGCACTTTCATCTTCTCTCGCCAGATCCTTTGGTGCTCTGCTTTTTGGAAGTGAAGTGTATGTGCTTGTTTTGGGGTTTGCTGTACAGAGCACAAACACTGAGGTAATGAGCTGAGCGAGTGTTGTGTCTGCCACCACAACACACCCCGAATGGGCCTTACAGTTCCCTCTGTCTTTCTCGTTAAACCAAAAACCTTTTATCTTTCACCCCTGTCTTTCTTTTCCTTTCACACCTGTGGCTCTCCATTTGCCCCCTGCCATGAGCTCCAATCCAGTTCTCCATGGTGTCTGGCTATTTGTTTCAGTGTACCTGGAATTATGAATTGCACATGCACCGGAAGCATGTAGCCTGTACGGGAGTGAATCCCTTAAATTATCGTTCCAGGTGTGTTCGGAACACAATTCACTCCTGAAATTGGGATGATTGACAGGATAGTAAAGTTGTGGCGTCGTTGGCATCCGCTATTAATTAGGGATGCAACGATATCCTCATGTCACGATTCGATACATTCCACGATACTGAACACACGATACAATATTATTGCGATACTCCAAGACACATGGTAAAAGGTTAACAAAAAATGTACTGTTAAAATGCTAAATTTGATATTACATTGTTTGTGTAAATGAATATGCTTGCACTTAACCCAGCTGATAACCCAATGCAAAGGACAATAGAGACACCAGAATAAAAATATTCATGATTCTGAAGCTGAAAATACTGAATTATTTTAGATGAATTTGCTTGCACTTCCACTGACTAGATATATTTAAAATAATCTAGGCCACGTTTTACTGGTAACTGAAGACATTGGGCATTATCAGATTCAGGACACACAAATACTCCCTCATTGCATTATTATACATTATATCCAACCTTATATATAGTAGTTTAATGTAGTACTGACACTTAAACTCTGAAAACTTGAATTTTTTCCTCACAATAATTTTTATTTTGGGTGAACTATACACAATAAACTATTATCACTATCCACGATACATATGATTGCATTTTTGTATTGCTATATATTGTGACACGATATATTGTTATACCCCTACTATTAATATTACAGCAACAAAAGACTCATTATGTTCTGCAATTTGAACATAACCATCGTCTACAGAGTTTCGTTTATGTTTGAAAGGCTGCTTCACAGAGCGCACACTTGAAGTGTTGCCGTGTCCACTTATTAAAAGTGTTTTTGGGCTTGTTGTTTGAGCTTGAGTCATAAAGCGATATAGTTTATGGAGTTAATAAAGTAGGTAGGTGTGGGTCATGATTTTTTTGGTCTTGTTTTCAATATTAAGCATTTGGATTTATCTCGCTTTATTTATTATGGGCTTGTTCGTTGTTTTTCTTCTAGGAAGATCTGGCAACACAAATGAGTCAAGACTTGCACAGCATGCATACAGAAGAGGGACACATCCCTGATGCACGTTAAAATATGTCATTACTAAGTTGTTCGGTTCCGTACACACTGCATAGAATTTTGGGAGTTAATTCGGTTGTAGAATGCGGTTGTCACTCCTGTAAATTACTGTGTGTGTATGGAATGGGAATAAGCACTAAAAGGGGACAATTTAACAGCTTTGTGTATGTGGCCAATAAAACATTTGTAACTTACTCCCTAAAAAAAAGCTAACTATTAATTCAAATCCACTTAAAGCGGCCCATGCATGATTGAACGGTCCAGGAGAACAGAGAAAACTGCTCTCAGATTAACAACGAGAGTAAAAGTCCACAAACGCCCCATCAGAGAGGCAATGAAAAAGCTTCGGACAAAGTTAATATTGCACAGGCGACTAAATGAATTACTATAGAACCCTGAAGCGGTGCGACAACTGACTGCTTTTAAATTATAAATCCAAACTATGAATTCAATTTTCATAATCTCATTCACAGGGCCCAATCTATTGTCTGATCTAATTTGTATATTTCATCGGCTGAATTAATGAACTTCCACCGACTCCCACTTCTTGCTTAAGAATGGGAAAAAAATACATAATTAAGTCAAAACATAAAACAAAAGAAATTAATTAGATTGCTTATCAACCTAAAATCAATCCAAACTTTATTTCCTGTTGCGTTTGGTAGTAGAGAGAACCTCTCCTCCCACCGCTCCGTTCCCATCGCTCTGTGTTTAAAATAGGATCAAAGCACCTGCCAGTATTACTCAGACAAAGAAATCGATGAGTAGAACAAGACTACGGCATGTGGATGAGACAATGCACACAAAAAAAAAAAAGAGAGAGACATATCTCCAGTGAAGTAGAACAGCATATAGCAACGGCATGTTAAAAACTCATTTTAAGCCCTTCAAGCATATTTAACGTCTTTTCTTGGAACTGACAAGAAACTTAAGTATTGTTGAACTGTCTCTGATTTGACTAAACATGGCACTGCATGCACTGCACAACTTTTGTGTGAATACAATATTACTACTATTACTGCTCAATAATAATAAGACAAGAAAACTACCATCTCTAGAGTGTGTCAAAAAAATTCCTTTCAGTTTTAAATGTCTGAACATGGGTTCAAGGTTAAAAATACTAAATCAGAGCCTTGGTTTAGTGGTTAACATGCACGCTCTTACACATTGAACCACAGTGCTCATACAGATTTAAACCTAGCTCAAGCGGTAGAGAATGGTGCTAGCAACACCAAGGTCATGGGTTCGAATCCCATGAATAATGCATGAACTGATTAGTTGCTTTGGATAAAGTGTCAGCCAAATGCATGTGAATATAAAATATAATGTATTAGATGCAATACCGTCTAAAAGGACAAAAAAAATACAGAAGACATGTTCTGTGCATTTTATGGAAATTTTCCCAATTGCACGTTTTTGAATAACCATGTTTATTTCAGACATGACAAAGAATATGCCATTCACATAATTAAACATGCAATGCAAAATGAATGCATGTCAATTGTTTTGCATAATATTGTATTTTCAGGATCAACGGGTATAGTTATTGCTATGGTATGGTATTGTTTTGCATATTTTTGCTTTTTTTTTACTCCCAAAGTGACGGTAACAATTGACTTGCAAATAAAATTAACATTTGTTTTTCAGTTTTGGGTGAACTATCCCTGGCAATAGCCACTCACTGTAGGGCAGGAGATGCAGACGATCATTTCTACATTATTTAAGATGACACAACACCTCTCCTGGGAAGAGTAATAGGCTCTTCCTGATATACTGGAGATTGTGTGTCATCAACTCTAAACATGGGAACTACTGTCCCATTTGTGAAAGAATCATTCTTTTGAACCGATGCTTTGTCGATTGTCCAGACCGATTCACAAAGCATTTGTAAACCATTTGATTGTAGTTTGGGAACTGTAAGAAACTCACTGTAAAACAAATGTTCAACAAAATGAATCAGACTTCCCAGCGTGAACACAAACAGGTGTGTATATAGTACACAAATAAATACAAACACATACGTTGTAAACACATGCTCCTCACAGGTGCATCTGCTACACCAACATAAATCACTATAATCACACACACGTATGTTTTGCACACCCCCTAAAGTGTGATACCTTATCCTCCAAGCTAATTTTCACCTTCAGCATCAGTCGTGCAACTGCTTATACTCCATTTATCAAGCAAAAGCACAATCTGTACAAGCTAATTCTCCAGCACGCAAGCGAGCGGAAGCCCAGCGGTGCTGTGACTACTCCGTCTGATCCTGTTTGGCTCAAATATCAGTTCTTGCCCTTGTTTTTTTGTGGGTTTTTTTTAAGAAAAACATTGATATCTGCGAGTGTAAAAGTGTTTTAACTCCCCAGTGACCCTGGAATTGGTAGAGAACTCGAATTGTACAAAAAAATGTTAACCGGTCACATTCTTAAAACAGTTAATGGTTGCCTGCAATTATTTGAGTTGCACTATGAGTTGCAACTCATACTAGTGAGGATTTCAATTAATCCCAATAACTCTATTGAATCAGTTCACCAAAAAGATTTGTACACTGATTTGTATTTTTTTGGGATGTCTTTGTAATCTTTATACAACAGTTGAAAAAATGTAGAGCACCAGAGGTTTTCCTGAATAAATCAGTGTTAAAGGGATAGTTCACCCAAAAATGTAAATTCCGTCATTAATTACTAACCCTCATGTCATCCAAACCCGTAAGACTTTCGTTCATCTTCAGAACACAAATGAAGATCTTTTTAATAAAATCTGAGTCATTTCTGTACGCTCCATTGACTCAAACGTGATGCGTAATACGAGAATGAACCTCATTGGTTCTTGCGGAAGATCAAATGTGATGCGTAACACAAGAATGAACCTCATTGGTTCTTGCGGAAGCTCAAATGTGATGCGTAACACGAGAATGAACCTCATTGGTTCTTGCTGAAGATCAAATGTGATGCGTAACACTAGAATGAACCTCATTGGTTCTTGCTGAAGCTCAAACGTGATGCGTAACACGAGAATTAACCTCATTGTTTCTTGCTGAAGCTCAAACGTGATGCGTAACACGAGAATGAACCTCATTGGTTCTTGCTGAAGATCAAATGTGATGCGTAACACGAGAATGAACCTCATTGGTTCTTGCTGAAGATCAAATGTGATGCGTAACACGAGAATGAACCTCATTGGTTCTTGCTGAAGCTCAAACGTGATGCGTAACACGAAGATTAACCACAATGGTTCTCGCACGTCAAGAACATGAATAAGCTCGAGCTTCCGTTTACCACAACTGATGTGTGAGTTGATGAATATTTATATGTGAATAAAAGCCGAAATTTAATCTGTTCAGCGTTTAGAACGATCATGTCTCTAGAGAAAATTTGGACTAAACCGCTTAAGTCATATGGATTAGTTTTACTATCTCTTTATGAACTTTTTGAAGCGTCAAAGTGGTAGTTGCGTAGCTATCAATGGAGAGACATAAAGCTCTTAGATTTCATTAAAAAGATTTTAATCTGTGTTCTGAAGATGAACGAAAGTCTTACGGGTTTGGATGACATTAGGGTGAGTAATTAATGACAGAATTTAAATTTTTGGGTGAACTATCCCTTTAAATGATTCAATGAAACACTTATAAAAACAGTGGCTGCGTCCGAAATCGTCCATCATATGCACACTTCAGAATCTCACCGGAAGTAGTAGGTCATTCTAGTACTTTTTGTCTTTGTGAATTCTGACATACTACTTTTGTCACATACTGGTTTTTTTTTTACCTACTATATAGTAAGAAAACATTTGTGGGAATGTTTCCCAATGAGGGCTCCGCAATAAAGCCTGCCACATCTGAAGCCGCCATACTCACACCTCATCCAGTACAATCCTGCACTATTCAGTACACAACGAACACTACAAACTACAAATACTAACAAACTACAGGACAGAACAACAACTACTATGCAAGTCAACACTATGTGTCCTTTTCTCGCACCGCGACTCCATACCTCCTTTACTGGCATTTGTGGGCCCGAGCGGTGGTTTATCAAGTTCCCCTCCCTTTTGAGGGCTGGAACGTAACAAATGGGGGCTCGTCCAGGATCTTGGTGCCCCGTTGCTCGGACCACTTAATGCTTGGTGATTGAGGTGTGGTGTTGAGGTGTGAGAAAGGCCAAATAGTGTTGACTTGCATAGCTCCTGGAAAGCCGCTCTGCCAATCAGATTACAGACCCATACTATTAACAAACTATTATTCATTTATATTTACAATATGCATATCTACAAATTTTTCATGTCTTCAATTAATCCAAAAACACTGATTAGTTCACAAACAAAGCATCGCTAAGAACTCAAATGATAAAAAATAGTAGTATTCACTTCCCACAGGCCATTTAAGTAGAGCCAGGTTTTCCAGTGCATCAGGCAAGATGAGGCCATGAATTTTGCAATGCAGTCTGGCCACTGTCCAAACACATAATGGACCATAAAGCTTCAAGATTAGACAACTATCCAGATCCTCTAAGTACAGTAGACAAGCCGCACCTTCAGTAAAACTATGTCTAATGCCTGTTCCTAAAGCATGCTATTCACAGAAGCTTTTTAGTCCTTCATCATCATATGCCATGTCCTGTGATATGTCATTCGCATTCAGTGATGAAAATAACTTTCCTTATCCTCTTTGACTCAATGTTATATTAGAATAGAATTGTGCTCTACCATTATATTAAGCCAGCTAAACTGGTTTCCAACTTATTCTTTCTTCTCACCTTTAAAGCGCAGTGCATTGGCTAGGATCATGGCTCCAGGTTTTGTCTCGAGCACTTGTTCCAGAGCTGCTGTCTCTTCCCCATCCATCCCATTTTTAGCCCAGGACTGGAGCATCTCCATGTCGGTCTCTTTCTGTGCATCCTCCAGGGCCACATGCTGCAACCCAAAGTGGGTCTGGAGCTTCTCCAGAAAGCTCTTCTCCAGTTCTGGGGCTTGATTGGAAAACAGTGCGGAGGAACTGTGCAATGCGTAGCTGGTTCCATTAGCTTCACGCACAGATTTCAGCACCCTGGTCAAAGCTTCTCCAACCACTTTCTCATTTTTGGTGATCCTCAGGAGATCATGAAACTGGGCTACTGTGGATCCATTAGCTCCACCTCCTAGAGCCAGCAGAGAGTTGGCCAACAGAAGCGGGGAGATGATGGTGTTGGTCTTGGAAGCGTCGATGCGGATCGACCTGTACAGCTGCAGTCCCAGGCTCCAGGTGGGGTGATGTAAGCTGGAGATTTCTGGCTGAGGCGAGCCTTGAACTTTGGGTTCCTGTGGAGTAGATGACCAGACACTCTGTAGAGCCAATAGTAGTAGAGACAGGAGAGGAACAGGAAACATGGGCAGCATTGCAGGTCTGGAGAGAAAGCGAAAGAGAAGAAAATATAAGAATATTATTCTACAAATGTTCAGTATCTTAGGGGCTGTGGTGAGCAGGACGAGGCCGAGGGCCGTGACAGAGCGGCACCTGCGCGACGACAGTGGAGATAGAGAGAGGTCAGGCCTGGACCGGTTTTGTTATATGTGACAGCAGTCGTCCTTGAGGGGCTGCTGTCTTTTAATTTTATTTTGTATTTCTTTTATTTTTGATATTAAAGTTTGTTGAATGTTTGCCGGTTCCCGCCTCCTCCTTCCCTTAACATCTAACATTGTTACAGGGGCCATTCACACAGATTGCATTTTCCATTCCACGGTGCATTTTCCATTGTTTTTCAATGTAAATACGCTAGACAGACGTATTTGACCGTTGCGCTCGCAACTTTTGCAGCGTCTCGTGCATAACATTGTGCTCAAGTTATAAGAAATTCAACTTTTACAAGACCTGAGTTTTTTCCCCCTATCCAAGGCCCAAAAACAAATACGCATGCTGTATGAAGGGCCTCTTAGGCTCAACATGAAATTCAAACTGATCTCATTTAGGCTACTTCATTAGAACATGTTGTATTGTGCATAATTCATTGGTGCATATAATTCAAAAGAATAAAAGTGTCTGTCTCCTTGCTTCACCTCTGAGATTTCTTTTGATTATAATGATTTTGTTAAAAACACTTTACCCCCTCCCCCCCACCACTTCATTCTGGTATAACGCCCACTTTTCAGTCTAATCAATTTTCTACGACAATATCAAGTCCAGTCAAAAAATTAAAAAAAATCTCTCTCTCTCTCTCATTTCACAAATCCAAGATTATATTGTCCTGAATCACAAGCATGGATTATGGTCCTGTGAGGCCACGGGGTACCTGTTTTTTGGAGACCCCCCAAAATTCATTGATTTTAATTATACGATTGGCAAACATTCAAACAGTGTTTGACTATCTATATCCATTTAAATTTGCAATGCCTTGCTTCTGGATGATTCAGAAACCTCAGCTCAAGGCCATAATCCAACCCATAGAACAACAATATCCTAAAGGAAAAATAAAATAATTCTCAGTTGCCTAAAAATATAATGTGGTTAACATAACTTACTCCAAAATACCATAGTGACCACAGTACAATAAAAAATAAATTAATATACGTTCTGAATGTGATTCCGTTTAAATGTATAGTTTTGCAGTAGTAGCAACTGCTAAACGTGGTTTCTGTGGTGATTTTATACGAATGTCCCTGTTATCCCGACGTCCAATGTGTTTTCCAGACAGTTGCATTGCTGACAGAGCATTAAATAGTAACCAGACAGTCCTCACGACCCATACATCTCTAAAATCAACGTTAAAATCCTCTTAAAACCATGAAACAAACAGAGTCCTCCGGAAATTTCGCTTTATATCCGAGAGATCACAGAAAAGACCAAATAAACAAACCAGTTAAATAACAGCAGACGTCGGAGGATATTATACAGGCGGAAGAGTAGATGTTGATTTTTGCGCTTGCTGTGCGAGAGCAGCTGTTCTTTCTGCTCGGAGAACTGAGGGGGCAAAAACACAAAGTGAAAAAGTTCCTTGTTTGCTTGTACAGTTAATTAATTAAAGCGTCCTTCTTTCCTCCGGCTTTTTCTGCGGGTTTGCGCTGATAGGAACTGACAGGGCAGGTTCAGACGTGACAGAGGAGGGTCTTTTCACAGTTTGCTCACTTTTCTACTATCCTCTCTCGACTCAATCCGGGTATTTTTCAGCTTTCCAGAAATCGTACATTCCTTTTCTAGCCGATACCTAAATAAGGTATTCTTGTTTACCGAGACAGTTTTGTCTATCAGTGTTAGGCTACACAACATAGAAAGCGCCAGAACGCATTATTTGTGTGTGTGTGTGTGTGTGTTTTGACCTTCAAAATGGACAAAAAGCTGTTTTTACGCAACTGGTTGGTTCCCTCAGCTGTACAGTCTCGAGGAAAGCACGCAGTTACAAAAGTGACCGAAAGGGGGCGCGCGCGGACTACTCTGCCCCGGCCCAACATAAGGTCGACTTGTCCTATAATGGTGTGTCATGTATCCACCCGCGAAAGCATTAAACACACTCCTCTTCCTTCTGATTTACATTTCGAGCTGCCAGTTTTTGGATTTCAGCTGTGACATTTTCCAACATCCTCAGAGGAAGCTTCGTTTAAAAAAAAACAAAAAAAAACAGCTGAGGTAAAGTTCAAGATTAGTCAAGTGAACTGCAAATTGATCAATGAGCAGATAGCACAAGCAGGCAGAATCAATTGATGTTTAGATACTCAGAGGCGGTGGAAATGGAGGATCAGGCCTGGGGACAGACTCTCAGATCACGGCAAACACGCCACAACACTAAACAGCCTGCTGGGACATGACAGTACATAGACTTTGCCAATTACTCCTCTAATCCACATCACACTCAGAAAGTCGTCTACGCTAGCGAATACACAACCGCACTCTCAGTGCTTCTATGTGACTGTCACACACACCGTAGCTTGCACTCATATGTTGTGATGGCTAATTAGACATACATGCTGTACATATGCTATTTGAATCTAAAGCTGTCAGAGGCCTCATAGTGCATTCACCCCCGACGTGCACATGCTGATGGAATACGCCCCTCCTTCACACACACGCGCACTAGTGGTAATGATGACTAATGTGTGACTGGTCATGGCTGCTTGCTTTATGTGGAGGATAGGTGTAACTGGATACGTCTTAAGCATCTCTGTGGGAGCTGCTGCCTTAAGGACACTGGCAGAACATCACGGTCATCGGAGCCTGTAATTAGTTGCTCTCTCATACTGGTCTACAATCACCCTCTCCCTGTTTTCAAATCAAAACCTTAGCGGTTATAAGAGCCGCAGTTAAACAGATCAGGTTATCACAGTCAGGCGAGACCATAATGAGCAGGTTTCACAGATACAGCGGCTCAGGTGATCCATCTACCGCGGATGCTTCGCACATAAACGAGTCCCCGGGGAAACTTCCCAGATCCCTGTACACCTTGTGGGAGATTTGCATCTTCCCGGGGTGTCACCTTTCACCGGTGCCACACCTTTGCTACTCTTATATCCAGCCTTTGACCTCCTAGACGCACCTTCACACCCTTAAAGTTCATTTCACCCTATGTAGTAATGCGTGGCTTTCCGTTGATTTTTTCAATGCATCGCAGGATCTTATTTCACGTTAGCAGGTCATCCACATACACACATTTTCTACATTAGCCTCGAAGTAGGTTTGTGGGTTAAATGTTTGGCCTCGGGGCATGACTACACTGGATTAGAACATCTAAAAGCAAATGTATAGCTTGTTTATGAAGATCTCATATTCTGAGGCATGATACAGAAATGAAAACGTTCACTTGTGGAGTGACCTGAACATCACAGAAAGTTTTGTCTTAAACAAGGGATGGATGGACCAATAAGGAGATTTTGGCAAATACAATAAGCCAATAATTATTTTCATGTTATGGCCAATAACCAATAAATGGCTGAGAGTATAGAACTGTAATTTTCATCTAAGTGTAAAAAAAAAAAAAACATTTTTAAGAAAGATTTGTACTTTTAAAAATAAATCATTACAAACTAAAATCAAAGCAACAATTACATTTAGGGATCAGAACTTTATAATCTACAGTATGAGAAAAGAATATTCATTTTGAGATTTTGATTACATCTAACAGTTATTTAATTAGTAGGGTTTTCAAGATTTACTTTTGATGGCAAAGGTATTATAAATGTAAAACTAGAGGAAATGAGCATACACAAATATCAAATACTGGCTAATATTCTTTAATATTATATATTATAAAAAATACTCTAATTTTGGCAGATAATTGATAAGTTACCCATATTGTGCCGATATCTATATCACCCTAGCATTGTAGCAGTGAGTTTTCCACCGGCAAGCACCTCTAACACTTTCTTCAGAATGTGTAAAAATCTAGTTTACCTTATTATAGGCCTCCCTAAAGGGCACAAATTTGCTTCAAATATGTTGGACCTCTTTATAGTGCCAGAGACAATATACAGAAATAACTGACGTTTACCATTCAGCTTAATTGATTTTCCTCATGGATGCTGTCTTGTAAAACATGCAGAGTCCCAAATTCACAGTTCATCTTCTCTTCCAGCCTCTTCTGGACACCTTTAAGGCAGAGTATTGGTGTCCATCCAGTCTCATAACCCGCAAAACGCTCTGCCAGCGACAGGAGACGAGAGGCAGGGTGAATGACATTTACGGTACAATAGGCCTCTGATTTACTTTCCGTACGAGCCTGTAGACAGTACAGCTCTCTCACACACACACACACACACACACACACACACACACACACACACACACACAGACACAGACACAGACACAGACACAGACACAGACACAGACACAGACACAGACACACACACACACACACACACACACACACACACACACAGACACACACACACACACACACACACACACACACACACACACACACACACACACACACACACACACACACACACACACACACACACACACACACACACAGACACACACACACACACACCTTTACTGCAGAGTCTTTTATATGTTGGAGCCATTTCAGGACAAACAGTGGGGTTGGGCTCCGCCAGTTCATCATCATCATCATCCCTGACCCGTGGGCCCCGCCGGTCCCGTTTCACGCTTAGTCTCCCATATATGCTGGTTTCAGAGCAGTCGCTCTTACATGCATTCAAATTCCCCTCATAATGAGAGCTTCTGGAATACAGCTTTGAGATCAGCGTTAAAAGAGAAGATCTGTCAACACCCCGTTGTGCTAGTTTGGATCCGAGTGCGTTGAGTGACGGACCGATGGCGTGTTTCCCAGTGCTTTTAATCCATGATGACTCTATGGGTCTGACCCGTAGCAGCAAGTAGGCCTGAAAAGAACATAAACACATGTATTTCTCCCTTTCTTTCTCACTCTCTCTCATTCATACAAATACTCACCCAAGGGTGTATAGTCTACAGGAGCGGAGGTCTGGATAGCTAAAAGAGCACAAACACACACAGACGCAGTTGGGGGGAAAACATGTTCACAATTGTCAGAAATCACAGCGCCATCTGTTCTCTGTCTCAGATGTTTCCAGGCAGAGGCTCGAGGATTTTCCTGCGAGACGAAGCAAACCGGGCGGCCGACCCTCAGGGCGATCCCGAGTCAAGAACAAGGGTGTCGGGTGAAGGGAGCAGATGACAGAGGTGGTGGTTTTCTGTAACGCCGTCTGGTTAAATCACACATAGGCAGAGAAATATAAATAATTCATGCCTGACATATGAAATTATTATTTTATTTTTTTTAAACTGAAACGGTTCAACATTTAAACAAAATATGTATAAAAAGGTGCATATATTTTCATCATATTTAATGCACACATTTTCAACAAGGTTTTTCCATAATGTTATGCAAGCATAAGTCGGAAAATCAAAAACTGCGAAAAAATTTTCCAGCACAATTATGCACAACGCTATACTATAGTAGAAGTTTGTTTCTGCCACAGAAAAAAAAGGTAATGATTTTTTTTATCTCACAATTTCATCTTTTTTCTCGTAATTGTTATTTACATTTCACAATTCTGACTTTAAATTCGCAATACTTTTTTTCTTACAATTGCGAGTTTATACCTCCAAATTCTGACTTTATATGATGTAGAGACCTCAGAAACCCATGTACCTATCAAACATGCATGTGGGTTTATAGGGTTAAGGGCCATTGTGCAGCGATTTAGAGAAACAAAGTGACCTGAAATCATTCATTTTTAACGAGAGATGGGAAAGATTGGTGAGGGCAAAGCTGAACACAATTCAACTTTATGCAAATGACCAGTGATGTGATGCAGCCTATGGGAGTGCAGATAGTGATCCATCACCGGATACAGTTACCATATACAAAATGGTATACATACAAATAAACAACAAAACCATAGCGTATATATATTATTTATCCATACCCGCGTGATGATTAGCGATAATATTCTGAATGTTCCGATCCAATCTGACTTCTGACCTGTAATGCTGCCTGAATCATAATCATACACTGTTTGTTCATTGGCCAGAGGAGAACTGACATCACGGTTTTCTTCACAGTGGCTATATATATATATATAAATGAACTAAATAATTTTTTTAAAACACAAAAAAAATTCACTGAACTTACTTGACCTGGACTGTGACGCTATTTTCTTCTGGAAACAAACTTTGTTGCATTATTTTCCTGTTATCTCTGTAAAGCTGCTTTGAAACAATCTGTATTGTAAAAAGCGCTATATAAATAAAGGTGACTTGACTATGGACAAGTTTACTAATTTAGCACATTTCCACATCGATCCAAAACTGTATGACTTGCTCTCTTCTTCTGAACACAAAAGACGATATTTTGAAGAATGTTGCTAACTAAACAGTTTCAATTCCCATGCACTTTACACTGTATAAACAAAAAATACAATGGAAGTCAGTGCGAACCGAAATTCTTTAGTTCTAAAAATATCTTCTATTGTGTTCAGCAGAGGAATTAAATGCATACCGGTTTTGATTGAGTCAATAATGACAGATTTTTCATTTTTGGTAGGGACTGTTTCTGTAATATCAAACGAGTAATTGACTCATTTTGAAGATCCAGTAGTCCTTCAAATTAGGTTCATGTTCCATATGTTCACATTATCTTAAAAAATGACAAATTCTAGAAAAATGTAACAACAAAAAAAGTTAATACAGTAAAATGAAAAATAACTTCTCAACCATTAGTCACGTAGATGTTTAAGTGTGCTGAATAAATTCCTGGACAAATTACATCAGGCCTATTAGCATTGACCTTTGACCTTTACTCTGACCAGCGCATAATGAGATAGCAAAACATCCACTATGTGCACACTTACGAATCTTGGCAGATGCACTTCGTCATCCATCAAGCGTTTCATTAATACTACACACAACCTTCACATACTGCTTTTTCATAGAGGAGCATGTGTATGGGGACGCACAGCTATTAGCATATGTAACGGTCCTACTCGACCTGCTCCATGCGGGATGCGAACCAGGGTCTCCGGCGTGGGAGGCGGGTGTGCTAATAAGGATGCTAAAGACCGCAGCCTCTTGAGGCCTGGGAAGTGAGGTTTTTCACACACAACTCTTACTGGCCTACCTGCGTTACACTCACCCCTAGGCTGTGTTGGCACAGACCTCCTCAGGGGCAGGGGCTGAAGGACCGAAAAGGGCAAAAAAAAAAGAATTCCTTGTTTTTTTTTTCTTTTTATCCTTGGCATTCTATGAAAAGATGTTGATACAATTAGAATGCATAACACATCAAACGAAAATAGCGAAATTATTATAATATTAGTAAACATTATTTAGAACACAACTTTTATGAATTTTGAAGCGTATAAACAACCCCACGGTTGCATGACTTCAACGTCACCATCACTAAGCTTCCGACTCCCTTCAGGGTACGTTTACATGACAACGATGTACTAAAAACAAGTTTTTGCACAAAAGGCACAAGGATTTGCGAAAAGGACTAAAAACTCTCTATATGCATAGCAGGCCAGTAGTTGGCGATGTCACTTTGTGAAGAAACACTACACGCCTATAGACTGAACACGTAATACAAACTTTGAAATCAAAGATATAAATTCCTTACAATTTAGAGTTGGACATGGACTTAAGATTTCATTTCACTAGATGTATTTCCCCAAGCTAATAACACTTGGATAAAAACGAGTGACATTGTCAGACTTACAATGCGGCTGAAATCGAGTTATACTTTTATTTTAGTTAAGCATAACTCGCTTGCTGCAACTTTTACAGTAGCATGGTAGGATAAATTTTACTTTTCCATATTAGCTTAACGTTCCCCGCTGCTCCTGTAGTTTGAAGACTCGCGGTGAACTACTGCTGCACATAGCGCTGCAGAGGAAACTCCCCCTACCGCTTCATCTCCGCAAAAAAAAATTGTATTGTAAAAATTATTATTGTAAGTGACAATAGTATATAAGTGTATTGTTATTTATTATACTATTTATAATAATAATTATTATTATTATTTACAATTATCATAGAGGGCACAATAGATTTTGAGACAAAAGCCCACTGTCCCCCCCCACCCCCTGTGCACGCCAGTGCCCCTAGGGGCGGGGCAAAATATCGGTAGGGCGATATGTCGTTGTCCTTCTCCGTGTGACGCGAGAATAATTGATGCCCAAATCACGTTTAAGTCCAAAGTCTGGACCCTCTTCAGCTTCTATACCATTGATGGGACAAACAAAATTCGACAAAGAGTACGCGATATACAGGAACTGCCTGCTAAAAATAAAGTCCTGGGGTAATACCACAAACATGCAACGCCATCACCCTGATCTCACTGAAAATGTTTAATTTACTTAAAATGTTCGATTTCATTTACGGACTGAAAAACTTGCTGTGCTGTTTTCTAACAGTTTGGACTTAAAGAGAGAAAACTTGCACTTAACCTTTTCACTGGCGTTTTGTTTTCATAGTTAGACAGATATCGTGATGTATCATTATAGGATTGTCTAGCAATATATTGTTTATCGCAGAATTGCTGTATCATGATATTATCGGTATCGTGAGCCATGTATCGTATTATATCGTGAGGTGATTCCCACTCCCACTCACCCCCCTAAACCTCACTCCCATCCGGGTCACGGCACCAAATGTAACCAGTCCTACTTGACCTGCTCCTAGCGGGATTCAAACCCGGGTCTCTGGCGTGTGAGGCATACGCGATAACAAGGTAACGCGCTAAAGACCTCAGCCAACATGGGCACACAGAAACAAGCTGCGAAGTCTCTGAACAGTCTGAGCTAACTCAGACATGATCACATACACATGCTGGTTTAAACAGGCACACCTTCCCAGACAGATGGACAGACACGCACACAGACTTTCTTCAGTTCTCACACTTTCTTGAACACACATGGTGATTTGCTCAAACAGATACACTCAGATACTGTTTTCCTCTCTCTCTCTTTCTCTCTCTCTCTCTCTCTCTCTCACTCTATCAACAGAAGCGAGGTTAACTGGAGCAGTTAATTGCTCAGAGTGAGTCAGCGATGAGTGGAGTGTTTGGAAGTGGCACACACTCCTGTGCTGACAGCTGTCTTTATATAAACTGAACACTGCTCAACCCAGAGCGGCTTTCCGTCCCAAAAAACTCGACCGGCACGGTTCTGCAACGCGTCTAAGATCAGCGGGGAACGGAACAGACGCCGGAGCGCCTCCCCCTCGCTCTTTCTCTCCTTCCCCCCTGCATCCATTCTTCACATTGTCCTGCTGTGTTTCCATCTCTCTCTCTCTCTCTCTCTTTCTCCTCCTCCCTGCTCGGCTTCTGCCAGGAGCCCAGCTGGCACTGTCATGTCTGATAGCCTGGAACAGACTGGGCGTGCGGGGAGGGGGGATGATTTGACGACGCTGAAACGGCTACAGCACAATGCATTATGCATTACAGGAGTGTGCATGCATGTTTCCGTGATGCGATAGGAGCAAGTTCGCTTTTGGCTCAAAGAGGCGAATAAGTACAACCAACATGGTCGTTCTGAAAAGCGTATGGTGATTTGGTGCTCAGGAAACATTTCTTATTATTATCAATCTTGAAAACAATTGTGAAACACTATTCAAAAGTTTTTGGCTCAGTAAGATCTTTTTATTAAGAAACTAATACTTTTATTCTGCAAGGATGCATTCAACTGATCATAAGTGACAGTAAAGACTTGTATAATGTTACAAAAGATTTCTATTTCGAATAGAAGCTGTTCATTGAACTTTCTGTTCATCAAAGAATCCTGAAAATGATGCATCAGTTTCCACTAAAAAAATGAAGCAGCAAAAACTGTTTTCAACTTTGAGGGATAATCAATAATGAAGAATCATTATTAATAATTGGGCACCAATAATAAGTGCGTGCGTGCATGGGTGTGTGTGTGTGTGTGTGTTCCTAGTAAACCATACCCCCACAAAGATGGCAATATCTGAAATCCTTGTTCTTGTGGGGAAATGTTTTGGTCCCTATGAGGAAAACAGTTTATACTGTAAATCATAATAAGTGATGTTTTTGAAAAAGTAAACATGCAGAAAGTTTTCTGTGAAGTTTAGGGTTAGGGGATAAAATATACAGTTTGTACAGTATAAAAATCAATATGTCTATGGATGTGCATGTTTTAAGTCCCCATTAAACACAAAAACCCATTTTGTGTGTGTATGTGTGTGGGTGTGATAGGAGCATGTTCGTTTTTGGCTCAAAGAGTTCAATAAGTACAACCAACATGGGTGTCGTGAACAGCGAGGGTGAAAAAGTGAAAGATGCATAATGCGGCAATTAGCCCAGTGGTGTTTTGCGAGCGGCACAAAGGAAGTATTCTGAATTTTCAGCATAATGCATCCAGCATACACAACTACACAACACTCACACACGTACACACCTCCGGGGGCCGGCTTGGCGAGGAATTGTGCTGTTTTAGTCTGTAGTGAGGTGACTGATGGCTCATGCCCGCAGGCGCGGAGAGACAGTCATTTCTGGGCCTCGCACATTTCAGCCATCACTCAGGGATTAAAATGGAGAGATGAGAGAAAAAGTGCTCGATGCTTTCACCCCTTCACACGGCCCTAAAAATACCAGGCCTGCGGCTTGGGAAAGGAGAAGAGTACGAGAGACAAAAGAAAGGAGCAGAAGAAAAGATATGAGCCTTCGAGGGTCTGGAGAAAATCAACAGGTGATGTCATTTATCCAAATAATGACTTCAGCTACCGTGGAGATGAGACTGTAAGTGCGTTTTGGGGGCATTAGGCAGAACCTCATAAAACAAGAGCGAAAAGAGAGAGAGCAAGGAAAACAAGGCTGCTTTTCCAGCATGTCCTCTTCCAGCTGTGCTGAGTAATCAGCCACGGCTAATGCTGTAGAGTTCATTACGTTTCTTGTTCCACATCCACCACAACTAAACCCCGACATTAAACCATTAACGGTGGCAAAGGTCATCCACTGTGTACATTAGCCCCAGTCACACGGGAGTTCGATTTTTCACTGGATATGGGCGGCTTTAAGGGACGACCCGTGGCTTGGACTCAAGTGAAAGATGGTGTGGAAGCAGAGGTTAGTCATATAAAGTTTTGGCCTTAAGGCAGGTTAGCTATGGAGACTCGATCTGTGTCGCCTAATTAGTAAAGGGAGCTGACAGGACTGAGTGCGGTGAGGTAATATAAGAATATAGTGCATTCAACAGCTCATCTTCCCTAATTTCCCCTTAGGGATCATTCATTCATCCATCCATCTTTGCTTGGTCCACCATACATTTTTATGTGGTTCTAATGATTGTTAGTGCTAGTCTATTTATATTATATAAGGTATATATTTATATTATATGATAAATATAATTTATGCATTTATTCAGTAATTTGTATGTTATACAAATATGTATACATACACATATTGTTTGTTTTTGTTTTGCTTTGTGCAATGCTTTGGCATTACCATTACCTAAGTATGTCATGCCAATAAAGCAATATGAATTAAAATTAATAGACAGATAGACAGAGAGAGACAGGCAGAGAGATAGATAGACGGGCAGACAGACCTACAATAGACAGACAGAGAGAGATAGACAGACAAACAAATAGTGATCGACAGACAGACAGACAGAAAGTGATAGACACAGACAGACAGGCAAAGAGAGATAGACAGATAGATAGACACCTTCAGGCAGAGAGAGAGAAAGATAGACAGATAGTTAGACAGGCAGGAACAGAGAGAAAGATAGACAGATAGGCAGAGATAGACACAGGCAGACAGACTGACACGTTGAAACTTTCTTTTTTAATTGAAGAGAAAACTTGGAAAATATTGGTTTGCCATCAACAAATCTGCACCTGTGATAAGCCAGTGATATAGTGCTGTGGGTCTGGAGATACTGTACACATCAAAATTAATATTTTTTACAAGGAGCACTATCCATTTCTGGTTCGAACGTGCAACAAACATGCAGTGACCATTCATATATATATGATATCCTAGATTTAAGATAAGCGTCTCAAATCCACAGCAAAGGGAAATCTCCAGCCTTTGCCATCATTACAGAATGACTTGCTGAAGCTTTAAACCACATTAGAGACCGTACAGATCACACCAGTGTGCCAGTCACAGGAAACCCACCCAGAACAATGAGCGAGGGCACGTTCCTCTTTCTCCGTCATTTCCAGCAGTTCGCTTTCATTTAGCAGCATTACAGTGGGCCGAACGCTTTCGAAAAGGATCTTGGTCCGGGTCTGTAGGAGAGGCAAGAGGCGGAAATGATTTACAAGGCTCTGGTTAGGCTAATTAGGAGTCTGATTAAAGATTTTAATTAGAGGAAACCAGCCCTCTCCAATTTGGAGTGGGCTGAACAGGCAGGGATGAATAGTGGATGAGGATGAGTGGAGAAAGGGAAAGAGGAGGTCACAGAGATTGGGCATGATGGCGTATGAGAGGGAAAAGGGCATTACAGGTACTGGGATGATGAACAGAGCAGAAACAGAAGAGGATGGAGGAATAATGGAGAGAAGGGTGGAACTAAAAAAGGATAAATGGAGAATTAGATGGATTTGAGGACAGCAGAGATGAATGGAATGGGGAAAATGAAAAGGGGGATGGATGAATGGACGATAGATGGAGAGATAATGAGGGGCTGTTGGACGCTAAGAGGGTCATTTTAGCAAAACTCCAAGAGAATGGACCTTTGTCCCACAAATATAAAATAAAACATGTTCTCCTGAGAGAGAGTAAGAAAGATAGAGAGAGACTGAACATGACAAGCCATCACCTCTCTTCACCCAGAAAACCTCAATGTGTCAATAAAGGTCTGAAAGGGTCTCAAATCCTCTTACAGCCCATTTGTCCCGTCCCATCTGCCATGGTTGGACACACAGGTAGTGCAAGCCAAACATCACCGAATTTTTTGTGCCTCAAATTGACATGTCCGACTGGTCAAATAAGCAAACCGTGTTAGACATACAGTACCTTTCAAAAAAAAATTTTTTAAAGGGACATTGTGTAGGAATTTCTCTCATCTAGAGGTGAAATTGTATTTTGCATTCAAACGAATTGTGCTCTCCAGCGCCTCGCTTTTTCAAATGCGTGTTGCATCTACGGTAGCTGTTATGTACCAAAAAGCTATGACAGGATGTCTTCTAATAGCACTTCGTCGAGTTTTCCTTCGGGTGAACAGGTTTGTTATTTCAAACAAACTGCAACTTGACACAACGAACAAACGAATGTTACAGTATGAATAATTGACTGTGAAAAACACGGGGCCGTGACAAGCGCCTCTCACTGCTCGGCTCCTCCGTTTCTGCTGCTTTCAGTTACGTGACGCTGGCTCTGAACGAAAACGCGTTGTGGAAACGCGTTGGCCTATAGTACTTTTTGACCCTCTCTGCTATTATAGTTTTTCAAGATGGCGGAAGGACATGGAAGCCTCCGTGGACCTACCCGTCACATGTATATAAAGATAATAAATTCTTCGTGTACGAGGATAAGTCAGATAATTGGCAGAGGTATTTGTACACCATTGAGGACATATTTATGAATAAAAATATTGATTTTAGATAATAAAATACCTAAAAAACTACACATTGTCCCTTTAAAGAAATAATACTTATATTCGGCAAGGATGCATCAAAATTTACAATAAAGCCATTTATAATGTTACAAAAGATTCATATTTCAAATAAAAGCTGTTCTTTTAAGCTTTCTATTCATAAAAGATTCCTGGAAAAAATCAGTTTTTACAAATATTAAGCAGCACAGCAGTTTTCAACATTGATGATAATAAGAAATGTTTCTTGAACACCAAATCAGCATATTAGAATGATTTCTGAAGGATAATGTGGAGGAAAAAAAATCAGGTTTGCCATCAGATGAAAAAATTACATTGCAATAATATTTCACAATATTACCGTTTAGCGTATTTTTGATCAATAAATGCAGCCTAAGATATAAGAGACTTCTTTCAAAAAAATAAAAATAAACCCAAACATTTGAACAGTGTGTACATGTAAATCAGAAGAGAAAAGAACTGATTCAAAAGAGTCATTCATTCCCGGAATTAACATTTCTTGTCCTGACAGAGAATACTGTACTGTACTGTAATGGCCAACATATGTCTTTAATATATAAATATTGTGAAGATTTTTTTTGTATGGCCATTTTACTAGCCCACTACTTAATAAAATAGCTTCGCTACTAAAAAACTATGATTTAAAAAAATAGTGATGCTATATCATCCATTTTTTTATGGGCTTCTATATAGAATGGTTCTTGTCTCAGTTTTAAAGACCCCTTTATGCCAAAAAAAAGTTCTAAATAGAAATGACTTAAATAATGGCATAACACGTTCCTGTTTGCGTTTGCTCGCAAAACCTTTGCGTCTTGCAAAAACTTTGGAGTTCCCCTGAGAAACATCTTGCAAGCGAATGCAAAGTTTCTCTGGGGAACGCAAAACATTTGCAAGAGAATGTAAAAGCATTGACATAATTTTTCCTCACATTTCATTTTTTCCCCCATCACTGTAAACAGATTTTTAAATGCAAGCATCTTGTCTGTTATTACAATCATAAATCTATAATGTGCCAATCTTTGTTTCAAAACATGTCTCGATCTTGTTCCATTGTTTCCTTTATGACCCTGTTTTTTTCACGTTCTCCCTCCCCATGTGACCTGCACTCATCCACTCTTGCCCTCTCCTCTCATTTCTAAATGTCTCTCATCTCTCATCCAGGTCCTCTCGTCTCTCTGCCACTCCTCTCATCTTTTTCTCTTTCACCTCAATTTTCATCTACTGCATGATTAATTAGCAACTGTGTTCACTATCGCCTCAATTATTCTTAGAGGAAAGGGAACAGTCTTTTTTTCCCCACTCGAAGAGACAGAGTTTTGTTCCGGGAGGGAAAAAACTATATCGTATGATCTCGATTAAGTGAATAAGTGCTGCCATTACGCGAAACTCTATTCCCGTGTGCATTTGCACAGATGACCTTAAAAGCTTTTCAAAATGGATGAACACAAAAAAAAAACATTACAAATGACTCAACAGTGCATAGAAATATATATCTATACTTACATCCAGCTCGCTCTATGTGTGAAACACAAATGCAAAGCGTAATAGAGAAATAAGTGTTTAAGTGACACAGTGAATGAGGACATTAATGTGTGCCTTAAAATCAATCCCATAATGCACTTCCACATCACATCACAAAAAAATAAATAGCTCCATTTATGACAATCAATCTGTGATTTTCAAAATGAAATCCATGGAGTAAATTAAACATGCAGAGGTAATTGAAAGGCAGAACGGACAGCAAATGGCGGCAGAGGTAGTGGCGCTAATTTAGAGGTACGACAGAATGGAGAACGAGAGACAACGGTGGAGGACAGAGGAAGGAACAAGAACAATGATGGTGTGATTACAGAGAAACACGCGTGTGATTGAAAGCTGAGTTTCGTACCCACGCGCCACCGTCTTCGCCAGTTAATGTTTTTTTCGGCCTCCCCATTTGACGGAAATTTCCATACAGCTTACCTGATGCGCCATTATTAAAAAACATTTACCCTAAACCTTAATGAGAACGGCAAACAGAGGACAGAGCTGCAGAAACACAACAATAAATAACAAAGACAATGCACCGGCACGCACACACAAACCGAACGGTGTGCTCCGCCAACCTGGAAGGTGATCATAATGACTCTAAATGCATTGAGGCGGCATTGTGTCTGGTTCTGCTGGGGTTTGGTCATTTGCATCAGAATGGATCTCCTGTGTTAATTGTTTACCCCAGGCTAATTACGCTGTGCCTGTCATTACTGACGGCGGGTGAGGCTTTGGGCCACCACACACACACACACACTGATTCCATTATGCATATTTATATTGCGATACATACACCAGTACAAATACAAATCATTTCGACATTCGTACGCACATGTGGAAAATAAGTAGAGATTTGTTTTAATAAGACGTTTATGAGAGCCGGTGGAAATGAGTTTGCGCGCTCAGTTCAGGAGTCATCGTATCTGATGTATCTTAATGAGAATGCCATTCCTCAGGTTGAAAGAGTGTGTGTGTGTGAGAGGCCAGAGACTGATAGACCGATAGAATCTCAATGAGGTGAGACATTAAGAAGCAGCGTTATCGCTTTGATCGAGATGGAAGTGAACACCGTGTGTCTGGGATTTGTGCGCGTGCCTGTTCGCCAAGACTACCAACAGATATCACTCTGTATGACAGACTGGAGTTCTTGTATCGCGCGCACATGGCAGCCCTGAGCGCTCTCGTCTTAATGAATGCAGACATCAATGCGGGTGGCATTCGAATGTTAATGCGCACAGGTGAGGGTAGCGTTGGTTCGCCCGCGGGCCTTCGGATCCGCTACGGATACGCAAATCGGGATGGACTAAACTGTTGTTGATCTCTGCCAACTGATGGGACGTTTATGAGAGCGGACAACACTTTAGCATGACAGGAGTGAGGCGAGTGAGGCGACGATAAGTGTGGAATGTGTGCGCATAAAACTTTATGTCTGGCCCCCTACCTCCATATGTTTGTCCAGACTGTTAAAGTCAAGGGTTAGAGAGGTCACGACCTTGCCAGCATCACGGGGAGCCGAGGGTGAAATGAGGCAGAGGCTGGCGTGAGCGAGCGTCAGCGCGAGTATAAGTGAGTGGATCCCATCTGTCTCCCTCAAATGGCATGTCATACCACACATACACATGCACGTGCCGGAGTTTCGCTCGTTTGTCTTGGGCCGAGGAGGAAAAAGTGGGCGTACTTGGTCTTTCACCTCAATCAGCTCGCAGTGATGTCGCCCTCGTGGCCAGATGGGGTGCTATCATTATTCGTGACCCTCCCACTAAGGCTGATGGACAGCCCCACGCAGCCAGTCCCAGCCTACTTTGTGTTTGACGGACAGGTGATGAAGGTAGGAGACAGGATCACGACCCGTCCACCTGAGTCTCTGAGCCCCAGACTCAATAGCAACAACACTATTAATCAAAGGAAATGTGCGAAGACAACGTTCATTTAGCATTTCTACAGCATAACAGTCAGGTTTTAGAAACCATCTGGATTAATACAAGACCATACGAGACCAACAAACAACATAATTAACTTGAGAGCGAGAGCACAAAAGCCATCATACATCTTTAGGTTCATCAGGCGTTGAAGTAACAGCTCAAAATGCAAGGAATAAAGTTACCGTTTTTGTAATGAAAAAAAAAAAACCTCAGTACAACTGGCTATAGAAAAGTAAAGACCTGAAAATAAATATATAAGATAGATAGATAAACAGACGTAAAACAAAAACCAATGATCACCTTGTTGTTTTGAGGTAAAGAGTTTTGCCATTAATGACAAAATCTTGTTTCACAGGGGGGAAAAACACATACGCTTTGGAGTATGAAGAAAATATCTGCAGAAGGTGATGAACACTCTTTCATTAATCAAACCACAGATGGATCAGATGAAATTGTTTTCTGATTAAAGCCTTTATGAGATCTGGAATCATTTTAATGATGTACTGAAATGCAATAGGACTTGTGCCAGTTGACTAGTTGATTAGTTCTGCCAATAATGCTTTTGGGCTGTGTTGAGCAAGGAGGTTTGTGATATACCTGGAGAAAGCTACACTGTAACTAACTAACATACAGTTAATGGGACCACAACATATTTTGAGTTGTAAATGCCATATGATGTAACTAATTAATTAGGACAATTTTGTTTGTCTCAATTACAGTAGACCTACAGATAACATGATATTTGTGGATTTAAAGCAATATATTAGTGCTTATTCATCTAAATAGCTGGATGTCTGGATGTTCATTAAAAGTATACCACTGCGAAGGCATTTCAAACTTCTTTTTACTCCTAAACGAAGAACGAAAAAGATCCTCGCTGTGAGTATATCACAAAATGAATCTTTGCTAACTCAGTTTCTCTAAAATCCCTTCCAATTTCTTTTTCATTCTTAAATTTGATCTTTTCTACATATTATGTATGAAGTATGCAACTTCATTAAAACAATCCTCCATAACCTTAGACCTATTGCTTGTCACATATTCTCGAACCAGCATATCACAAAGGGCATTCTGGTTGGAGCGAGCTTACCTGCATATATGATCACTTGGTCATGCTCACCAGCCAAACCTTGACTAGTTGTTGACTAGTCTTGGATTGAATCACATAAAGGAGGAAAAGTAATTTCTCCACAAAATGCTTCCCGGAGTGCAATTTGTGCGTAAAGAACATCAAAACGAGTAAAATACATGGAGAACTTCTAATAATCTTATAATATGAATTTTCTTTCAAACTGCTCCAAGACCTCCTAAATTAATGTGGGCTAAATTGAAGGCCTTAATTGTTTTTTCCACCAAATGTTTAGATTAGGAGTGTCCAAAGTCGGTCCTGAAGAGTTTACCTACAGTACAAGTTGCCTCAACACAGATTGCTAGTAGTTTCTAGTAACACAGACTATCGCAGCAAACCTTTTTGTAGTTGAACTCTGAAGGACAGTAATTGGGCAACCCTGGTTTAGTGAACAACTGAAAGCAATTGCATGATTACTTATTTCTACTAGTTAACTACTTCTCTGGGGTGTGTTTCCGGCGTAACTCACTGCTTAACTACCATAGTACGATGCATCGTTGAAGATATTAAGTAGCTAGTCACAAATGTTTCCCGAAACCGCATTGTCGCAAATTGGTCGTTCGACAACACTGGTTAATGATGTCACGAACGTGGTGGAGTTATAACTACTTTTAATTAATCTATTTGAGATTGAATAAATGCTAGATATTTTGCTATAAATTACAGACATGGCATCTGAGGACTAATTCTCCTCTTTCTCAGTTATTTTTTCTTTATGTCCAGATTCAAGCTAGGCTTGTTCTTAAAGGTGCTCTAAGCGATGTCACGCGTTTTTTAGGTCAAAACATTTTTTGTCACATACAGCAAACATCTCCTCACTATCCGCTAGCTGCCTGTCCCCTGAACACACTGTAAAAAACGCGGTCTCTGCAGACACCCCAGGCTCCACAAACAAAAAAACAAAACAAAAAAAACTGGGCTAACCCACACCACGAAACATAACAAACTATGCCAGACAATAACCGACAAGAAAGGTTTGGGGGGTTAGTGCGTGGATGAGGAGGAGGGAGGGTCTAGCTAGCCTCCGTTTTGTTTCACAATACTTCGAACATCAACAAGAAATGACACCACCCAACATCGCTTAGAGCGCCTTTAAGTATTAAAGCACGTAGGCTAATCTCTTGACTAACTAAAATACATAAATGACATTTGTATGTATTCTAAACCAAAGATACAGATTGTACTGAATGTCAGCTTGCTTATTCTGCTCTAAATAAGAATTTATTGAGTCCATATGTCATGCAAACAAGACTCTATTCTTCTAACCACAGGTCGAGTGCTGTCGTTCCAACCACACAACTTTGCAGTGTCGTTTGCGAACGTTAGAACTATGGTTTTTGGAAACACAGACTCGTTGAACTACGCTGATAACGACGGAACTTGCGAACATAGCTGGCTAACGATGCTTTTTGGGAAACGCATCCCTGGATGACTGGTACAAATTAGTAATCATTAAAGCAATTGCTTTCACGTGGGGTGTCCAATCCTGCTCCTGGAGGGCCACTGTCCTGAAGACTTCAGCTCCAACCCCATTTAAACACACCTGAACCCGCTGATCAAGGAGTTACTAGACATACTAGAAACTTCCAGGCAGGAGTTTTGAGGCAAGTAGGAGCTAAACTCTGCAGGACAGCGGCCCTCCAGGACCGAGTTTGGACTAAATGTTTGGTGGCAGAAACAATTAAGGCCTTCAATGTAGCCCATCTCTTTGGTTGCAGAAGTGATTTTAGTTGCTTTGACACTCTTTTTCTTTCTCTCTCACTTAAGCCAGTCTCAACTCATCTCTCCCGTCTCCCCACTTGTTCGTTTCCATCTCTTGATGTTTCTCCGTGCTGCCCCCTGAGTCACTGTGATCCTCGGCAAACCTCGCCGTTATTGAATTGGTTTACAGGGAGAGGTTCTAGGTAATGTATCAGCCCTTATCCGAGGAGCCAAAGGGAACAAATATTGACATGTAATTCTCTTTTTTCACCCCTCCTGTATCTCTTTCCCCCTTCTCTTTCTCTGTCTTTTTACTTCTAATGTAGCCAGAGGAAGGGGACCTGTGTCGCTGCGGATGAAAATGGATCTAAATGAAATATTTTCTGCCTTTTTTTTTCTCCCCCTCGCTCTCATCCACACGCTTGTTCTCCCTCTCTTTTCCTTTCCCTCATATAAAGAGTCTTTTCTCCTCTTTGAGAACGCTGTACCCTTTCCACCAAGGCAAATAACCATTAGCGAGAGCAGAAAGAGAGAAAGGAAGAGCAGGAGTGAGTTGGGGGTGGGCAGGGGGTTGAATGAAATGAAAATAAGAGGTCATTTGTTTCATTTGGATTCTTTTTTTACCCTCCATCTAGGGCCTGTGTTTATCTTTGCTCAGGCAGAGGATGGCTGGTGAGGGGGAAGCTGGAGCAAAGAGGTGTTTTAACGGCCGTAATTTGGGGCCGGTAATATACAGACACAATGGCTTTTCTCCTCCTGCACAAACTTTTCTCATTACGTTTCCTTATTTATCTTCCTGAGGCTGAGCGAGAAAGAAAAAGAATTTATTTAAACATAATTTCCTCTTGGAAAGCTGTCATGTTGAATGAGATATGCCTGAAGAGCGCTCTTTACTCGGTCCATTTGTCAATTCTTTCCATTATACCGTCACCATATGATGAGATGCTACTATAAGCGTGGTCGTCAGGGACATCACGTACCTGTTACTTCTAAGGGGACACCGGTGGCAGTCCTGGCTCACTTTCCGGAGGACCTATGAAATCGCCCAATGAGCGCAGTTTCTTTCCTGTATTGAAGTAATTAGACAATTTGAATATCACATAAAAAATAAAAAATAGCCAACAGGAATTTTTTTTTCAAAACTTTTGGTCTGTTTTCCTGCAAGAGAACAATTTGACATTTTAAATGCATGTATCTGCAAAAATCAATTGTGTCAATGTTGAGTACATACACCAAAAAAGTCTCTTATGCTCACACCAATTTATTTGCATTTGTTTGAGCAAAAATAAGTAATATTCAAAAGAAATAAAACAAATTAAAATAACTGTTTTCAATTTTAATATATTTTAAAATGTAATTTATTCCTGTGATCAAAGCTGAATTTCAGCATCATTACTCCAGTCTTCAGTGTCACATGATCCTTCAGAAATCAGATTTGTTGCTCAAGAAACATTTCTTTCTTTGATGAATAGAGAGTTCAAATCAGCAGCATTTATTTTGAAAAATTTTTTGTTACAATGTAAAAGTCTTTACTGTCAATGTGATCAATTTAATGTGTCCTATATAATGTTTCTTACAAAAATAATCTTACTGACCCCAAACATTTGAATTTGAACGGTAGTAAATATATTGGCTTTTAGCATATAAATAAAGACAAACTAAATGGCAAAAATCCATTATATATGTATTAGACACGTTCGTCGAGTGGTGCAGTTTTCACTTAGTAAGCAAGGAAACTAGGGTTAAAATCCCAAAATAATATATCATTGTTTTTTAAATAAACCAAGCAAAAATTCTGCAAATGCTAATCTGCAAATGTAGACATTTCTGCTACAGTGTAATAGATAAACACATTTTTACCTACAATAATTGGGCAACTAAATTATCAGTTATGTATAAATTCAAATTGCATTTATAATCCACTTTGCCTGTGCCCCCTCAGTTTGAATGCATGATACTTCTGGTTGGCATATTCTCTCTCTCTCTCTCTCTCTCTCTCTCTCTCTCTCTGACTCTCTCTCTCTCTCTCTCTCTCTCTCTCAGAGTCCCAAAGCTCTCATATCCCTCCATCTGCCAACCCTCCATCTTCCCTTCTGTTTTGCTGTCATCCATTGCTCTGTGTTGCACATATCCTGATTTCCTTCTCCAATCTTTCTCTACCTCTCTCTCTCTTTCTTTCCCCATTTCACTTGCTTTTTCTTGACTGAACGTGGCACAGAATAAGTTTCTGAAAGCTGTGGAAAGCACACCCCTGGGAATCTCATGCACTTTTCGTTTTGTAGAAAGAAAATTTCGAAAGAGAGAGTGAAAACAGAGCAAAAAAAAACAGGGCGAGAGGGAGAGAACGACGCAAAATGCAAAATCAAGCGAAAATCAAGTTCAGGGCCAATCGCCCTCGTCGAGTGCTCGCTGAGCATCTAAGCCATTTCGTTTGCCTAACTCATGAATAATTGATTAGATAATGAAAATCGTAATGAGGCCGATATTTTAAATTCAAATTCAAATCAAACACTGTCTACGACACCCAGCGCACTTCAAAAGGGCAGTTGTTTGCAGCAGGATGCTGATTGGTTATGGCACGTGTCATGTGATCAGGCTGAAATCATTGTGTTTTGAGATAAAGATGTTCATTTTCATGTCACGTAAACGCATGTATAGAGTGGCGAGACACAGGTGCTGAGAGGCCACGGGAAACACACATAAAACATGGACATAAGCCACATTTTATCGGAAATGTGACTAGATGCCAGAAAATATGTAAAGTCTCATATACAGTTGTCGGATACATACCTCAAAATCGTAAATTGTCATCAAGCAATGTTCCTTGATGAATAATTCATAAAGCCATTTTTCACCCGCGCGTGTTTGTTTGCTATAAACTGTGCAAGGTCATAAATCTGGTCCAAAAAGGCAATGTAAACATGCATTCGGTATGAAATACATGCCATATATCTCTGACTTCTCAGAATACAATCATTAAGTCACTTCCCTTGTTCTGGCTCTGTGTTCCTCCATCTTTCATATTTCCCCTCTTCAAGCTCAGCTTGGATAAATGCAATCCTTTACTGCTCAAAAGTAACACAGCAGTGTTATTACTGGCTGCTCACCTTTCTCCTTCACTCATTCTGTTCCCTAGCTACCCCTCTTCTTCTTCTCCACCTCTCCTTCTCCTCCCTCGCTCTGGGTCACTGTTGACATTGAGCTGTCAGTGCAGAAAGAGAGAGAGTTGTGTGAGTTTCTAATTCTCACAGATATTGGAACAGAGAAAGTGGCATGGGAATGAGAACATCACTGCACACACACACACACACACACACAGACACACGGTTTCTCCATTATTCTCCCATGTTTGCTGTCTCTCTTATTTGCTCCTAGAGTTTGTTGCTCCCTCTCTTTCTCACTCTCTCAGATTCAAGTGGTTTCATTGGCAAGGTTAAAACGAAAAAGCTTTACATTCCCAAAGCATTAGCAAAACTATAAATACACAGTTACAGGGATATACACAAGATAAACTATACTAACCTACTAACTAACTTACTAATCTATGACCATTAAAGCTATATCATGCATGTGATTAATTTGATATTTTTAATGTCAACTAACCAACTAAATAAAATAATAAATTGGACCAAAGTCAATGCTTGTGATTAATTCGATATTTTTAATGGACTTCATTTTTTGAAGTCAGCATGAAATGAAAATAGTTATTGGTCTTATTGTGAAGATTTGTTTGTTTGCTCGTTTTTTCACCTCGTCTCTAGTAACGTATGCCAGACTTCTCCAATCATCTAGTCTTGTTAATCTTCTCATCCCCTCCTCCCCCATTTTTTTTTTTTTACAATAGACTGCATATTCAGATTTGCCTACATCCAACTCATCCCAGTCCCTGCCCAACATTTTTTCCTTTTCCGTTAACCTGTTTCACTCGGATGTGTGTCACAATATGAATCTGTCGCTACTACCGTTACATTGCGACTTTAAATAATAAAATAAATAAAATAAAAATAAGATAAAATAGACAATTCCGTGTCATAACTACATTTACTAAATTTGGCATTATAAGGGTGTCAAATAAATGAAAATAAAATACAATAGTAAAATAGTTTAAAAAAATATATATTTTAAATTAAATTGAAAAAAAAACCCCGAATAAAATAAAAATAAAACTCTGGTGAAAGAGTTATCTACATAGTACAGACCTGATAATCACATAAAACTCTCTCCAATTCCCATCTGTGATCAACACCATATTTGTCAGAGTAAATCTGACTGACAGTAGTGTTACACAACAGCATAAACATACACACAATGTGTAAATCATATATACAATTCCCACAGCAACGCACTCCAGTATCAGGACAGCGCATGAACCATCCTCATTAAATATTCATATAATAGATTTGCCTTGTTAATTATTAAGCAGGCCTGCTGTGTGTCTGTGTATCCGTCCATCTGCAAGGGACCCAAATCTCACGATAATGTCTCACACACTGTGTATTTGTGCATAAAGAGCCACTGACGCACTCTCACACAGACAGGACAGTGACGAAATGAACTTACACTTCTTTTTACCTTTATCCCTACCTCTGCCATCACTTATCTGGAGTCTCTCCCTCTCTCGTCTTCTCCACAGTCTATTTCTCTCTCATATAGCTCTGATAAATGGCTAGCGGTCGGAGACAATCACAGATCACTCAACACAAGCAATATCTGTAGAGCTGTGCTGCAGTCATTAACTACAAGAGATAAAACACACACGGTCTGTCTCCCTTACACACACACACAATCCTCAATCCTGCTGGATCCCATCGAAACGGGTTCGAGTGTGCAGGGTTTCGAGCGATGTATCTGCCCATGTGATTTTAAGGATGGCCTAGAAATGGAGGTGGGTAAAATGAGGGATAACACACACACACAAAGCGACCGCTGTCTATTGATCAAACCAGACAGACTCATTTATGGAACTTACACACAAAAGGTAGAAGAAACACAGACACACACAAGCTGAAAATGATGTGTGTTTTTGTGTTTTCATTACCTGAGGGACAGGGAGGGTTTATGGGGAAGTGAGGAGATAGGGCTTGGGGTTTCAGTGTGTGTGTGTGTGTGTGTGTTGTTTGACAAGCCATTGCCATGGTAACGAAGAGACAGCCTCGTTAGCCCTGCAGGTGCTAATGGAGATAACGAACCTGCACTTACACTATTTTACCTCTCCTCTCACCTATACTCCCCCTCCCTTCTCTCTTCTGGTGAACCGTTTTTTTTAACATTCACCCTTGGCTTCCATTTCTTTTCTATGTGCATCACATCATCCCACATCTCTATTTAGTGTTCACTCACTCTCTCTCGCTCTCCATTTACCGAAAATTTTCCTTCCAAAAATGCAACGATAAATATCTGGGAGGCACAAAAGATTCAATCCAATTCGAAAAATAGGTTGTGATTTTCAAAGTAGAAAATGTGAGCAGGTTTACAAAGACAAGAATAGTATAGCTAACAAACAACAGTGTTGGAGTAACGAATTAAAATTAGAAAAGCTACTACCTTAAAGGGACAGTTCACCCAAAAAGGAAAAATCTGTCATTAATCACTGACCCTCATGATGTTCCAAATCCGTAAGACTTTTGTTCATCTTCGGAACAGAAATGAAGATATTTTTGATGAAATCTGAGAGCTTTCTGTCCCTCCATTGACAGCTACACAACTCACACTTTGACGCTTCAAAGCGTTTAAAAGCTCAGACTAATCCATATGAATTGAGCGGTTTAGTCAAGATTTTCTGAAGACACTCGATCGCTTTATATGATGAACAGATTGAATTTAGGCTTTTAATCACATTTAAACCTTCATCAACTCACACATATCAGTCACAGTGGTGGGCCGTCAGGGCCAGCAAGGCCTGGCCTAAACACTATCAGAATCACGGACTTGCACTTTAATATATTTCTTCCATGAATGAGTATTAAATTATTCCCAATAGTCCATTCTCTTAATTTCATAGCTTTTCTCTTGTTGCGCTGCTTCCAGTATTGTATGTTTATGTTAGAGCTTTTATCCAATTATATTTCTGCCATTCTGCCTTGAGGCCTTCAGAATCAATAGTGCGGCGCCTGTAGATTATAGTGAATGGCAATGAAACTGTTGCTTTAACCAATCAGATAATCAGTCAGATTTAATCAGCCAATCAGATTTTGCTTTGACTGCACTGGGGCCATCTAGCAGGTGTACAATAACGTCGGCATTTTCACGTGCTTTGATTGGATGGTCAGAGCGCGTACTTTTACTGGTAGTCAAAGCAAGCAAACCGCATCTGTAGCGAACTGCATAAACTAAAATATTAGATTTAATAGTTTTTCAACACACAAATTAATATTTCTTTCCCTCCTCGACCCCCAAGAGGTTCAAACCTACTGGAAAAAATACCTTATTCAGCCTTATCCAGCTTAACGCAGAGTCACGGCACACTGTTTGATCTGTCCAGGTTATAACAGAACTGACTGACTGTAATGTATGCCGGGTCTGATTTTGAAGGCAAAAGTCCCGCTGATCTCATTGATTTCGTTCAAAACTTTGTGTGAGAGCATGGGTCAGCTGTACACATCGTCATGTGTTGCGGTGACTGTCCCTGTGTCCACTGCTTCTGTCGAGCGGACACTCTCAGCCCTAAAGCCAAGTAAATCTAATGCCAGAACGACGGGACAGACTCAACTTTCAGCATTAGCCTCGATGGCGATAGAAAAGGTTGTTGGGACTGAAACGCACAGATAACCTGCACAACTGAGTAATTGAAGTCTTTTTGAGGAAAGAAATTAGGATGGATTTTGTGTAAAAAAATAATCAGTAGTTTTAGTGAGTATGATGCTTTTTTTGCCCCCGTTTTTCCCGTGGTGAATCTGATTTTCTTCTTAATTTTTCTTGGAAATGTAGGAAATTTTTTTTTTTTCAAACATTAATACTATTGTAACGTCTGACAAGGGACTGTAACTCTTGAAGGACAAGACAAGGGAGGCTCCGCTTCTGAACTTATAATCGGGACGCAAGAACAACTGAAAACTAACGCACAAGCCGAACTCACTCGATAGTTTCTCTCTACCGGCCTTTTCCGAACTCACCGCATTAACCCTATAACTGTCGGTGCAACATAAAAACAACAATTATAAAGAGTCTGTGCGCTGCTACACTATTAAAAGTTATTAATTCAGGTTGAACACCACTAAAGGCATAGGTGTGAAATGCACGTCCCGCCACTGGGTAAACGTAAGCTCAAGCATGTTTGCTTGTGTGAGAACCAATGAGGTTCCAGTGGAAGTTGTGGTGGCCACTGAGGCAATATAAAAGTCATCTGATGGCAATATATTTAAAGACACTGGCCTGAATAGGTTCAGTGTAATCTGTTAGCCAACTAGTGTTGAGAAAGTTACTTTGATTGCACTGTAGCTTCCTACTGTTGCTTACAACTATTTTTAACTACGAACTACCTTAAATTGTGCTTGTTGCTATAGTAGCCTCCAAACTAACAAAAAGTAGGTTTACATAGGAACAATTCAAAATAGCAATGAGCCTTTTCTTCCTCAGTGGAAGGTTTGTTACAAGGAGAAAAAAAGGACCTAAACCAAAACATATTCAGATCATTTATCTATAAAAGTGGAAAGGGAGATACAGAGAGAGAAAGGTAACCACAACACATTAAATACAAGCTTCTTTAAGTGTTTCTGTTCAACGTCTCTAAACACAAACTGCCTGACGCTGAAACTACTACTATTTCCTGCTCCATCACAATTCAAGCATTGTGGATCCTGCGGCGGTTCATGGACCCAACCAAGAGGAGTGCGAACGCACACACCATTAAAGACCTGGCCTTCACACAGCAACACACTTCTACTACTGCACAACTGAAGTTATTAAAAAACACAAGCACACACACACAAAATATCCACCACAAGCATAAATCCACACACAGGAGTAGTTTATCACACAACTAATTACATAAACACACATTAGCTGATTCAGATCCACACACAGACACATAATACATATGCATATGCCTTGCCCACATTAATATTCACACACACACACACACACACACACACACACACACACACACACACACACACACACACACACACACACACACACACACACACACACACACACACACGCACACACACACAGGGCATGTGTGTTTGTGCAGTCTTCTTCACTCATGCATAATATGACATGTTTAGAAATTACAGACAGCAGAAGATGAATCTCAAGTCTTCATCACAAGATATGAGCAGATGCACATGCAGAAACGCTCCACTGCAAAGCGTACAGTATTCAAGACCAGACATGAATACACATTCAGCATTTATTTATTGGCATTATTCATCTTTATTTTATCATTATTAAAAAAAAAAAAAAGTTAGTTGATATAATTCTGGCAAATTCTGAAACAAACACAATCAAAAATAAATAAATAAATAAATAAACAAGGCGTATATTCCACTATGTTGTGCATATTATAGACATTAGATGATATTGAAGATTAGAGAGCTGCAAAAGATGCTTGAGTGCAACGCAACACCATGTCAGAAACATAACTCAAGCTGACAATTGTTGGAGCCATTAAGTATGTGCGCTCCCATACGAACAAAAATATATGGGATTATACTGGAAAATATAATGCAATATATATTACATAATACATTTCCATATATGGGAAACTAGTGCTTATATTTTTCAATATACTGCAATATATGCTTTGACCATGTATGGCTATACTGTATATTAATACATATAAAATATTTATAAATGAAGACAAAAATAGCATTACATGTAATATTCACAAAGTTTTATCCTTTATTTTGTACATACTGTATATTGCACATACATGTTCCCATACAAATGTGAATGTATGTTCACACACACACATATATACACGCACACATTCACGGAATGAGTTACAACAGATTTGTAGTTCCCAGCATGCTTTGCTTCTGACTGTTAAAGGAGTGAAAATGTTAAAATTAAGTTTACTTAATGTGTTTTGCTCAATATTAATATGGGGGAGATCTGTTAGTGTTTAATGTTCTATTATTTTGGAATTCAGAAATGATTATTTCTGGTACTTCTGAGTTTTTGGGGTCACCATTGAGTAGAGCCTGTGGTACGGTTGGCCATTGACTAAACACCTTTAAGAATATAATTACTATATTTTAACAGTAATGTCTGTGCACTCCTCAGCACTGTGATAGGCTCTTGGTTAAATATTTTAGTACATGCATGTGTGCTTGTGCTCTTGTTAACTAGCTTGAAAACATGAAACATTTATAATGTAAATAATTAAAAATATAAGAAATATATTACGTAATATATACTTTCTATAAATGTGTTTATGCTGCATGAATAAATAAATTGCAATATATTACACATGCAGTACCATATCTGATCACATATATACATCTATATATCATAAAATGTATTACTGAATATAAAATTACACACATTATGATATATTAGTAAATATATTTTCACGTGTTTTTCAATATATGAAAAGCGGCAATTCCTTATATATTATTCAATATATTGTAATATATTAACACAATATATTATTCTGTGTATTTTCAAACATACTGTTAAAGAATTTAATACATTGATCATTCATATATAGGGAAATATATTTTCTTTTCATACGGACGGTTGTTTTTAATAATAGGGAAGTATCAAGCCAATTGTATTTGCATGGGTAAGGTTAGGGAAACTAAAATCAATCTTTTTGTAAATTTAGTCATCACAACATTATAAAGAATGGATATTTATTTTGAGCTTTGCTAAAGATTACATTAAACAGTGATACTAAATTATTAATGCTTTTGATTACTAACTTTCAGTGAGCGTTAGATGATGGCAAAGGTAAACACATGCACATTTCAATTTAAATAATCCATATCAACTGATACAGGACCGGTAAACTGTGTTCAGTAAAAAATGGATTTTCAAGCTGCACTTTACATCAGCTAACCTGAGCAATGATCTCACATTACAGCAGGTCGCCCATCTCTGCAGGACTGACCTCAACATTTCCCCTGGACAAATTCTTACTGACAGCTAAAACAGCAGGATACATACCTAAGCCAACAAATAACACAAATAATCTAAAGGTTAAGACATAATACAACATGCTTTTTTCTGCTCGAGGTTCAGTCAATATCTCTCCTTATCACAAAACCTGCTGGGAAATTACTATAGCAACCAAATTCAGGGATTACAGGTTCAACACATTGACTGTGTCCTAAACCGAACGCTGACAGGGTATTAGTAAGACGGGGCCTTTATAAGAAAACCCGTTTTAAACCAACACACCACGTCTCTTGGAAGAAGAGATTTCAAGAGAGTGTTGAAGTGCCCGTTATGCTATTTTAGAGGTTCCTAATGTTGTTTTAGAGTCTCCTATACAATAGGTTTACATGCATCCAAGGTCTAAAATCACAAATTTTCTCCGTAATATTTATCGCACATCACCTCATTTCTGAAAACGAAGTCTGAAAACGATTTGTTTGAAGATTCAGTCTCTCTAAACCCCTCCTTTCTGAGCGCCTGCTCTGATTGGTCAAATGGCCCAGCGTCTTCTTGACATGAACAACACAAGACAATAACTTTATTTGTCGTGTACTTTGATCTTTAAAACTTTGCCGACCTTTTGCCTTCATCTATGCAGCTTTACATATAAGTATATCAATATTTTCCGTGCCCCAAAATGCCCTTCAAGCAAGGCTAAACGTTTCCTAGGAAAGTCTGCTCAGATCCCAACTCAAGTAAACTATAATCGACAGAGATCACGAAACATTTCCACTTTTTTTTACCCTCTCTGTCTTTTCATGTCTGTTCTCTTTTTGCTCATGTTGTCTCTCACTCTCTCAATGGATGAAAACCAGGTGTGCCTTCACACCCTGTCTAGCCCCATCTGTTCCTCACTGTCTGAAAGAGCGCAGGAGCTAGGGAGAGGAACGAGGAGGAGAGAAAAACAGAGTGCAGAGGATATTCCCAGTGGCAAAAAGTAGTAAAGACATTCCTGAGGTGTGAATCTCTTCCTGCGCTCCTCCCACTATCCGTTCAGCATTCAACCGCTCACCCTGTTCTGACTACTGTTCCAAGAGCCAGAGGCAAGGTATGACCCTGAAACACACACACACACACTCACTGAACACCTGCAACCGCAGGATTGAGATGTCATCTGTCAAAAACAGGTTTAATGCTTATAAAAAAGAAAATAAATCTTTTACATAAAACACACAAACACACACGCAGCTCTTTTGTTTGCATAAGATGTCAGAAGACATTTCCTCTGT